>NC_050102.1:100785966-101088997 GCF_902167145.1 Zea mays
TCGAAGGTGGTCGAATGAGTTCACCGGAGGTGGCCGCCAATGTTGGTCCTTGTTCTCGAATGCTATACATCAAGAACAAAGAAACACAATTGTTAACGATTAAAGACCTTCGTCCTTCGATACATTATCTCCTTTCAGGTTTAATGATCTTAAGACGAATGTCATGAAGGACATATACCTTCATCATCTCAGCAAACAAGTATAAATGGAAGTATAGGAAATAAAAAAGAATATAAACGATAATGATATACCAATAAATTATTTATATTCTCATTTCATAAACATGAATAAATATTCATAATATTCACATTACATTAATACCTTCGGCTTGCCAGAAGGTGAAAATGCGAGAGTGACGCAAGAGCGATTACAGTCCAGCGTGAATAGTACGGTGTTACTGTTCACCTATTTATAGGCACGGGACGCAACGTCGGACAAAATTACATTCATGTCCCTGACATTTACTGCTAATCATAAGGCGAGCTATCAAGGGCTGAGTAGTCTTTTCCCTTTTAGGTCGGTTTCATCTTCCACCTTCATCATCATACTAAACCAAAGCTCCTTCAGCCACAGCTTTGGTGCTCGTTCATCCTACCTTCGGGTTGTATCTCCATATCACGTATACCTTCGTCTTAAAGCCAAAGCTTCCTGTAACAGTTTATATTACACTAAAAAACATATTAGTCACATTTTTGAGGACCTTCGGAAGAGGAAGGCCTCCAATAGAGTTGTTACCCCTCTCTTGATGCTACCCAGGATGTTGTCCACAGGATGATCTCTTTGAATACCCTAGTGCACTCGAGGATGAGGCACCAGAGAATGCCTCTGAATTTGATCATCACTTTCATCTTGTTCAAGAGGTTCTTCACTAGCAACTTCTTCTTGCTCATTTTCCATAATGGTTGGCATATCTTGCGGTAGAAGCACTTCTTCAAGGATTGGATGACTTGAGCTTGATGGGTTTGCTTGGGTGGAAGAATTGTCACCAACCACTTTGGCACCCCCATCAACGACCCTATTTGTCATCCAAATCCTCCCTTCATCATCGTCCTTTTCTTGTAGCTTCACTTCACCTATTGCAAGCTTTTTGATAGCTTCATAATGTGGGATTTCATTTCCTGCAATATCACTAGAGATGTGCCCTTGCGAGCCATTAGATCCATCAAATGTCACGTCTACCGCTATTTCGACAAGACCAGTGGTATTGTTGAAAACACGATATCCATGTGCATTTGATGCATAGCCAAGCAAGAAACCCTCGTCCACTTTAGGAGAAAACTTCGAGCTCTTGACTTTCTTGTTAAGATTGAAGCATTTGCAACCAAAAACTCTAAAGTAATCAACTTTAGGTTTGTTACCAGTGAGAAGCTCATAGTCAGTCTTCTTATAAATCGTATGAAGATAAAAACGGTTGAATGCATGACAGGCGGTGTTGACTGCCTCTGCCCAGAAGTTGTCAGGTGTCTTGTATTCATCCAACATGGTTCTGGCGGCTTCAATAAGTGTTCGATTCTTTCTTTCCACCACACCATTTTGTTGTGGAGTGTAGGGGACTGAGAACTCATGTTTGATTCCTTCTTCATCTAAGAACTCTTCAACACATGTATTTTTGAACTCCGTTCCATTGTCGCTTCTCACTTTCTTGATTTTTAACTCAAACTCATTTTGAGCTCTTCTCATAAACTTCTTTAATGTTTCTTGGGTTTCACCTTTATCACTTAAAAAGAAAACTCAGGTGAAGCGAGAAAAATCATCAAAAATAACTAATCCATACTTACTGCCACCAATACTAATGTAGGCCACAGGTCCGAAGAGGTCCATACGAAGAAGCTCCAAAGGTCTCTTAGTTGTGACCACATTCTTTGATTGATGTGGAACGCCATGTTGCTTCCCTGCTTGACATGCGCCACATATCCTATCTTTCTCAAACATAACATTTGTTTTTCCAATGATGTGTTTATCCTTATGAAGTTTGGCCAAGTTCCTCATGCCAACATGAGCTAGCTGGCGATGCCAAAGCTAACCCTTGTCGAATTTTGCCACTAAACAAGTCTCAGGCGTCACCCTACTTGTTGTGAAATCAACAAGATAGAGTTTGCCCTTCAAGCGACCTGTAAAAGCAATAGAGGAATCCTCCCTTCTAAGGATCTTCACATCAACATTAGTAAATAGACAATCATATCCCATTCCACAAAGTTGTGAAACAGACATCAAGTTATAGCTTAATGAATCAACTAACAAAACATTTGAGAGTGACTGGTGGTCAGAGATAGGGATGTTACCAATACCAATCACTTCACTCTTGCCACTATCTCCAAACATAATTTATTGTGCTTCTTGAGTTAGTTGCAAGGAGTGAAACATGTCTTTCTTCCCGGTCATGTGATTCGTACATCCACTGGCAAGCACCCAGCTTGACCCATCAGAGAAGTAGACCTGCAAAACAAGTTTAAGCTATGCTTTTAGGTACCCAAATTGAATTGGGTCCTGTAGTGTTATGTAACGCCCTGAATTTGGGGGTAGAATTTTTTCTTCTTTAAATACTTACCAAATTCAAGTGTTACTGTCTTTTCTCTTCTTGTTTCGCTCCTTCTTCCCAATTTCAATGTAGTATAGTGACTGGTGTCCGTGTTGCGTGTAAACAAAAACCTAAGTTGTCATGGGTGTTGCATCATGCCGAGGCATATTTCTTTGTCTCATGTCGTGTTTAATCGCGTGTTTGTCTAGTCTCGTTTCGGTTTTTGTTTCGCGTTTGGATTCCGATCAGCGGTTGTGCGTGTCGTGGAATTTTGACCCACAACGCGACCCAGCCCGGCCCGGCCCTAGCCCAGGCGCCCTTGGCGCCCCTACCCCTCCCCCATGCGGCGCCCCCTCCCCTTGTCTCTCTTTCCCTCATTCAATTCTCCAGCACACAACTCCCTCTCTCTCCCATCTCTCTCTCTTCCCCGTTGTGCCTTAGGTCTTGGTGACGATTATCGACGAAATTGGATCTCTGAGGTGAGCTCCCCTTCCCTCTCCCTCTGTCTCTCTCTCTCTCCCTCCCCTTCTCCTTTCTTCTTCCCCGTGCGCCCCCTGCTGCCCCGTCGCGCGCCCCCTACGGAGCCCCTGCTGGCCCCGTGCGCCCCGTGTCCCGGCGACCCGCGCGCCCGGCCCCGCACGCCGGCGGTCGAGCCCTCCCCCGACGGCTTCCCTCCCTGCGGCCGTGCCCCTCCCCCGACGGCCGTGCCCTGCGCCCCCCACGGCTCGCGTCCTAGCGTCCTGCGCGTCTCCCCGCGGCCCCGCACCATGCCCCGGCGGTGGCCCGTGCCCTTCCCCGGCAGCCCCTGCGCGTGCCCCTAGCGCGCGCAGCGCGTTCCCGAGGGCGCGACCTTAGCGTGCGAGGCGCTTAAATTTTGGCTTAGTTAATTTTAAATTTAGTTTATTAGTGTGTTGCGTCGTGCGTTTCGTCGCGTGACGATTCGGTTTAATTTTGGATTTATTTAATGTGTTGCGTCGTGCGCTTCGTCGCGCGACGATTCATTTTAAATTCTCATTTATTAGTGCGCTGCGTCGCGCGCTCCGTCGCGCGACGATTCATCTTAATTCCGGGTTATTTATCGTGTGGCGTCGCACGTCCAGTCGGGCGACGTTTTGTTTTAAATTTAGTTTAGATGATGTATCTCGTCGTGCGCTTCGTCGCGCGACGCTTGACGTTATTTTCATAATTAGTTCAAGTGTCTCGTGGCGCGCTCCGTCGCGAGACGAGTGGTTTTATTCTTAATTCAGTCTAAGTGTTGTGTCGTGTGTTTCGCCACGCGACAATCTTTTTAAATTTACTTTGTTCCGTTTATAATGATTTAACATGGAACATGATTTTATCCTATGTATAGCGCGATGGCCAAATTAATACTATCCTGTGTAAGCGAGTACTTTGATTTATAATCGCGTAACGTGATCGCTTCTTGACCATAGCCTCGACCATTGCTTTCTCTTTCTTGCTTAGTCGTAGGTGTGAGCTCTGCACCGAGCGTCTGTTTATTTATTATATTTTATTGTATGGTGTACTGTTCTTTTGTATTAAATTAGTGGAATGTATGTTTGAACTCCTATAGATAACAGTCAGTTGGTGGAGACTGAAGGAGTTGCAGGTGAAGACCCTGAGCAGCAGTCGGTTGGTGAAGGCAAGTGTCCCTTGACCCATCTATATCCTACTCATTCTTATAATTCACTCCCTGCATTTACACAGTTTATACCTAAGGATTGACTAGATTTTGGTTTATCTTGTCCTTGTTTACCTATTTTGGTTGGGTTATTTGGTTTAGTTATATGCTAGTGCTTCACATTAATTAATGAACATGATGAGATTATCTATGATACGTTGTTTTCCCTTTTGATTATAATGATATACTTGTGGCATTTAAGGGGACTCGACCTGTTTCTCGAGTGTCTCTCTGTAAGGACTAGTTCGTTGGATGACCGCCCGGGAAAACAGTGCAACCATGAGGGTGGAATGGGACGCCCTTAGCTGAATAATTAGAGGAACTGAGGTGTAGTTCCCTTCGCTCTGTCAAGGTTGGTTTGCCCCTTGGGGAGGAGTGCGGTACATTTAGGAAACCTAACGGGTGGCTATAGCCTCAGGGTGAAAGGGAAATGTGCCCTTGGGCCATTTCTAAGTGTTTTGGTGATTTAGTGTCCAACACAAGCACTTAAGTGATAAACTATGCCAAATTGTGGATAAGGTGCAAATCAATATAAAGATATGATTCTAGACTTAGTACATTGGTTTTTGTGTGCTAACATGTTTGTCTAAGTGTTAGAATGAGAGGAAATTCAACTGGAAAAGCTTGGCTCGAAGGAGCCAAAAGTCTGCCCAGTCTGGGTGCACCGGACTGTCCGGTGGGCCAGGCTGGCTCTGGCGAACTGGCTGCTCTCGAGACTTCGACGGCGGTGTACGGCTATAAATCACCGGACTGTCGGATGGTGCACCGGACTGTCCGGTGAGCCAACAGTCGGCCGGGCCAACGGTCGGCCGCGGAATCCGCGCGCGACGCGTGGCAAGTGCCAACGGTCAGATGGGGCACCGGACAGTGTCCGTTGCGCCAACGGTTCCAAGACTGCAACGGTCGGCTTCACCAAATAAGGAAAGAGATCCGCACCGGACAGTGTCCGGTGCGCCAGGCGACAGAAGGCAAGAATTGCCTTCCTGGAATGCACTCAACGGCTCCTAGCTGCCTTGGGGCTATAAAAGGGACCCCTAGGCGCATGGAGGAGGACACCAAGCATTCTCTAAGCACCAAGACTTCGATTCCGCGCATTTGATTCTTTGTGATAGCAACTAGAGCTCCATTTGAGTTATGAACTCGCCGGGTTGTGTTGTGAGCTCTTGTTGTGACTTGTGTGCGTGTTGGTACTCTGATTCCGTGTCTTGTGTGCGTTGCTCATCCCTCCCTTACTCCGTGCTTCTTTGTGAACTTCAAAGTGTAAGGGCGAGAGGCTCCAAGTTGTGGAGATTCATCGCAAGCGGGATATAGTAAAGTGAAAGCAAAACACAGTGGTATTCAAGTGGGTCTTTGGACCGCTTGAAAGGGGTTGATTGCAACCCTTGTCCGTTGGGACACCACAACGTGGAGTAGGCAAGTGTTGGACTTGGCCGAACCACGGGATAAACCACTGTGCCATCTCTATGTTGATTTCTTTGTGGTTATCGTGTTGTGCAAGTTCTCCTCTCTAGCCACTTGGCTTATTCGTGCTAACTCCTAATCAAGTTTTGTGGATTAAGTTTCAAGTTTTTACAGGATCACCTATTCACCCCCCCCTCTAGGTGCTCTCAATTGGTATCAGAGCCGTTCTCTTCAAGAAAAGGACTAATCGCCCGAAGAGATGGATCCTAAGGGCAAGGGGATGGTGGTCAACGATAAGGAGAAGGAGTCCTTCGTCAATGATCCAAAGGAGGACAAGCCTACTGACTCGGGCTCGAGCCACAAAAGAAAAGATGGGAGGAAGAAGAAAACAAGGCGCATCAAAGAGATAGTCTACTACGACAGCGACGAATCCTCTTCTTCCCAAAAGGACGACGACAACGTCTACGAGAATAAGAAGACGGTTAATTCAAACTTCTCTTTTGATTATTCTCGTATTCCTCAAAGTACCAATGCTCATTTATTATCCATTCCACTTGGTAAACCTCCTCATTTTGATGGAGAGGACTACGGATTTTGGAGTCACAAAATGCGTAGTCACTTGTTCTCTCTCCATCCTAGTATATGGGAAATAGTAGAGAGTGGAATGAAATTTGATAGCTCGGATAGTCCTGTGTTTATCAATGAACAGATTCATAAAAATGCACAAGCTACTACTGTGTTGTTAGCCTCATTGTGCAGGGACAAGTACCATAAGGTGAGCGGCTTGGACAATGCTAAGCAGATCTGGGACACCCTCAAGATCTCACATGAGGGGAACGACGTCACCATGCTCACCAAGATGGAGTTGGTGGAGGGCGAACTCGAGAGATTCGCGATGATAAGGGGGAGGAGCCAACCCAAACATATAACAGGCTCAAGACCCTCGTCAACAAAATAAGGAGCTATGGAAGCACGCGATGGACGGACCACGACGTCGTCCGCCTAATGCTAAGGTCCTTTACTGTACTTGATCCACATCTGGTAAACAATATTCGTGAAAATCCTAGGTACACCAAGATGTCGCCCGAAGAAATTCTTGGGAAATTTGTAAGCGGGCGGATGATGATCAAGGAGGCGAGATACATGGATGATGCATTGAATGGCCCAATCCACGAGCCTCAAACTATTGCTCTCAAAGCGACAAGGAGCAAGGAGGCACTACCTAGAAAGGTGGCGCAAGTTGAGGCGGCCGGGCTTAATGAGGAAGAAATGGCCCTTATCATCAAGCGGTTCAAGACGGCACTAAAGGGTCGCAAGGAGCACCCCAACAAGAACAAGACGAAGGGGAAGCGCTCCTGCTTCAAATGTGGTAAGATTGGTCATTTTATCGCTAATTGTCCCGATAATGATAGCGACCTGGAAAAGAAGAGTGGAAAGTGGGAAAAGAAGAAGAACTACAAGAAGGCGAAGGGCGAGGCACATCTTGGAAAGGAGTGGGATTCGGATTGCTCCTCGTTCGACTCCGACAATGAAGGACTCGCCGCCACCGCCTTCAACAAGTCATCCCTCTTCCCCAACGAGCATCACACATGCCTTATGGCAAAGGAGAAGAAGGTATGTACTCAAAACAATACTACTTAGGCTTCTTCAAGCGAGGATGAGTCTAGTGATGATGATGAAATAGACTATTCATGCTTATTCAAGGGCTTAGATAGAACTAAGATTGATAAGATTAATGAATTGATTGATGCTTTGAATGATAAGAATAGATTACTAGAAAAACAAGAGGACCTTTTATATGAAGAGCATGATAAATTTATTAGTGCACAAAATTCTCTTGCTCTAGAAGTTAAAAGGAATGAAATGCTTTCTTGTGAACTATCTACTTGTCATGAAACCATTTCTACTTTAAAAGGTGTTAATGATGATTTAAATGCTAAACTAGAAGTAGCAAATAAATCTAACTCTTGTGTAGAACATGTTATGATTTGCAATAGGTGCAAAGATTTTAATGTTGATGCTTGTAGTGAACAACTAGTTTGCATTTCTAAATTAAATAATGAAGTGGCTAGTCTTAATGCCCAACTTAAGACTAGCAAGAGTGAATTTGACAAGCTAAAATTTGCAAGGGATGCCTACACGATTGGTAGACACCACTCAATTAAGGATGGTCTTGGCTTCAAGAGGGAAGTCAAGAACTTAACAAGCCATAAGGCTTCCATCTCCGCCAAGGAGAAAGGGAAGGCCCCTATGGCTAGTAGTGCTCAAAAGAACCATGCCTTCATGTATCATGATAGGAGACATTCTAGAAATGGTTATAGAAGTTATGATGCTTTTGATTCTCATGCCATGGTTGCTTCTAGTTCTTCTATTATGCATAATAAAGATTTAGCTAGGAGAAATGTTATTAATCACATGCTTAGAAGAAATGTTGTTCATGTTTCTAGGAAAATAATAAATGAACCTTCTACAATCTATCATGCTTGCAATGCTTCATTTGCGATTTGTAGATGTAACACTCCGGGTTCCACAAACAACCCGGAATGCTACTGTACTACACTTCCGACGTCCATATATATATAAAATTTCGGCAGCATCCCCTTTGCGAGATTGCATAAAAGAGGGGGCAACAGAGTATAAACATATATCATGACTAAAACATACTAAGTATTATTAATCGGCTAGCAAGGGAAGATAAACATACGACCTGAACTGAATTAACCAGTGCGCACGACCATATAAAGAAAACAAACTTCCTTTGACAATAAGCTTCTAATTAAATCATGGTTGCGCCTGGGCAGCGTTATTGTGAGAGTAAAAGTGGATGTGCTGCTACTCCCTGTGACACCCCAGGTGTCTATTTCACGTTATGTCGGGAGATTAATCCTAATCTCGGATGCTCAGTAAAAATTTCTATTTCTCGATCGTGCCTATCTCTGTTATCAGGCTTTCTCTTGGAAGTTCACCGAATTCAGAGTTAATCGATCGCGAGAAACAGCCAATTTTGGAGCGTGTTAAAACTTTTATTCTCGGAACGAATGCAAACTCGATAGTCAACCTCGAATTATAAATCTCATCTGAAGCTCAATTAATCAAACTCTCGATGGTTGTTATTTGATCTGAGCCCGAGTCTAATTCCTCGAACTTGATCTATGTCTGACTATTTTATTTGGATCCATACTCTCGAACGGAATACTCAATATGTCGTCCTCTTATCAATTTTATCTGACTCGGCCAAATATCTATGTCCGACTCCGTTGTCTCGATAGTCGGTCTACGTCCAAATACTTAATCTGAATCCTTATTCTCCTGCAGAATCTCTTTGTGTCAACCTCTAATTAATTATAATGCAAATTGACTTGATATCTCTATATCCTATTCATCTCTGTCTATCAAGTGTATTCTAAAGATTTCTCAAAGTTTGAACCAAATATTTGTATAAAATTATAAATCATACTCTTGCTTGAAACAACTCGATTAAGTGAAAGCAAGTTTAGACATTCAACCAAGTTATGCAAACCTTTCCAAAACACTCTATATGAACTCTACAACAAAAGTTATTAAGGGTTCATGTAGAGAAAATGCCAAGAAAATGTCGAGAAAATACCCCGATTGCCTTAAAAATATAGTCTGAAACTTTATAATGATGCTACTTTGACCAAACTGAAACTTTGATTTATATTCAAGAAAAGAGGTTTGACCTTTAATAAAAGTTGTAGAACATGTGATATCCAACAAATGTTATAATTAAACCAAACCTTGATTCAATACCTAAGTGTCCCAAACAGTGCCCTCAATTTGGATTAAAAATCTGATGCAGGACTTGAATTTTTCCTAAGTCTGAAATCAATGCCGATCGGGTTGACATCTCGCGTTCTCTAAAGTTTGCTAAGCAACTCGAGTTTCACCAAATATAAAAGTTGTTAATAACTAAAAGAGGCACAACATATTAAAAGATGACCTTCATCCGACCCCATTTGACAAGGTTTGACATCCATTCTTTAGGTAAAATTTACCATCTGACAACACTAACTTGGAAGCTAAATATCTCCCAAACCGTGGTTCAAATGGCCGAACATCCTCTATCAATTTCGAAGAGCATTGTGCGGGAAGCAACTTTGCTACAGTGTCCAAGATCCGGTTCCAAACAGAAGGCGCCAAAAACTACTGCCCAACGTCGCTACAGTGACACCTGCCACCTGTTTGTTGCTTTGCTTCTAAGGAAAGCAAGCTCTGCAGCCTTGGCGCCCATATCCTCCAATGGCTGAAGCTCTCTCCCTTCTATTTATACCCCTTGCCCCTCCCTGCTGCTGCCATGGCTGAGCACTTCCCCTCTCCACGACGCCTTCTCCCTCCTCTCTCCCTCTCTAGCGCAGGGAAGCTTCTTTTTTTTTCTTTCCTCCATGGCGCTCCTGCTCGGGTCGTGCATCCGCCGTCTCTGCTGCGCGCGGCACTCGGGCCTGCTTTGTCCTCTGCCGTGCTGTGCCGCTGCCTTGGAGCTCACCCTGGCGCTCGCTGGTGCCCCTGCTGCGCGACGTCGGCCAGGAGCGCCGTCGCTAGCTTCTCTGTTCGGGAGCAGGCCATGTACGTGAGTTTGAGGAAAAAGATGATCCATGTGTCTATGGCAGGTGGGCCCAGGTCAGATGCATGTGTCTAGAGTTGTAGATTTTGTGTTGTTTTCCCAAAAAAATCATATCTCAAGTTTTAGAGCTCCAAAAACCACGAAATTTGTTTTGTTGGCTTCCTTATAAAATTCTCTAACTATTGGATCTATAGGTTGGCATGTTTTAGTGGAAAAGTTTTTCTGTAGAAATTCGTAATTAAAAACTGGTTTAGAGAATAAACAAACTTGCTTCTCTCCATAATTTTAATTATAAAAATCCAAAAATGATGAAACCTATTTTGTTAGTTAGATGTTATCATACTCCATCTAGGAAAAATATAAAACTTACATGTTATTCACTGTTTTCTTGGTGTGTTAATTAAAACATGTTAAATAGAAAAAAGATGATTGTTTTGATTGTTATTTTTGGATCTGTAGCTCTGTTGCTCCAAATAGGTTGAAATTTTTACAGTAGACTCTTGGTGTGATGTTTGGTGACTGGTACAAATTTCATGAATTTTTGTGCATGTATGATTAAGTTAGTGATTTAACTTGTTTAATGCACCTTAAGTAGTTTTAAATGATTTAAAATTGATGTATAGATGCAAAAATGTAAAATGGTGTTCCACTGTCCTTGCATGATATTATAGTAGCCTAAGGAAACTTAATATGGTCATGCATCCACAGAAAAAAATTAATTTTAGATTTAACTTGCTCTCACATGCTTTATTGCATTAACAAATTGTTATTTTTGTAGTAAATAAAATATAAAACCTGGGTATGTGCAATTTATACCTTAGTCATAAATTGTTATTACCTATGCCTCATAAAAATGTCAGCCCCAAATTAGATAGTTTCATATGGTGCTAAAATAACACCCATTTTATAATTATAAGAAGAGTTAGTGAAAATTTGAAGTAAACAAAAGCTTGCATGTCTCTTGGAATGTTGAATTATACCTTAGTACCAATTAGAGATTCAATGGTTATGCGCATGATGAGTTTAGTAAAAATCCATCGGTGTCACTGGTGTTAAGTTGAGGTTTATTTGCGCGTGTAAAGTAATAATGTGATTAATACTTAGAACTCTTAGTCGATAGTAGAAATTGTTTTGGCTTATATAGAGAGGTGGTGATATGCCAAAGTAGTCATCGCTTCCTCTATATCTTGAGTAGGGTCAATACGCGTTATGTGTTCATGAATTGGGAAGTAAGCACATGATGGTTTCGAGTTAGAGAATAGTGGTTTACGGGTCGTATGATTTTGTGGATGTGTGAAAATACATGTGAATATGTATGTTTATATAAATGTTGTGGTATATGTTGTGTCTCAGATTTCGATAATAATAGGCTAGCCGACGAGTATGTTGTATAGCGGCCTAGGTTGTTGCTCAGGTTAATCAACTTGTTAGATGACTTTAGTTAAGTTCATGGTCACGATGAATTGCGTGTTGTAGCCCAATTGCACATGGTTATGATCGCGGGTAAAAAGTAGTAGTGTTCATATGATGTCTAAGCTAAAATGCAAATTAGTGTGTGAAGGGCGCATCGATACATGTATATGTACCGGGTCCGATTATTGTGGTGGATGTGTTTGTTAATTGTGTGTGGTGATTCTAGCGTACAAAATGACACGGATAAAAATTTAGTAAGTCTACTTGTTAGTTCTCCCTTGGTTATGTTAACTCTAACAAATGGTAAAGTGTTAGAATAATTCAACTCTCTAGATCAAGGAAATTCTTGAATTATATAGAAACTGAAATTTATTGATTGCTGTTTTGGACTGCACGCACTGTTTTAGTTGTGTTGTATGTTTGATGAACTAAATTGTGTTTTCTGTAGATATGTGCTATAGAAAAGTGGTAGATAACTTTATTATCTTGCTGGTGTTAAAATTTGACAGCCATAGGTCTGACAGTTTAGGAATTATGCTTTTTTACAAATTCAGTACCTGAATCTGTCCAAATTCTGTACAGATTTCAGAAACTGCATTGTTTGCTTAAGTTAATGTTTGAATCAGTCCTTGTAGATTATAAGAAATCTGTAGATGCCTTTCTTATCTTGCTTGTGTTAAAATTTCATAACTAAAGGCCAGACGGTTTAAGAGTTATGAATTTTACAAACTGGTTGTTGTGTTCTGTCCTCTGTCAGAACAGATTTCGAAAACTGTAATGTTTGATTTGATTAAACCTGGAATCACTCCTTGGTGATTATAAAAGTTATGTAGTGCTTTTGCCAAGCTTTCCAAAAAGTCTTGGATCACTATTTTTGGTTATCTGAAGATTAAGTTATGGATGTTTAAAGTCTGAAGGCTGAATCTGTCCAATTCTGGACAGCAAAGCCTTCTAGTGCTTTTTATCGTTAGTTAAATATGGAATCACTTTGAGATGTTTATAAATAAATTGTAGAACATTTAATTAGCTTTCCAGAAAGTCTAAAATCACTTTGTTTGGATGTCTGAATCTTCAGTTGTGAATTTTTGAAGTTGCAAGCCTGAATCTGTCCAAATCTGGACAGAGCTGCTGTGTTTGCACAATTCGACTTTGCTAAGTGTTGAATCATGTTGTGATGAAAATACCAAAATTGTAGAGCACTTTCTAAACTTTCCAGAAAGTCATAGTTTACTATTTTTGGATTAATATTTGAAAAGTTATGATTAAAACAAATAACTGCTGTGCTGCTGTCCTAAAAATCTGCACGTGCTCAAATGAATGTTTAGTTCACCATTTTGGCTAAAAATGCTTAGTTAGCGCTTAACGGACATAGACTTGTGATGGCTAAACTTAGGTTAACATGTGTTCCGTGATTAATGTGCTTGCTTGCTGTAGTTGGTTGTGGATATAAGTTTGGTTGTTATTGATGCCTATGTCCTGTTTAAACGTACGTTGTCTTGGTTGCTCTTGTGTGGTCAATAGGAGAACTAAGGAAAAGTCGTAGCAAGTTAAATAAATGTTCATACATGTGATGTCCTGTTGTGTTGGTTAATTAAAAGTCGTGATCGTCGTCTTTCCAGTGGTAATGTTTACGTGTGCCCAATGACACATAAGTAACTAGTGTTTGCGTATAATTGTTGCAATGTCTTACTAACTAATGTTTAGTTTAGTTCACCACTGTGTCTTGGTATACATTGTGCTATTTTTGTGCTACTTTCATTATATTCATACATATGCATCTTGCACCTCATTTAGGACCGAGAGATGACGGTCGTGCAAGTGATGTGGTGCCACCCACAAGATGCAGTCGATGGACGACCCAAGGAAGGATGGACATAACCAGTGGATGCTCGCCAAGCGAGTACCTCCCCCAGCAAACACTATCTATGTGTTAAATTAAAGGCAAGCCCCGGTTTTATGCATAATCGTTTATATATGATATTTTACTACACTTAATGTTTGTAGGCTTGTACTGTGCACTTAAGTGTAGGAGTTGACTGAAACCCTAGTTGCATGAACTCAGGATTCCTTTTGAGATGGATACTAATATGCTAGGTCGAGTAGCTGCTTTGCTAATTAGGGATCTCGGTAGAAGTCGAGTGATTTTCTAGCACTCGCGCGAGGTCAGGAATTGGTTGTACCCACTTTCATATCATATTGATGATTGGTCTGTGGACACGGATCCATGGGGATGCGTGGTCTACGAGATGAAATTGGAATAAGGATTAACGTGCGGATACCTGTGTCAAGCGTTTGAATGTACTAAACACATGCCGAGAATTATGGTAAATTGGTAAGCCTAGTACCTGAGTGAACCTGGCAGTGGACATATCCCCTCACGCGACCTGAGACGTGGTCTCCCATTCCGGTTATGGTGGGTACAAGTGCGGTCACTGCACGACGGCAGTCGGGGTCAGTGAGGCATTGTACGCCAAGGCGGTGAGCCCTGATCTGCTGACGGGGAATCGATGGGGACGGTTGATGTGTGTGGGGACGGAGTGCCTCGCCACGTCGTGTGTTTAGGTTTACCTTGCAAGGATAAAAACTCGATTCGAATCGTCTGCTTCTCGCAGCTAATGAGACTGCTTGATCCATTGTACTGCATTTAGGGCTGGACGAAATACTCGTGGCTCGCTGGCTCGCTCGGTTCGTGGTCAGCTCGGCTCGGCTCGGATCGGCTCGTTTGAATTTTTTCACGAGCTGAGCTAACATCCTAGCTCGGTTCGTTAATGAGCCAGCTCGGTTCGTTAACGAGCCAGCTCGCGAGCTAAACGAGCTACCATATTCCAGCAAAACGAAACTATATGCATATCATTTACAAAATAATTGATGAACATGTTATATATATGTGAGGTGTTTATGGCCTATGAATTAAACTAATGATTAATGAACTATGTCTATGTGTTAATTTGGTTTATGTAAATATAATTATGGGTTAAACTGATGAGCATGTATGTGAATTGTGAATTGATGAGTGATGAATTGTGCTAATTTGGTGTTATATTGACGTGGTTTGTGAAACTATGAATATAATTATTATTTTCTATTGTTAAATTAGTTTGAAATTAACTAAAAAATAATTATTATATACATTTTATTTTTTTTCTGCTCTGGCTCGCGAGCTAAACGAGCCAGCTCGAGCTCGTCAACGAGCCGAGCCGAGCTGACTCTGTGGCTCGTTACCTTAACGAGCCGAGCCGAGCTGGCTCGTTAGCTTAACGAGCCAGCTCGAACTCGGACGAGCCGAGCCGAGCTGGCTCGTTATCCACCCCTAACTGCATTGAGTAATAAGTGGAAATGAGGTGACTGGCAAAAGATGTTGATTGATAAAATGTTTGATACCATGTATGACTAGCTAGGTACACATCTAGTTTAAAAAGGATCTTACTAAAACTTGAAAAGCTAAAACTTGGTTTTAGACTCAGCTAGTGCTTTTGGCAAACCAAACCCCTCAGCCAAACAGCTGCATGTCTAGAGGTAGAGGAGTAGACTCCTCACACCGGGTAAGTCTAGCTGAGTATAAGTATACTCAGCCTTGCTTGTGGCATAATTTTTGCAGGTACTTCTTAGGATGATTGGTTGCTGGTGTGACTTGGCCTTCATCCCTGCCACCGGGATAGATGGTCGAGAGGGTTATTGCTTCCGCAGGAGAGGACCAGGAGGAGTAGCATGGCCAGGCTTCGCCATGTTACTCGGGTTTTCTTCGTTAGTTATTTCCGCTGCATTAAAATTTATGATTATTATTTCTGAAACTCCGATAATGTAATCACTAATGATACTTATTAAATTTGTGGTATTATGTTTTATTGTATTTCTCTGTGCCTCACCTTCGTGTGAGCTAGTGGTATTCGATCCTAGATAAGTGGCTTTTATCGGACTAGATCCGAGGGACTGACGGTTTATTCCTATTTAAGTGTGGTCTAGCCCCTAAGGCGGGACTTGGGCACTTAAGTTGGAATAATTCGGGCGGTTCCGCCACAGCTGGTATCGGAGCGAATACCATCACAGAGAAGTCAATAAGTCATGATTACCAACCTTTTCTAAAAGTAAAACTTGCTAGAAACCAATGTTGGGTAGATCGTCAGGACGATCAGGATAGACCTAGGACGTGAAGCCTTAGGAAATAGATGGGTATCTAGGTGGCTAGTTATTTAGGCCATAAAGGCTACTACTACTATTAGGAAGGATGCTATAGCAAGCATCCGAAAAATTAGTTAGGTTTGAGAAGACGACTAGAATGAGCATGCATCATGTTTGTCGCATTATAATTTTCTCTTGTGCATCAATATGCTTCTCTCACCTTTATTCCAATAATAAGAACTTGTAAATAATGTGATGTACTGCTATATTAGAAATGCCTTACCTCGTGTCAGATCGATATGTCTTGTTAGGTCGTGCTACGTGTTTCTCTTGCCTTGCTAGCTAGGTGGTATTGTAATTGTTCACCTCTCTTTGCCAATAAAAAGTGTTGCCTGTTTTGCCCATAAAAAGACCCCCCCTTCTCCAAACAACCTTGAGTTTAGCAAGTGAAACCTCCTTAAAAAACAAATCCTACTTATGTTGGTATTTTCTAGCCCCCTTGAGTGTTTTACCATTGAAGTTAAACCTGCACAACTTGTAGACCCCATAGCTTAACCGCTAGCCAAACTGAAACTTCCTTGTGCACTTGTTGTGTCAAAAAAAAAATTGTTGGTGTCTAGTTGCGCAAACCCTATCAAGGCCATGTTTCTTTCCATAAATCCTTGCCCCTAAAACCTCATAGCATTTCTGTCGATCGTCCTAGCTGACCCTGTTTGCCTACCTCTCCTTTTGCCTGGATCCGGTAATCATTTTCCTGGTGAATCATGTTGTGGCCTTATCATCCGAATCTCCAGATCCCTTATTGACTCTGCCCCGTTATCTGGTTATCTGCTATAACCTGTTCTCATGTATCGGGTGTTGATCTTGCCTAAATCTCTCATTTCTGATCATTCTCATACTCTTTCTCTAAGGATCATGATGCTTGTTTTATCAACTTATCTCTAAATGGCATATCCATTTGGTTCAATGGATTTGATTCTTGTCTTTAGTTCTCTCATGTCTCTAAAAGCTCATCAATCTTGATCTCATGGTTGGTTCCTCCTCATGTTAAATATCGTATTGATCTTTGGCTAATAATCCTCGTGATGATCATAAAATATTTCTCTGAGTTAAAGAAAACTCTTATGTGATGCTCTTTTGCCAACAATCTCTGCTTCAACTTAGATCACGTTCTTGTTTTCTGAGCCATACTCTCATGGGCTCCATCTATTTATGCCACGTGGATTTATCGTTGGTTGCGTTTAGTAATGGTGTTATGACTAACGAATGATGGTGCCGCGACGAAACCGAGAGCCTCCTATGGGTGCACACATGGTTGAGCTGCTCGGCACGCGCTGGTATCGTGGTTAATAGTCGTGGTCCATTACGAGACTATACTGATGTGCTATCTTTTGTGGATATTCTCTCAAAGTGATCGCTGCATTTTGTCTCAACATGCCGCAATATTCTATCCAAATCTATCTTCAGTATCTTGTCAGATACCCTTTCACGAATTTGCATCTATCTTCAGCCTGGGCGTTACATGCTTCTCCACCCTTGAAGACCCTCATCTGAATCTCGGGACGAGATTCTTTTTAAGGGGGGAAGGCTGTGACACCCCAGGTGTCTATTTCACGTTATGTCGGGAGATTAATCCTAATCTCGGATGCTCAGTAAAAATTTCTATTTCTCGATCGTGCCTATCTCTGTTTATCAGGCTTTCTCTTGGAAGTTCACCGAATTCAGAGTTAATCGATCGCGAGAAACAGCCAATTTTGGAGCGTGTTAAAACTTTTATTCTCGGAACGAATGCAAACTCGATAGTCAACCTCGAATTATAAATCTCATCTGAAGCTCAATTAATCAAACTCTCGATGGCTGTTATTTGATCTGAGCTCGTGTCTAATTCCTCGAACTTGATCTATGTCTGACTATTTTATTTGGATCCATACTCTCGAACGGAATACTCAATATGTCGTCCTCTTATCAATTTTATCTGACTCGGCCAAATATCTATGTCCGACTCCGTTGTCTCGATAGTCGGTCTACGTCCAAATACTTAATCTGAATCCTTATTCTCCTGCAGAATCTCTTTGTGTCAACCTCTAATTAATTATAATGCAAATTGACTTGATATCTCTATATCCTATTCATCTCTGTCTATCAAGTGTATTCTAAAGATTTCTCAAAGTTTGAACCAAATATTTGTATAAAATTATAAATCATACTCTTGCTTGAAACAACTCGATTAAGTGAAAGCAAGTTTAGACATTCAACCAAGTTATGCAAACCTTTCCAAAACACTCTATATGAACTCTACAACAAAAGTTATTAAGGGTTCATGTAGAGAAAATGCCAAGAAAATGTCGAGAAAATACCCTGATTGCCTTAAAAATATAGTCTGAAACTTTATAATGATGCTACTTTGACCAAACTGAAACTTTGATTTATATTCAAGAAAAGAGGTTTGACCTTTAATAAAAGTTGTAGAACATGTGATATCCAACAAATGTTATAATTAAACCAAACCTTGATTCAATACCTAAGTGTCCCAAACAGTGCCCTCAATTTGGATTAAAAATCTGATGCAGGACTTGAATTTTTCCTAAGTCTGAAATCAATGCCGATCGGGTTGACATCTCGCGTTCTCTAAAGTTTGCTAAGCAACTCGAGTTTCACCAAATATAAAAGTTGTTAATAACTAAAAGAGGCACAACATATTAAAAGATTACCTTCATCCGACCCCATTTGACAAGGTTTGACATCCATTCTTTAGGTAAAATTTACCATCTGACAACACTAACTTGGAAGCTAAATATCTCCCAAACCGTGGTTCAAATGGCCGAACATCCTCTATCAATTTCGAAGAGCATTGTGCGGGAAGGAACTTTGCTACAGTGTCCAAGATCCGGTTCCAAACAGAAGGCGCCAAAAACTACTGCCCAACGTCGCTACAGTGACACCTGCCACCTGTTTGTTGCTTTGCTTCTAAGGAAAGCAAGCTCTGCAGCCTTGGCGCCCATATCCTCCAATGGCTGAAGCTCTCTCCCTTCTATTTATACCCCTTGCCCCTCCCTGCTGCTGCCATGGCTGAGCACTTCCCCTCTCCACGGCGCCTTCTCCCTCCTCTCTCCCTCTCTAATGCAGGGAAGCTTCTTTTTTTTCTTTCCTCCATGGCGCTCCTGCTCGGGTCGTGCATCCGCCGTCTCTGCTGCGCGCGGCACTCGGGCCTGCTTTGTCCTCTGCCGTGCTGTGCCGCTGCCTTGGAGCTCACCCTGGCGCTCGCTGGTGCCCCTGCTGCGCGACGTCGGCCAGGAGCGCCGTCGCTAGCTTCTCTGTTCGGGAGCAGGCCATGTACGTGAGTTTGAGGAAAAAGATGATCCATGTGTCTATGGCAGGTGGGCCCAGGTCAGATGCATGTGTCTAGAGTTGTAGATTTTGTGTTGTTTTCCCAAAAAAATCATATCTCAAGTTTTAGAGCTCCAAAAACCACGAAATTTGTTTTGTTGGCTTCCTTATGAAATTCTCTAACTATTGGATCTATAGGTTGGCATGTTTTAGTGGAAAAGTTTTTCTGTAGAAATTCGTAATTAAAAACTGGTTTAGAGAATAAACAAACTTGCTTCTCTCCATAATTTTAATTATAAAAATCCAACAATGATGAAACCTATTTTGTTAGTTAGATGTTATCATACTCGATCTAGGAAAAATATAAAACTTACATGTTGTTCACTGTTTTCTTGGTGTGTTAATTAAAACATGTTAAATAGAAAAAAGATGATTGTTTTGATTGTTATTTTTGGATCTGTAGCTGTGTTGCTCCAAATAGGTTGAAATTTTTACAGTAGACTCTTGGTGTGATGTTTGGTGACTGGTACAAATTTCATGAATTTTTGTGCATGTATGATTAAGTTAGTGATTTAACTTGTTTAATGCACCTTAAGTAGTTTTAAATGATTTAAAATTGATGTATAGATGCAAAAATGTAAAATGGTGTTCCACTGTCCTTGCATGATATTATAGTAGCCTAAGGAAACTTAATATGGTCATGCATCCACAGAAAAAAATTAATTTTAGATTTAACTTGCTCTCACATGCTTTATTGCATTAACAAATTGTTATTTTTGTAGTAAATAAAATATAAAACCTGGGTATGTGCAATTTATACCTTAGTCATAAATTGTTATTACCTATGCCTCATAAAAATGTCAGCCCCAAATTAGATAGTTTCATATGGTGCTAAAATAACACCCATTTTATAATTATAAGAAGAGTTAGTGAAAATTTGAAGTAAACAAAAGCTTGCATGTCTCTTGGAATGTTGAATTATACCTTAGTACCAATTAGAGATTCAATGGTTATGCGCATGATGAGTTTAGTAAAAATCCATCGGTGTCACTGGTGTTAAGTTGAGGTTTATTTGCGCGTGTAAAGTAATAATGTGATTAATACTTAGAACTCTTAGTCGATAGTAGAAATTGTTTTGGCTTATATAGAGAGGTGGTGATATGCCAAAGTAGTCATCGCTTCCTCTATATCTTGAGTAGGGTCAATACGCGTTATGTGTTCATGAATTGGGAAGTAAGCACATGATGGTTTCGAGTTAGAGAATAGTGGTTTACGGGTCGTATGATTTTGTGGATGTGTGAAAATACATGTGAATATGTATGTTTATATAAATGTTGTGGTATATGTTGTGTCTCAGATTTCGATAATAATAGGCTAGCCGACGAGTATGTTGTATAGCGGCCTAGGTTGTTGCTCAGGTTAATCAACTTGTTAGATGACTTTAGTTAAGTTCATGGTCACGATGAATTGCATGTTGTAGCCCAATTGCACATGGTTATGATCGCGGGTAAAAAGTAGTAGTGTTCATATGATGTCTAAGCTAAAATGCAAATTAGTGTGTGAAGGGCGCATCGATACATGTATATGTACCGGGTCCGATTATTGTGGTGGATGTGTTTGTTAATTGTGTGTGGTGATTCTAGCGTACAAAATGACACGGATAAAAATTTAGTAAGTCTACTTGTTAGTTCTCCCTTGGTTATGTTAACTCTAACAAATGGTAAAATGTTAGAATAATTCAACTCTCTAGATCAAGGAAATTCTTGAATTATATAGAAACTGAAATTTATTGATTGCTGTTTTGGACTGCACGCACTGTTTTAGTTGTGCTGTATGTTTGATGAACTAAATTGTGTTTTCTGTAGATATGTGCTATAGAAAAGTGGTAGATAACTTTATTATCTTGCTGGTGTTAAAATTTGACAGCCATAGGTCTGACAGTTTAGGAATTATGCTTTTTTACAAATTCAGTACCTGAATCTGTCCAAATTCTGTACAGATTTCAGAAACTGCATTGTTTGCTTAAGTTAATGTTTGAATCAGTCCTTGTAGATTATAAGAAATCTGTAGATGACTTTCTTATCTTGCTTGTGTTAAAATTTCATAACTAAAGGCCAGACGGTTTAAGAGTTATGAATTTTACAAACTGGTTGTTGTGTTCTGTCCTCTGTCAGAACAGATTTCGAAAACTGTAATGTTTGATTTGATTAAACCTGGAATCACTCCTTGGTGATTATAAAGGTTATGTAGTGCTTTTGCCAAGCTTTCCAAATTGGATCACTATTTTTGGTGATCTGAAGATTAAGTTATGGATGTTTAAAGTCTGAAGGCTGAATCTGTCCAATTCTGGACAGCAAAGCATTCTAGTGCTTTTTATCCTTAGTTAAATATGGAATCACCTTGAGATGTTTATAAATAAATTGTAGAACATTTAATTAGCTTTCCAGAAAGTCTAAAATCACTTTGTTTGGATGTCTGAATCTTCAGTTGTGAATTTTTGAAGTTGCAAGCCTGAATCTGTCCAAATCTGGACAGAGCTGCTGTGTTTGCACAATTCGACTTTGCTAAGTGTTGAATCATGTTGTGATGAAAATACCAAAATTGTAGAGCACTTTCTAAACTTTCCAGAAAGTCATAGTTTACTATTTTTGGATTAATATTTGAAAAGTTATGATTAAAACAAGTAACTGTTGTGCTGCTGTCCTAAAAATCTGCACGTGCTCAAATGAATGTTTAGTTCACCATTTTGGCTAAAAATGCTTAGTTAGCGCTTAACGGACATAGACTTGTGATGGCTAAACTTAGGTTAACATGTGTTCCGTGATTAATGTGATTGCTTGCTGTAGTTGGTTGTGGATATAAGTTTGGTTGTTATTGATGCCTATGTCCTGTTTAAACGTACGTTGTCTTGGTTGCTCTTGTGTGGTCAATAGGAGAACTAAGGAAAAGTCGTAGCAAGTTAAATAAATGTTCATACATGTGATGTCCTGTTGTGTTGGTTAATTAAAAGTCGTGATCGTCGTCTTTCCAGTGGTAATGTTTACGTGTGCCCAATGACACATAAGTAACTAGTGTTTGCGTATAATTGTTGCAGTGTCTTACTAACTAATGTTTAGTTTAGTTCGCCACTGTGTCTTGGTATACCTTGTGCTATTTTTGTGCTACTTTCATTATATTCATACATATGCATCTTGCACCTCATTTAGGACCGAGAGATGACGGTCGTGCAAGTGATGTGGTGCCACCCACAAGATGCAGTCGGTGGACGACCCAAGGAAGGATGGACATAACCAGTGGATGCTCGCCAAGCGAGTACCTCCCCCAGCAAACACTATCTATGTGTTAAATTAAAGGCAAGCCCTAGTTTTATGCATAACCGTTTATATATGATATTTTACTACACTTAATGTTTGTAGGCTTGTACTGTGCACTTAAGTGTAGGAGTTGACTGAAACCCTAGTTGCATGAACTCAGGATTCCTTTTGAGATGGATACTAGTATGCTAGGTCGAGTAGCTGCTTTGCTAATTAGGGATCTCGGTAGAAGTCGAGTGATTTTCTAGCACTCGCGCGAGGTCAGGAATTGGTTGTACCCACTTTCATATCATATTGATGATTGGTCTGTGGACACGGATCCATGGGGATGCGTGGTCTACGAGATGAAATTGGAATAAGGATTAACGTGCGGATACCTGTGTCAAGCGTTTGAATGTACTAAACACATGCCGAGAAATATGGTAAATTGGTAAGCCTAGTACCTGAGTGAACCTGGCAGTGGACATATCCCCTCACGCGACCTGAGACGTGGTCTCCCATTCCGGTTATGGTGGGTACAAGTGCGGTCACTGCACGACGGCAGTCGGGGTCAGTGAGGCATTGTACGCCAAGGCGGTGAGTCCTGATCTGCTGACGGGGAATCGATGGGGACGGTTGATGTGTGTGGGGACGGAGTGCCTCGCCACGTCGTGTGTTTAGGTTTACCTTGCAAGGATAAAAACTCGATTCGAATCGTCTGCTTCTCGCAGCTAATGAGACTGCTTGATCCATTGTACTGCATTGAGTAATAAGGGGAAATGAGGTGACTGGCAAAAGATGTTGATTGATAAAATGTTTGATACCATGTATGACTAGCTAGGTACACATCTAGTTTAAAAAGGATCTTACTAAAACTTGAAAAGCTAAAACTTGATTTTAGACTCAGCTAGTGCTTTTGGCAAACCAAACCCCTCAGCCAAACAGCTGCATGTCTAGAGGTAGAGGAGTAGACTCCTCACACCGGGTAAGTCTAGCTGAGTATTAGTATACTCAGCCTTGCTTATGGCATAATTTTTGCAGGTACTTCTTAGGATGATTGGTTGCTGGTGTGACTTGGCCTTCATCCCTGCCACCGAGATAGATGGTCGAGAGGGTTATTGCTTCCGCAGGAGAGGACCAGGAGGAGTAGCGTGGCCAGGCTTCGCTATGTTACTCGGGTTTTCTCCGTTAGTTATTTCCGCTGCATTAAAATTTATGATTATTATTTCTGAAACTCCGATAATGTAATCACTAATGATACTTATTAAATTTGTGGTATTATGTTTTATTGTATTTCTCTGTGCCTCACCTTCGTGTGAGCTAGTGGTATTCGATCCTGGATAAGTGGCTTTTATCGGACTAGATCCGAGGGACTGACGGTTTATTCCTATTTAAGTGTGATCTAGCCCCTAAGGCGGGACTTGGGCACTTAAGTTGGAATAATTCGGGCGGTTCCGCCACACTCCCCTCATTCCCAACATGTATCAAGTACCTGCATTGAGTAATGCAAGAGTGAGATGACACATCTCAGCAAGTAAAATAATATCAAACAGTTTAACCACATAAGAACATTGTTTTACCACCACTTGATTCCACAACCTTCTTATTACGAAGGTGCAGCACGTATACAACGTACAACACACCTAGTTACCACACCTCGCAGGTAGAAACCACAATAGTAACATAGTAATGTCACACTTCATATATTCCTCATAAGTGCAAATGTCTGCAAATGCAAGGATGACTTCTGCCTTCATACCACTAAGGATATGAAGCCGCATCGTACCCCTCCTCGGGCAACGTACGATGCTAAAAATGTACCGGTACGGTCGGACCATAAGATCACGACATAACTTCAAAATGCAAGATGGATGATGCGATGTGCATGTCATGCCTACAACACTTCATATAACATGATTCAAAAAGATACTTCAACTTCATCCAAGATGGGAATCAACCACATATATCATTACCAAATTATGATCATCCACAATATTATACAATTGAGAATTAATACTTCCAAACAAATAAAATTCATCATAGAATTCAATGATTAACATAATTAAAACTTATGCATACTCAATGACAGGGAATAGGATGCAAACCAAACGGTAGCAACCACCACTGTATTTACTTGCCTTTACCGGAAGTTCGAGCAAATTCCTAAGTACGATCCGGAAGTCCACCACCTGTTTTTGACACCCAACTTAGTGCACCAATTTCACATAATCAGGCTCATAAGCGACGCCGCAACTACGCACAAACTCAAACCCCGCCGCGGGTTACATCTCTCCCTACACCCACCAAACTGCAGCGGCGCTGCTTAATAATTTCATAACTTTAAAATTATGACAGCAGTGGTAACAAACAAAAACTCCAGAGGCATCTACATAAAATTCCCCACAAGTTTTGTATACAATTTATAATTAAATTCCAATATCTAATTAGCCCAAAACAGTCCACAAGATGAACCCTGTAATCTGTTTTTCTTTGTCTTTTGGACAGCGACATACCCGGATTCAAACAGCGATATCTTTTAAAATATAATTCCAAATCAAGCGCATAAGTACTCATTGGAAAGATAAGACAAATCCCTACATGATTATCATACTGGTTAAAACTAATTACCCACGAAAAATTCCCAGAAACTGCTAATACCACTGCTGTTCACCCACCTGAAAAATCTGTTTTTTTTGGACAGCAACATAACCGGATTCAAACAATGATATCTCCTAAATTATAACTCCGAATCGAGCGCATACGTACTTGTTGGAAAGATAACATAAAGCCCTACATGATTCTCATACTGATTAACACTAATTACTCCCGAAAAATCCCCAGAAACTGCTAATACTGCTGCTGTTCGTCCCCCTGAAAATCTGTTTTTTTGGACAGCCACCTACCCGGTTTCAAACGGTGATAACTTTTAATTTATAACTCCAAATTGAGCGTATAAATACTCGTTGGAAAGGTATGCCAAAGTTCTACATGATTCCCAAACTGATTCCCCTTAATTCTCCACGAAAAATGCCCAGAAGTCACTAATTCTGCTGCTGTTCGTCCACCCCCGTAAAATTCTGGACAGCCCTTCTACCAAATTGCACACGCAACATCTAAACAATTGGATTGCCGCATAAAATGAACAAGAGATAAACACAAAAATCACCTTGGGTTCTCCCCTTTTCTTCCTCCCTTCCTCCCTCCACCGAAAACCGTTGAAGATTTGCACCACGCGACGGAGATCCGAGCGGCAACGAATGGCACCATGGGAGGAGGAGATGGGGGGGGGCGGCTAGGGTTTGATGTGTGGCTACAAGTGCTCGAGAAAGGAGGAGATGGGAGGGGGGCGGCCAAGAGGGTAGGGGAATGGGGGGGGCGGCTGCACAAAGAATAGGGGGGGGGGGGGGTTAGGGGGAGGGCGGCTAGGGTTATGGGGGTTAGTGGGCCGAAACAAGATTTGCGGCCCAACACGCCCACGCGACGGCTCCCGACCCCGATGCAAGCGTCTAACCAAAGAAATTCTACTGCCCTACTGGTGAATGTTTTTCCTCAAATTCCAAATTCCCAAAATGCAACCACCGAAAGAGAGAGAAAAAAAAGAATACCCTCCAACTTCTCTTCTTTGCAAACCGGGTGTCACACTCTACCCCCCTTAAAAAGAATTCGACCTCGAATTCCGACGCTTCTATCGGAACAACAAAAGAAAGATTAATGAATCAACAAAACTCACACATAAAGGAAAGTTCGAGTACTTCAGCTGCATCAGCTCCTCAAGCTCCTAGGATTCTAAGATACGCAGCAGACGACACTCTAGAGTCTGCTCTTGCTACACAGGAATCGGCTCTAGCTCGATTTGATGGTCTGGATTCTGCAAATACTTCCTCAACATAAAGACATGGAATACTTGGTGTACTCTGATCATGGATTCCGACAATTACATGTGCTAAGCCTAGCTGCCAACTCGGCCAAGATAGTAGATGGTTCTATATACCTCGGACCAAGCTTTCGTGACACCAAATCCATCATTGACATATGCAAGTACTTCAAGGAATGTATATATGAATGCAAGGCATATAATGTTCCTATAGCCTAAAGCAAACTTAGCCAAACAAGAGCAACTTCAAGATAGCAACTTAATGCTTGCATATTTCTAGATAGCAGCACAGTGGTTAATTGTTTTGCTCCTAACTCACAAAATATGCATCGAAAATTAGTAAACTAGGACTTTATGGAAAGCTTATAAAGTCCACTATACCCTTGGTATTAACATCACAACAAGATTTGACACTTAGAATGGTCAAACAATGCTAAACGTAAATTCTGTCCAGACTTGGACATAATTCAACTACTCAATTCAAAAATCCGTAATTGGAGTCTCAATCATCCAATTCAGGTGCTCCCAGACTTTTTAGAAAGCTAGTAGAATTTTTTATAATTCATTTATAAACATATCAAGTTAATTCAATGCATATTAAGGTCAAAAGACACGAGAAAGGCTCTGCTTTCCAAATTTGGACAGATTCAGAGATCACACTTAAAACAGTTGTAACTTAACTTATAGATCTCCAAAAAAATTAATCCAAAATTTGTTGAAACGATTAAGAAAAGTACTACAACTTCTTTATAATTTATAATAAGTTATTCGAAGTTTAAATTGGGCAAACAGTCAGCTTCGAAATCTGTACATAATCTGCACAGATTTCAAGACTGGACTTGAGAAAATCATAACTCCCAAACTACTAGATCTATGGTCATGAAATTTTTACACAAGTAAGATAAATAAGAAGTGGCTACAACTTTTATATATAACATCTCTACAGAAAAGATGGTTTACTTCATTGAACTAGCTGCATAACTAAAACTGGTCATGCAGTCCCAATAGCAAGCAATAGATTTTATCAGGTTCATTACTCTTCTAAGATTAAGCGTTCATTGAAAGACTAATAACTTTAGGTTCGTCATTACGAGACACCTAGAACAAATATAAGTATAGAAGCAATATGATAACTTTTTAAATCATTTAAGCCTAATCTCACATCATGCAAACAAGAATCAATTTAAGCATGTTATGTCTGCCCACATATTCATCCAAGCACATTCTATACATGATATCATAACTCCCTGCAGCTAACAAAATTTTGCAAATATAAACTCATTGAAAATATTATAACATTCCCTAGAACTTTTATTATAATGAGTGTCTCGGAATTGGTTTCCAAACCGATAAAACAATGCAACTCTTTTGTTGCAAAACTGATAGGATTGAAACAATGGACAACTAAAATTCAAAAACCTATAACTCCTGCTATACTCAACTTAAACTACAACGAACACGCGTTGGAAAAGTTTTGAAAATTGTCCATGACTTTTGCAATAAAGTTGCACCCAAATTAATCCTTATAGCCCTCAACTCTGCATGACCTACAGCTAAACTCAGCCTAAGATACTACACATTAGAGATTCGACTTATATCCGGGCAACCACCTCTCCAAATCTATTTAACAGACAGTTACAAGTAAATACCCATTAAAAAGGTACTGAAAAGACCTACAAGTTTTGCTTAAAGAGAATTCGCAAATTTGTGCTCTGCAACTATCAAAACGCGGTCGATTTATTGGTGATTATAACGACGCCTAAAGTTCAGACACAACAGTGCAACAACTTCAGAGCAACCTAACTCTAATTATATGCAATGAGAATTAGAAACCCATACTCTTTGAAAAGATCATGAAATTACTAAAACTTTCATAATCCACAAAGACCAAATTATACCGTCTTCAATGTCTACTCTTCCGTACAAAATTAAAGACTCACTCTGCTAGAGACACCAGCAAAGATGTTTTAAGAAACCCATGTCTCTCAAATGTTTAGACCAAACATGGTGATTAAGCATCCTATGGAAAGATGAAGAAACATACTACAAAACATTCTAGATAAGTGAAGCCTGATTCAGCCTCCAACTAATTTAAAATGCCTCCCGAAACCAAACAACACATTATCAACAATAAAAAAACAATATAAAATGAAACCCAAGTCATTGGCAGGTGCAATCAACACTAGGATTTTCCACTACCAAAATGGGATGCAACTCAACAAAGTCTTTAAATAACACTCTACCAAATAGGTTAGAACACTAAGCACAACAATCAATGAATTCAACAACCTCGTTTGTTAATGCCACTAAGGTCAAACATCCATGTACGTATCGACAATGTATGAAACACCTGACATACCCGTCTCCAGCACTATAAAACATGGTTGATATTACACTAGAATCCAACTACTAGAAATCTCCAAAACTATTCTGTTGATGTGAAGCAAATGGTGCTCATGTCATATAACATCTTTTTCTCCTCTCAAAAGAGATAAAATTTGCAATACTCATAAAGCAATGGAGGGATAACAACAAGAAAAACTAATGTACTTCTTGACACAGACTCATGCAAAAGCTTCATAAATATTACTTTCAACACTAAAATAATAACACAATACTATGCTCAACAGGAGTAATTGGACTTCAATAAGACAATCCACCTAACCAAACTACCTTGATTAACCTCACATACAACAATACCTCCTATTATTGCACTTGAACAATTTGTACCTAGTGATGTCATAGGATGAATTCAAAGTAGTAGACATACATGATCTATCAAACCATCATTCATATAAAAAAAATCTCCATCTGATGCAACAACCACATCATTATAGAGATAGATGACTAACAAACATAAGCAACTTCCAGTTAAACATTGACTTTGTTTAAGATAAAGCGGTCCAAATAATAATTCAACAAGCATGCATAGAGAACTGATCATATAAAAAAAACTACCATATATCATCGGCGATTAAAAACAATATAAAACGGGTAGTCCATATCGTCCACATGACTAGCCTCCAACAAATAAAAAATATGCATAACCTTTTTGGCTATAGAAACAAACCATAGAAGGAAAACATGCATGCCTCTTCAACTATAATATAGACATAAAATCCACTTGAAATCACCCTATTTATTATTAAAGATAAGGTTGCACACAATAAGAAAACCTATCATGTAAACATGGTTGAACTTATCTATCCACGTCATCTTACAAATTCACTTGAGTTCTACCAGTCTCAAGATTTCATAGACAGTACAACATTGCCTTTGCTCTATGGAGACAAACCTATTGTACTCTAAGATCAAGTTGGCAAGTAGCCACACTAGCCAAAAAAAAAGGTGAGGTGTAAAGCACTGCACCCATGGAAATATTACATTGATAAGTTGGGTTGTAACCCAACAGTAAATCAAACTCAACAACACCATAAAACTACATTGTATAGTGTTTTCACACTACACCAAGTCGGATTAGATCCTCTATACACAAGCTCAATAAACAATCGGTCCTACAAGTACTAGAACCCAAGAATCCTTTTGGAAAAAAAACATCCACAGTCAAGCATATAGAAATATATGATGGTAATAGCTCAGAGATTAGTAAACATTGCATCCCAAAAAAACATCATGACGATATGTATATAAAACAAGTACATTAGTAGCTTCACTTGCATAATAATTTCAATAACAACCACATCAAGAAACCAATATTAAATAGAAGTAACATTTTATATCAAGCATTACATCGTTAACGACATACCCCATCAAACCATAAAGGGATTTGGAGTAAGGAAATTCTAGTCATCTATACAATAAAATACTAATATGAAAGATATATGAACCCATACCCTTCCTATATGTGCAAGTGTGTCAAATTTATCTTCAAATTGCGTAGAATCTAAAGCCTATCCTCTGATACCAACTGTAACACTCCGGGTTCCACAAACAACCCGGAATGCTACTGTACTACACTTCCGACGTCCATATATAAAATTTTGGCAGCATCCCCTTTGCAAGATTGCATAAAAGAGGGGGCAACAGAGTATAAACATATATCATGACTAAAACATACTAAGTATTATTAATCGGCTAGCAAGGGAAGATAAACATACGACCTGAACTGAATTAACCAGTGCGCACGACCATATAAAGAAAACAAACTTCCTTTGACAATAAGTTTCTAATTAAATCATGGCTGCGCCTGGGCAGCGTTATTGTGAGAGTAAAAGTGGACGTGCTGCTACTCCCCTCATTCCCAACATGTATCAAGTACCTGCATTGAGTAATGCAAGAGTGAGATGACACATCTCAGCAAGTAAAATAATATCAAACAGTTTAACCACATAAGAACATTGTTTTACCACCACTTGATTCCACAACCTTCTTATTACGAAGGTGCAGCACGTATACAACGTACAACACACCTAGTTACCACACCTCGCAGGTAGAAACCACAATAGTAACATAGTAATGTCACACTTCATATATTCCTCATGAGTGCAAATGTCTGCAAATGCAAGGATGACTTCTGTCTTCATACCACTAAGGATATGAAGCCGCATCGTACCCCTCCTCGGGCAACGTACGATGCTAAAAATGTACCGGTACGGTCGGACCATAAGATCACGACATAACTTCAAAATGCAAGATGGATGATGCGATGTGCATGTCATGCCTACAACACTTCATATAACATGATTCAAAAAGATACTTCAACTTCATCCAAGATGGGAATCAACCACATATATCATTACCAAATTATGATCATCCACAATATTAGACAATTGAGAATTAATACTTCCAAACAAATAAAATTCATCATAGAATTCAATGATTAACATAATTAAAACTTATGCATACTCAATGACAGGGAATAGGATGCAAACCAAACGGTACCAACCACCACTGTATTTACTTGCCTTTACCGGAAGTTCGAGCAAATCCCTAAGTACGATCCGGAAGTCCACCACCTGTTTTTGACACCCAACTTAGTGCACCAATTTCACATAATCAGGCTCATAAGCGACGCCGCAACTACGCACAAACTCAAACCCCGCCGCGGGTTACATCTCTCCCTACACCCACTAAACTGCAGCGGCGCTGCTTAATAATTTCATAACTTTAAAATTATGACAGCAGTGGTAACAAACAAAAACTCCAGAGCATCTACATAAAATTCCCCACAAGTTTTGTATACAATTTATAATTAAATTCCAATATCTAATTAGCCCAAAACAGTCCACAAGATGAACCCTATAATCTGTTTTTCTTTGTCTTTTGGACAGCGACATACCCGGATTCAAACAACGATATCTTTTAAAATATAATTCCAAATCAAGCGCATAAGTACTCATTGGAAAGATAAGACAAATCCCTACATGATTATCATACTGGTTAACACTAATTACCCAAAAAAATTCCCAGAAACTGCTAATACCACTGCTGTTCACCCACCTGAAAAATCTGTTTTTTTTTACAGCAACATAACCGGATTCAAACAACGATATCTCCTAAATTATAACTCTGAATCGAGCGCATAAGTACTTGTTGGAAAGATAACATAAAGCCCTACATGATTCTCATACTGATTAACACTAATTACTCCCGAAAAATCCCCAGAAACTGCTAATACTGCTGCTGTTCGTCCCCCTGAAAATCTGTTTTTTTGGACAGCCACCTACCCGGTTTCAAACGGTGATAACTTTTAATTTATAACTCCAAATTGAGCGCATAAATACTTGTTGGAAAGGTATGCCAAAGTTATACATGATTCCCAAACTGATTCCCCTTAATTCTCCACGAAAAATGCCCAGAAATCACTAATTCTGCTGCTGTTCGTCCACCCCCTTAAAATTCTGGACAGCCCTTCTACCAAATTGCACACGCAACATCTAAACAATTGGATTGCCGCATAAAATGAACAAGAGATAAACACAAAAATCACCTTGGGTTCTCCCCCCTTTTCTTCCTCCCTTCCTCCCTCCATCGAAAACCGTTGAAGATTTGCACCACGCGACGGAGATCCGAGCGGCAACGAATGGCACCATGGGATGAGGAGATGGGGGGCGGGGGGCGGCTAGGGTTTGATGTGTGGCTGCAAGTGCTTGAGAAAGGAGGAGATGGGAGGGGGGGCGGCCAAGAGGGTAGGGGAATGGGGGGGCGGCTGCACAAAGAATAGGGGGGGTTAGGGGGAGGGCGCCTAGGGTTATGGGGGTTAGTGGGCCGAAACAAGATTTGCGGCCCAACACGCCCACGCGACGGCTCCCGACCCCGATGCAAGCGCCTAACCAAAGAAATTCTACTGCCCTACTGGTGAATATTTTTCCTCAAATTCCAAATTCCCAAAATGCAACCACCGAAAGAGAGAAAAAAAACAAAAAGAGTACCCTCCAACTTCTCTTCTTTGCAAACCGGGTGTCACAGTAGAAAGGATAGGAAAGTGATTGCTAGGAAACTAGGGGCAAAATGCAAGGGAGATAAAACTTGCATTTGGATCCCTAAGGATATTGTCACTAACCTTCTAGGACCCAACAAGAGTTGGGTACCTAAGACCCAAGCCTAAATTTGCCTTGCAGGTTTATGCATCCGGGGGATCAAGCTGGATTATTGACAGCGGATGCACAAACCACATGACGGGGGAGAAGAAGATGTTCACCTCCTACGTCAAGAATAAAGATTCCCAAGATTCAATCATATTCGGTGACGGGAATCAAGGCAAGGTTAAAGGCTTAGGCAAGATTGCAATCTCAAATGAGCACTCTATTTCTAATGTATTCTTAGTTGAGTCGCTTGGATATAATTTGTTATCCGTAAGTCAATTATGTAATATGGGATATAATTGTCTATTCACCAATGTAGATGTGTCTGTCTTTAGAAGAAGTGATGGTTCATTAGCTTTTAAGGGTGTATTAGACGGCAAACTCTATTTAGTTGATTTTGCAAAAGAGGAGGCCGATCTAGATGCATGCTTAATTGCTAAGACTAGCATGGGCTGGCTGTGGCATCGCCGCTTAGCACATGTGGGGATGAAGAACCTTCACAAGCTTCTAAAGGGAGAACATGTGATAGGTCTAACTAATGTTACTTTCGAAAAAGATAGACCTTGTGCAGCTTGTCAAGTAGGGAAACAGGTGGGAAGCTCTCATCATACCAAAAATGTGATGACAACATCAAGACCCCTGGAGTTACTTCATATGGACCTCTTCGGACCCGTCGCCTATCTAAGTATAGGAGGAAGTAAGTATGGTCTTGTTATAGTTGATGATTTTTCCCGCTTCACTTGGGTATTCTTTTTGCAGGATAAATCTGAAACCCAAGGGACCCTCAAGCGCTTCCTAAGGAGAGCTCAAAATGAGTTTGAGCTCAAGGTGAAGAAGATAAGGAGCGACAACGGGTCCGAGTTCAAGAACCTTCAAGTGGAGGAGTATCTTGAGGAGGAAGGAATCAAGCACGAGTTCTCCGCTCCATACACACCATAGCAAAATGGTGTGCTAGAGAGGAAGAACAGGACGCTTATAGACATGGCGAGGACAATGCTTGGAGAGTTCAAGACCCCCGAGCGCTTTTGGTCGGAAGCCGTGAACACGGCTTGCCACGCCATCAACCGGGTCTACCTTCATCGCCTCCTCAAGAAGACTTCATATGAGCTTCTAACCGGTAACAAACCCAATGTTTCGTATTTCCGAGTTTTTGAGAGTAAATGATACATTCTAGTGAAGAAGGGTAGAAATTCAAATTTTGCTCCCAAAGCGGTAGAAGGGTTTTTGTTAGGTTATGACTCAAATACAAAGGCGTATAGGGTCTTCAACAAATCATCGGGTTTGGTTGAAGTCTCTAGCGACGTTGTATTTGATGAGACTAATGGCTCTCCAAGAGAGCAAGTTGTTGATCTTGATGATGTAGATGAAGAAGACGTTCCAACGGCCGCAATACGCACCATGGCGATTGGAGATGTACGACCACAGGAACAAAATGAGCGAGATCAACCTTCTTCCTCAACAATGGTGCATCCCCCAACTCAAGACGATGAACAGGTTCATCAAGAGGAGGCGTATGATCAAGGGGAGCACAAGATGATCATGTAATGGAGGAAGAAGCTCAACCGACACCTCTAACTCAAGTCCGAGCGATGATTCAAAGGGATCATCCCGTCGACCAGATTTTGGGTGACATTAGCAAGGGAGTAACTACTCGGTCTCGATAAGTTAATTTTTGTGAGCATTACTCTTTTGTCTCTTCTATTGAGCCTTTCAGGGTAGAGGAGGCCTTGCTAGATCCAGACTGGGTGTTGGCCATGCAGGAGGAGCTCAACAACTTCAAGAGAAATGAAGTTTGGACACTGGTGCCTCGTCCCAAGCAAAATGTTGTGGGAACCAAGTGGGTGTTCCGCAACAAACAAGACGAGCACAGGGTGGTGACAAGGAACAAGGCTCGACTTGTGGCAAAAGGTTATGCCCAAGTCGCAGGTTTGGACTTTGAGGAGACTTTTGCTCATGTGGCTAGGCTAGAGTCCATTCGTATTTTGCTAGCATATGTCGCTCACCATTCTTTCAGGTTGTTCCAAATGGATGTGAAGAGCGCTTTCCTCAACGGGCTAATCATGGAGGAGGTGTACGTGGAGCAACCCCCTGGCTTCGAGGATGAACGGTACCCCAACCACGTCTGTAAGCTCTCTAAGGCGCTCTATGGACTTAAGCAAGCCCCAAGAGCATGGTATGAATGACTTAGAGACTTTTTAATTGCTAATGCTTTCAAGGTTGGGAAAGCCGATCCAACTCTTTTTACCAAGACATGTGATGGTGATCTTTTTGTGTGCCAAATTTATGTCGATGACATAATATTTGGTTCTACTAACCAAAAGTCTTGTGAAGAGTTTAGCAGGGTGATGACTCAAAAGTTTGAGATGTCGACGATGGGCGAGTTAAGCTATTTCCTTGGGTTCCAAGTGAGGCAACTCAAGGATGGAACTTTCATCTCCCAAACGAAGTACACGCAAGACTTGATCAAGCGGTTTGGGATGAAGGACGCCAAGCCCGCAAAGACTCCAATGGGAACCGACGGACACACTGACCTCAACAAAGGAGGTAAGTCCGTTGATCAAAAGGCATACCGGTCTATGATAGGGTCTTTACTTTATTTATGTGCTAGTAGACCGGATATTATGCTTAGCGTATGCATGTGTGCTATATTTCAATCCGATCCAAAGGAGTGTCACTTAGTGGCTGTGAAGCGAATTCTTAGATATTTAGTCGCTACGCCTTGCTTCGGGATCCGGTATCCAAAGGGGTCTACCTTTGACTTAATTGGATATTCAGACTCCAACTATGCTGGATGTAAGGTCGATAGGAAGAGTACATCGGGGACGTGCCAATTCTTAGGAAGGTCCCTGGTGTCATGGAGTTCTAAGAAACAAACTTCCGTTGCCCTATCCACCGCTGAGGCCGAGTACGTTGCCGCAGGACAGTGTTGCGTGCAACTACTTTGGATGAGGCAAACCCTCAGGGACTTTGGCTACAATCTGAGCAAAGTCCCACTCCTATGTGATAATGAGAGTGCTATCCGCATGGCGGATAATCCTGTTGAACACAGCCGCACAAAGCACATAGACATCCGGCATCACTTTTTGAGAGACCACCAGCAAAAGGGAGATATCAAAGTGTTTCATGTTAGCACCGAGAACCAGCTAGCCGATATCTTTACCAAGCCTTTAGATGAGCAGACCTTTTGCAAGTTGCGTAGTGAGCTAAATGTCTTAGATTCGCGGAACTTGGATTGATTTATAACATACATGTGTTTATGCCTTGATCATGTTCCTTAATGCATTTTGTTGTTTATTTATGGTGCTCAAGTTGTACAAGCACTCCCCGGACCTCACAAGTCCATTTGCAAGTGATGCACATATTTAGGGGGAGATGTGCTACAACTTGACTCTTTGAGACTAACTGTGTGCTTGAGTTTGCTTAATTTAGTCCCAAAGGAGGTTTGAAAGGGAAAAGGTGGACTTGGACCATGCAAGACTTCCACTACACTCCGATGAAAGAGTAACCGATTCCAAGTTCATCTTTGTCCTCTTATTGCCTATTTACTCTTAGTTGAAGATTTTGGTGAGGCAATGGGGTTAAAGGGCCAAGATTGATCTCGTTTTGGTGCTTGATGCCAAAGGGGGAGAAAATAAGGCCAAAGCAAGAAATGGATCAGCTACCACTTGAGAATTTTGAAAATAGTAGAGTTAGAACTTTTGTTTGTCAAAATACTCTTGTTTGTCTCTTATTGTCAAAAGTTGGCTTCTTGTGGGGAGAAGGCTCGATTATGGGAAAAAGGGGGAGTTTTTGAATCCTTGATCAATCTCTCATGAAATATCTCTCTTTGTGTTTTAACAAGTATGGTTGACTTAGAGATAGGAAATTGAGTTTGATTTGCAAAAACAAACCAAGTGGTGGCAAAGAATGATCCATATATGCCAAATTTGAATCAAAACAATTTTGTGTTTTCATTTGCATTGATGTTGCACTTCTTTTAGTTGCTTTTTATTGTGTTGGCATAAATCACCAAAAAGGGGGAGATTGAAAGGGAAATGTTCCCTTGGGCCATTTCTAAGTGTTTTGGTGATTTAGTGTCCAACACAAGCACTTAAGTGATAAACTATGCCAAATTGTGGATAAGGTGCAAATCAATATAAAGGTATGATTCTAGACTTAGTACATTGGATTTTGTGTGCTAACATGTTTGTCTAAGTGTTAGAATCAGAGGAAATTCAACTGGAAAAGCTTGGCTCGAAGCAGCCAAAAGTCTGCCCAGTCTGGGTGCACCGGACAGTGTCCGGTGCGCTAGGCTGGCTCTGGCGAACTGGCTGCTCTTGGGACTTCGACGGCGGCGTACGGCTATAAATCACCGGACTATCTGGTGGTGCACCGGACTGTCCGGTGGTGCACCGGACTGTCCGGTGAGCCAACAGTCGGCCGGGCCAACGGTCGGCCGCGGAATCCGCGCGCGACGCGAGGCAAGTGCCAACGGTCGGATGGGGCACCGGACTGTCCGGTGTGCACCAACGGCTCCAAGACTGCAACGGTCAGCTTCGCCAAATAAGGAAAAAGATCCGCACCGGACAATGTCCGGTGGTGCACCGGACTGTCCGGTGCGCCAGGCGACAGAAGGCAAGAATTGCCTTCCTGGAATGCACTCAATGGCTCCTAGCTGCCTTGGGGCTATAAAAGGGACCCCTAGGCGCATGGAGGAGGACACCAAGCATTCTCTAAGAATTCCTAAGCACCAAGACTTCGATTCCGCGCATTTGATTCTTTGTGATAACAACTAGAGCTCCATTTGAGTTGTGAACTCGCCGGGTTGTGTTGTGAGCTCTTGTTGTGACTTGTGTGCGTGTTGGTACTCTGATTTCGTGTCTTGTGTGCGTTGCTCATCCCTCCCTACTCTGTGCTTCTTTGTGAACTTCAAAGTGTAAGGGCGAGAGGCTCCAAGTTGTGGAGATTCCTCGCAAGCGGGATATAGTAAAGTGAAAGCAAAACACCGTGGTATTCAAGTGGGTCTTTGGACCGCTTGAAAGGGGTTGATTGCAACCCTCGTCCGTTGGGACGCCACAACGTGGAGTAGGCAAGTGTTGGACTTGGCCGAACCACGAGATAAACCACTGTGCCATCTCTGTGTTGATTTCTTTGTGGTTATCGTGTTGTGCAAGTTCTCCTCTCTAGCCACTTGGCTTATTCGTGCTAACTCCTAATCAAGTTTTGCGGATTAAGTTTCAAGTTTTTACAGGATCACCTATTCACCCCCCTCTAGGTGCTCTCACAGGGAATCTTTGTAAAGGCTACGTAGTGAAACCCTGCCTGTTCACCTTGATAGTGTTTAAGGGTTTGATCGGCCCGAGGCAAGAGGGAATCACGGCTTGGGGGCAAAGTGTGCAACCTCTGCAGAGTGTTATGAAACTGATATATTAGCTGTGCTCGCGGTTATGAGCGGCCAAGGGAGCTCCATTGATTAGAGATACTTTGATTAAAGATACATTGATTAGAGATACTTTGATTAGAGATAATTTGATCAGAGATGGTTGGTTTACAGGTGATGACGAGGTTGATGGTTTGATTATGCTTATGGTAAAGTTTATGGTATTCTTTCCATTTGGAAAGGGTACTTTTGGGTTAACAACTTGGGTTAATGCTAAAACCTGGCTTTCTAATAGTAATAATAACCTAACCAACTAAAAACAACTGCTTGACTTAACCCCACATAAAGCTAGTCCACTACAACCAAACGAGACATTTTGCTGAGTATGTTGATGTGTGCTCACCCTTGCTCTACACACCAAACCCCCCTAGGTTGTCCACGTTGCAACCACTGCTCAGGAGAAGATGAAGTCGTGGAGGACTTCTAGGAGTTCCACGAGCACGATGAGTTCTAGGCGTGGGTTAGCGGCAAACCCCCAGTCGGCTGCCTATGAAGGCCGTGTTCATCTACGTTTCTTTCCCGCACTTTGATAATTGTTAAAGACTATGTGGATGTCTCGGACATCATGATGTAATCGACTTTTATACCTTCTTTTATGTTATTATTTGAGCATTGTGTGATGATGTCCAGTTATGTAACTGCTGTGTACGTGAATTGCTGATCCTGGCACGTACATGGTTCACATTCGGTTTGCTTTCTAAAACCGAGTGTGACATAGGTGGTACCAAAGTCGTGCTGACTGTAGGACCGCTAACCTAGAGTAGAATGGTCGTTCTAAGGATTATAGACCCCTATTATCACCTTGACTTTGGTATCCCTTCAAAAGTTGGTCATCGACCAAACCTATGTTCTACTATATATATTATTCCTTGCTTAAAATTTTGTTTTATCCTAATTCCTAAATTTTTATGGTTTACTTGCTGGTCATATTAGCTCTGTTCTCACTCTTATGCTTACGATGTCTTTTGTAGATGGCTCATCTTAGACACACTGCACGGAAGTCAGTCATTCCTTTCTTGCCTTCTCGTCTCACGGAGCGTCCGCTTCACCGTCCGGTGACTGGTCAGTCTAGCCATTTGGTGAGGCTACACCACCGCCTGCACGAGGACCAGGAGTGTCGGCGATAGGAGGTGGAGCAGCAGGGCTCTTCTCCCTCGCTTCAGCAGGAGGTAGAGTCTGTGAGGAGCTGCTCCCCTGTGCCCCCGCTGGAGGCGCCCCCTGCACCACCACTGGGTGTCCCAGCCGCTGGAGTAGCTATTGGAGGAGACCCCGATGACGGAGGTGACGACAACATTTGAGCCACAACACCGACCTTTCAGAGGAGCAGGAGCCGGAGGGATGGGTTGCCCGACCCATCACTCGTGACGTCGCTCGCGGGTGTCACTTTCACGATGTGCTCGACACCTTGCTATGCCAGGCACTTGACTGGCGTACCTGGTCTATCGAGTATCGCGGTGTTGTCTTCCAGCACAGTCACGGGGTTTACCCGGACCGCTGGGAGGCGACTTGTTTGGTGCACCGTTCGGAGAACAGTCTCCGGGGTGCGGAGGTTTGCTCAGAGCATTACTCTATTTCTGAGCGGGACTCAGCTGAGGCGGCCATGCAAGATGCCGCACGGCGTGCGCTTTCGCACTACTGTTCAATTCCCGATGGGGTAGCCGATGGTCTTAACCTGAAGTATTACCCATGTCGTCCATCTGGCAGCACAGGAGGCGTGGTTGTCTCACCTGTCGGTGAGGACAATCCTAGGTTGAGCAGCACAGTCAACCCAGCCGCTGTGCTAAACACGGAGCTGGACCATGCCTTAGATGAGCTGAGTAGGGCTCATGCTGAGATCGCCTAGTTGCGGGCTGAGCGCGCGGAGCGCCGTCATCTAGTGGATGGTTCTCCCGCCCCCGTCGGGACTCAGCACCCATACCGCTCACCTCAGCGTGGACACCATGCTTATGGTAACCCCGACTGCAGGACCAAGATAAATTCAGAACCATAGATCGTCAGCGTTGGATCTTGTAATTAATGCTTAAAAATAGAAGTTATAGTCCTAGTCTTAGTATTACTCTTAGTTAGTCTTAGTTAGGCAGGGTAGTTTGCTTATCCTGTGTTTTTATGTTTGTCATGATGAACTATGATGGATTTGGATCTTTGTAATGACTGTCGCCAGAGTGTGGGTATCCCCTGCATGTTGGTTTACTTGATAATGCTAATAAAATTAGTTATCTAGTTGGGAAACCCTTTTATTCTACTTTCCTCTTTATCTGAGAAGCTGTGTTTGCCTGTGTTGGGAGTTAGTGAAGATGTTCATCTGCTCAGTATTGTGGAAGGATTCTATACTCTTTTCTTATGCTGCAAGTTGCAAGATCGGTTCTGATGTGTGATTGCATTCTACAGATGTCAGACAACAGGCGCAGAGGAGGAAGGTGTGCTCAGCAGGAGCAGGCAGCACCGTAGGAGGAGGCACCCCAGCAGCAGCTGCCACCACCGCCCTCGATGACGATAGAGAAGATGTTCTTGATGCAGACTCAGGCAGTTCAAGCCATTGGTCAGACTCTGGCTGCTATGCAGCAGTAGCAGCATCAGCCCTGCCTCAGCCTCAGATGCCTCAGATGCCCAGAGACAAGCATGATGAATTCATGAGAGGTCATCCTCCAGTGTTCGCTCACTCTACTGACCCCATGGATGCTGAAGATTGGCTGCGTACCGTGGAGCAGGAGTTGCACACCGCTCAGTGTGATGACAGGGAGAAAGTTCTGTATGGTCCCCGTTTGTTGAGAGAAGCAGCTCAGTCTTGGTGGGAGTCCTACCTCGCTACCCACGCCAACCCCGACACCATCACTTGGGAGGAATTTAGAGACAATTTCCGCCAGTATCATGTTCCAGCAGGTCTGATGACAGTGAAGAAGGAGGAATTCTTGGCCCTCAAGAAAGGGCCCAAGTCTGTCAGTGAGTACCGAGACAGGTTTCTGCAGCTGTCCCGCTTTGCTCCTAAGGATGTCAACATAGATGTCTAGAGGCAGTATCGTTTCTTGAGAGGTTTAGTCGATCCCCTGCACTATCAGCTGATGAATCATACCTTCCCCACATTTTAGCACCTGATCGATAGAGCGATCATGACAGAGAAGAAGCGCAAGGAGATGGAGGATCACAAGCGCAAGATTGGTGGACCTCAGCCTGGAAGCAGCAATCGCCCCCGTTTCTCAGGCAACTCGCCTCAGCAGTTCAAGCAGAATCAGCACCTGCCTCAGCAGCAGTTTCAGAGGCAGTACCCTTAGGACTAGCAGCAGAATCGCAAGAACAACCAATCAGGAGGAAGTCAGTTCCAGAGGCAGAATCAGCAGACACCTCGCCTCCCCGCCTCATCAACCAACCAGAGCAGTCAAGCAGCCCTAGTTCAAGGCGGAAGCAGAGCGTGTTTCCATTGTGGAGAGCAAGGCCATTAGGTGATGCAATGTTCGAAGAAGGCAGCCCAGCAGCAGTCAGGCCCTAGTGCCCCAGCAAAGCAGAACGTGTCTCAGTCAGGAGCAGGCAATCACGCCCAGACACGCTACAACCATGGGAGACTGAACCATTTGGAGGCTGAAGCAGTCCAGGAAACACCGGGCATGATAGTAGATATGTTTCCAATCGACTCCCATATTGTAGAAGTGTTATTTGATACTGGAGCAACGCATTCTTTTATTACTGCATCATGGGTAGAAGCACATAATCTTCCATTAACCACCATGTCAATTGTAACACCCCAGGTGTTACCATGGCTAGAGCACACCTTGGCACTAAGGACTGTGAATTATATGTGGTAGAGGCTTAGGGCAACACATAAAACTTTGGAGATCATGTGCTAATCAAGTTGCCAATGACCTAAGAAGCATTACTCTAATCCTTGCACACTTACTACCTTGGATAAGAGGGGAGAAGAACCCTAGACCTCTCTTAAACCCTATCTCCCAAAACCCTAGATAAGAGGGAAAAGAGAGTGAGCAAGTGTGCAAAGCATGAGTAATATTTACCCAAACCTTAAGTAACCTTAACCAGCAATTAGGGAAGGGAATTATTGCAAAAAGACCCCTGGAGAAACCCCAAATCAAATCTCCAAGTGGAGAGAGAGCTAGAGCTCTCTATTTCTCTCTAAGTCAAAAACTACACCTACACTAAAGATCAGTTGTGTTCACCTCGAAGCTGGCATCAAATCCACCTATGTCCTATACCAAAAATGTGGCATACCACCCAAGGCACCCACTGGAAAAAGCTGAGCCCGAGACTTGGACGTTTGACATGCCTTGGCATGGTTTTTGTCGCGAGGTGGGCAGTGTGACACACCCGATTTGGCGACCAGAGATCTCCCTACCTAGGCCATATCTGCCATGGCAGCTCACGGATGAGAGACAGCCCTAGGTGCCAGGAAAAGACTCGCGCCGGATTTTTGCCAAGATTCGCACGTTTGCGACTTGGGTGAGTTGTGGAACAAGGGCAGATTGTAAGCTCCACGTGTTCGACGCGCCCTGGGCTTGCCAGAGCACGCCCGCGCGCGCCCCGCGTCGCGCCAACGGCCAGCCGGCGCCCTATCCCACGCCCGCGCCTATAAAGCCCTCCCAAGCGTCGGTTACACTCTTCCGCGCACGCTCAAGCCTCACCGGAGTCCAGTTCATCGTCGTTTGCCCGTGCGCGGTGTGTCCGCGGCCACCCGAGCCACTGCCACCGTAGACCGGCCAGTCCAGCTTGCCCCAGCCCCATCCAACCCTCTGAGACGAGTGTACACACCCCAGTGAAGCTCCCCGAGCGAGGAATCGAAGCCTACTTCACCGGAGAGGCCAGTCCACGGTCGCCGGAGCTCTCAACCCCGCCGGAGTACGTGGACTGGGTAATCCACTCGACCATTTTCCGATTTCTTGTGCACACGGTCACTACGTTACCCCGTAAAGCTCACCGTGCCCTTGGATTGAACCAGATCGCCGTGTTTTGGCCGGTACACTCGCCGCCGACGAGAACACCCGCCTGCGCACGTGGACCGGGCGATTCCGGCCATCCCCGCCGTCAAGCCGCACCTCGCTGTGACCGCCAGAGCCTCCCCGAGCCAACCCTGCCCTTCGCCGGACCTATCTCGCCGCCGGTAAGCCGCGCCACCCTTTTCTTTCCCGCGGGTACTGTTTACATTGGGGGAAGGACTGCGGGTGAGAGGAAGAAAAGGTCAGGGGGCTTTTTGAACTGTCAGCGACTCAGGGGAATAGTGGCGCAAGGGTAGATTTGTGCGGGTTGATTTAGTTTAAACTCAGGGACCTCGGTGTAAACTGTTTTTCCAGGAAACTCTTATTAACTCAGTTTTTAAATTGAACAGAGACTTTAAAAATTCATAACTTCTGTTTAGTTCATCCAAATTTGGTCAAACCAATTTTGTCAGACTCTAAATAATGTAACCTACTTAAGAAAAATACAAAACCCCCTATGTACTATAGAAAACTATAAGGTTCTGATTTAAGTATAGTTTTGGCCAAAAGCTCAATAATAGAAAGAAAAATAGTTGCACTGTTTGGCTAGGCTTAGAAAAATTTGCAGAAATCTAGGTCCACCTACTGACCTACTTAAAAATGTTGAATCTCTCTGTCCACACCATTAAATTAGTTTTTACCCTTTATTTTGCAATATGCCCAAGATTAAGAAAAATAGAAAATGTGATTTAAATGATGAACCAGAGGGCACCCCTATTTTTGTTAGGATACTTATTCAAGGTAGTTCACTGGAAAAATATATCATACCTTGTTTTAGTACAAAATAAGTAGGATACCTTTTATTTTAATAAAACAAGGGAAACTTAGAAAAACCCTACAAAAATAACCCCAAGGTAAAAACACCCCCACCCTTGGGATAGAAAATGTTTTGCTAATAAGAACTTAAGAAAAATATGAAATCTGTTGTTTGACATTTTTCAAATAACAATGTAGTAGAAAGTGCCTTTTCGGCATTAAACTTAAAAAAATCATAACTAAATAACCACCCCTTAGCCTTCTATGGTTTTTGGCACAGAAGCCTATTATTATTGTTAAATGCCAAAAAAAATGACCCTGAGGACAGACCCCACCTCTAATTAAGAGTTGTAGTACAAAGTGGCCCATTTACCCAATTTGCTATTCTTTTTGTCCTAAGCTTAGCCTTTATTTGTGGAGCCCCAAATTCTTAAAACAGGCTAGAATAGCCAAGGGCAACCCACTGTAATTTTTACAGAATTTTTGGAAATTTTTAAAACACTGTCATAGTTCAAACCTACACTAGAAACCATAAGGAGAAATTAAAATGAGGAAAAAAAATGAATAAGGGTAATTAGTGCCATCCTAAAACCCTTGTAATTTGTCCACTGAAATGTATAAAGGCAATACAAGTCCACTATGTTATCTTCAGTGGAAACCTAAGACTAAAAAGTAATAAGTATAAACCACTTGTAGTCTCGCATGACTAAGAAACCCTAAGTCACTTCTTGACGTAGTTCTTTCTAGCATAATGTTATTAAATCTTGCATAATCATGACATACATGTTCATTGCATTTCGATAGACTGTAACCTTGCTGACGGAGAGTACGTCCTCGTGCCGGAGCAAGGAGCTGCTCAGGAGGTAGCCCCGGATCCAGCACCAGAGTCTGCACCAGAGGACCTGCCTGCCACTGCTTTGGAAGGCAAGCCCCGGTTTTATGCATAACCTGTTATTTATGCTATTTTACTTCACTTAATGATTGCAGGATTGGTTGTGCACTTAGGTGTACTAGTTGTATTGAAACCCTAGTTGCATGATCTCAGGAATCCTATTGAGATGGATACTAGTATGCTAGGTCGAGTAGCTGCTTTATTAAGTAGGATCTCGGTAGAAGACGAGTGATTTTTCTAGCACTCGCGCGAGGTCAGGAAATTGATTGTATCCACTTCTTATCATAATGATGCTAGTTGTGGACAACAATCCCTGGGGATTGGTTGTTCACGGGATAAAAATTGGAATAAGGATTAAGGTGTGGTACCGTGTGTTAAGCGTTTGAACGTAACAAACATATGCCGGGAAATATGGTAAATCGGTAAGCCTAGTACCTGATTGAACCTGGCAGTAGGCTTTGCCCCTCACGCGACCTGAGACGTGGTCTCCCATTCCGGTTATGGTGGGTACAAGTGCGGTCACTGCACGACGGCAGTTGGGGTCAGTGAGGCATTGTACGCCAAGGCGGTGAGCCCTGTTCTGCTGACGGGGAATTGATGGGGAAGGTTGATGTGTGTGGGGACGGAGTGCCTCGCCACGTCGTGTGTTTAGGTTTACCTTGCAAGGATAAAAAACTCGATTCGAATCGTCTGCTTCCCGCAGCTAATGAGACTGCTTGATCCATGCTGCTACATTGAGTAACAAGTGGAACTGTGTTGAGATGATACAAGATGTTGATTGCTAAAAATGTTTGCTACTATGTATGAATAGATAGTACATTTTTAGCCTTAAGAGAGTCACACTTAATTTTGACAAAGTTAAAAACTTGATTTAGAACTCAGATAGTGCTTTTGGCAACCAAACCCCACAGCCAAACAGCTGCATGTCTAGAGGTAGAGGAGTAGACTCCTCACACCGGGTAAGTCTAGCTGAGTATTAGTATACTCAGCCTTGCTTGTGGCATAATTTTTTACAGGTTCTCTGGAGGAAATGGTTGCTGGAGTGACTTGGCCGTCCATCTTGCCACCGGGTTGGACTGTCGAGTGGGACCCTGCCTCGGCTGAGGAGGAGCATGAGGAGTGATGGGACAGGCTTCCCCGTCTCTCCGTTTAATTACCGTTAGTTTTATTCCGCTGCACTTCGAACACTGATGGCTACTTTTGAAAAACTCCAATGATGATGTAATAACTTAATACTCTTTCATGCATGGTTTTATGCTTTATTGTATTTGCTCTGTGACTCACCATCGAGTGAGATTGTGGTACTTGATCCTGTTAGTGGCCGCGTCGGACTAGATCCGAGGGATTGACGGGTTATCCCCATTTAAGTGTGGTCTAGCCTTTAAAGCGGGACTTAGACACTTAAGTTGGAATAATTCGGGCAGTTCCGCCACAGCTGGTATCGGAGCTTGTACCACCACAGAGGAATCAATAAAATGTGAATACCATCATTTTTCCAAAGTAAAACTTGATAGAAACAATGTTGGATAGATAGTAGGACGAGCAGGATAGACCTAGGACGTGAAGCCTTAGGGTAATAGAAGGGTAGCTAGGTGGCTAAGTAACTAGGCCCTACAGGCCGCTTTTGCAGGATGGAAGTTCTTCCATATTCCTTTTATCTTGTTGTGAGGTCGTTCAGGACGAGCATGCATGCATTCTTAATTAAGCAAATGGATAACTAAGTAAGAACTTAAAAACAAGATAACAACCAACTAGGTCCCCAGTACCATTTTATTTTAACTAGAGAACGGGGCTGAGATTTATTTTTCTTGTTCTTTTTATAATTCTTTTTCTTTTACTTATGCTTAACCGTACACAGATGACTTCCCACGGATCCTCCGATGACGGAAATGCACTGTCCCACACTGACGGGCTTGCACGAGAGGGCTTTCCCCGCATTTTGTGGGAGGTACTTCAGGGGGCCGGATACGCGACACCCCCTCAGTACGCGGTGCAGCAGTTCGAGAAGCACCGAGTGCCTCGCTGTAGGGTGAGGATGACCTTGGAGCCTCATCCCCTGCAGCCAGGCTGGCGCTCCTTGGATTCCGAGTCCTTCGGATACCGAGCGGAGGACACGATCGAGGCGATCGCTCTGCATGGATTGACCACTTTCTGCGGATTCCATCCCTTGGAGCTCGCTACCCACCCCATTAGATTGTTCCCCGCCGAAAGGGAGGACGACCCAATGTGGAAGGATCGGGTGGAGCATGCCAAGGATATCTGGGCCATCTACCCAGGGCAGACTGCGCACTTGACCGTACGGTGCATGAATGCCCTGTACCGTCTGCAAGTGATGAGCGGTGAGGCGATGTCCCATCTGATGGCATTGTTGGAGGCAACAAAGATTACCTTGGACAACAGGGAGGAGCTTGTGGTTGATTTGTCCACTGAGATGGTGGAGAAGGACTTGCAGGTGGAGCAGCTATCCACTGATATCCAAGAGTTGGAGGAGCTAGTGGGCACCAGGGAGAACACCATCGAGGTTCTAGAGGATCAGCTCATTAACACTCAGCAGCAGCTTGCTGAGGCTAACGAGCACCTGGATATGCATCACCAGGAGATCCAGGACCTGGAGGCCAACGAGGACGTCGACATCGAGGGAGGAGATGAGCCTGCCTCCAGTGCGGACACTGCTGGCTCGGGAAGACCACCTTCCCCCGAGTCGAGTGTTGCTTCGTTCGCTCACTAGGTGTTCAGGATAGGGTTAGAAGTTGGATGGTAGGACTCCTCGCAGCTAGCTTAGCTTTTGCACCCTTGGGGTACTAGGCTAGATAGAGTTGAGTCTTTTTGGGACAATTGATGTAATCGTGATAAACTCTCTTGGAAGCATGTTTGATGGATGCTGTTATCAGTTTAAATTGGAAGGAAGAATTTATGCCTTTTAAGATCCTTTTGTTGAAGTCGGAGTCTATCATGTTGTTTTTGACTCTTTTCGCCGCGATAAAATCTTGAACTTGGAAATATGGTGTTAAGTATATATGTGGTTTTCAGATGGCTGGGAGGCAGCGTCGTGGCCAGAACGAGCGCGTTCCTCCACCGCCGCCACCACCTCCCACTCTGCAGGAGCTCATGGCTCAGCAGAACGAGATCTTGAGGCAGCTGGCCCAGCGTCAGCCACCACCTCAGCACTATGGTGGTGGAGACCATCAGCGTCACCCCGCGGCAGCCACCTACCAGGAGTTCCTCAGCACCCAGCCTCCTTTGTTCACAAGGGCAGAGGATCCACTTGATGCAGATGTGTGGTTGCGAGTGGTGGAATCCAAATTCCCACTACTCCATGGAGCTTGCTCAGAAGTCACCAAAGTCAGGTTCGCCACCCAGCAGCTTCGCGGACCCGCAAGGACTTGGTGGGACCATTTTCTCGCCATGCAGCCAGAGGATCGAGAGGTGGAGTGGAGGGAGTTCAAGGCAGCTTTCAGGGGACACCATATACGAGCCGGGATTATGGACAGGAAGCTCAATGAGTTTTTGGCACTCACTCAGGGCAACAGGACAGTGTTGCAGTATGCCCAGGCCTTTAATGACTTGTGCCAGTATGCTGGGTATCACGCAGATACGGATGAGAAGAAGAGAGACAGGTTCAGGAGGGGGCTCAGCACTAAGCTCCGTGATCGTCTCAACACCGTCAGGGCCAACAGCTACAATGAGTTGGTCAACATGGCTATCTCCCAAGAGGATTGTTTCACAGCTCGTCAGGCAGAAAAGAAGAGGAAGATCCCTGTGGCAGGACCCTCAGCTCAGCCACAACGCTTCAGGATTGTGTCCGACACTTAGAGCAGGGGACCCCAGCAGCAGCAAGGGCGATGGGTGATCCGACCCCAGCAGCAGCAGCAGCAGGCACCCAACCGCGCCCAGTTTCCAGCTCAGAGGAACAATCAGCAGCAGCAGCAGTACCGCCAGGCAAATGACAATAGGTGCTTCACATGTGGCAACACCGGACATTACGCCAAGAATTGCCCCAGGAACCAGCAGAGGCAGGGGCAGAATGTTAATCAGAATCAAGGCAAGAGGCAGAAGGTGCAAGTGAGGCAGGGCAGGCTAAACTTCACCACCATGGCTGATATTCCAGAGGGAGCACCCGTCTTGACTGGTATCTTTACAGTTTTGAATTATCCTGCTATTGTTCTTTTTGATTCTGGTGCATCACACAGCTTTATCAGTACCAAATTTAGTGCCAAGTGCCAATTGCCTTTTCACCACACCAATGGGGGTATTACAATCTCAACACCAGGAGGCAGAGTTGCCACCTATCAGATCAATAGACACGTACCAATTAAGCTGGGTAGTTTCATTTTCAAAACCACTCTCTTAATAATGGCATTGGATAGTGTGGATACCATCTTAGGGACTGATTGGTTATCACGACACCACGCGGTGATTGATGTCGCAGCCAGAGCCATAGAAATCCGCTCCCCTTTGGATGGCGAGATCACCTTATATCTACCCGACCAGGGATGCACCCGTTCTTGTGCCTTTGTTATGATAGAATCCCCAGTAGAAAGGATCCCAGTGGTCTGTGACTATCCGGATGTGTTTCCAGATGAATTGCCAGGGATGCCACCTGACCGAGACATTGAGTTCGCAATCGAGTTGCAACCCAGGACAGCTCCTATCTCTAAGAGACCCTATAGGATGCCTCCCGCGGAATTGGCATAATTGAAGAAGCAATTGCAAGAGTTGTTGGACAAGGGGTTTATTCGCCCAAGTACTTCACCATGGGGATGTCCAGCTTTATTTGTGAAGAAAAAGGATGAGAGTTTGAGGATGTGTGTTGACTACCGCCCTCTCAATGCGGTGACTATCAAGAACAAATACCCGCTGCCCCGTATTGATGTTCTGTTTGATCAGTTAGTGGGAGCCAAGGTATTCTCCAAGATAGACCTTCGCTCTGGATACCATCAGATCAAGATTCGTGCCAGCGATATTCCCAAGACGGCCTTCTCTACCAGATATGGGTTGTATGAGTTTTTGGTGATGTCTTTTGGGCTGACCAATGCCCCGGCTTATTTTATGTACCTGATGAACTCAGTGTTTATGCCAGAATTGGACAAGTTCGTGGTCGTTTTCATTGATGATATTCTGGTCTATTCCAAGAATGAAGACGAACATACCGAGCATCTGCACACCGTACTTCAGCGGCTGCGCGATCATCATCTTTATGCTAAGTTGTCTAAATGCGAATTCTGGTTGAAGGAAATTAAATTCTTGGGTCACACAATTTCTCAGGATGGGATATCAGTTGATCCTGAGAAGGTACAAGAAGTGATGGATTGGAAACCCCCGACTACAGTGAGGCAGATTCGAAGTTTTCTGGGTTTGGCGGGGTATTATCGACGATTTATTCCGGATTTCTCCAGGATTGCCAAACCAATGACTGAACTGTTAAAGAAAGGAGTCAAGTATGTTTGGAGCCAAAAGTGCGAATGTAACACTCCATGGTTCCACAAACAACCCGGAATGCTACTGTACTACACTTCCGACGTCCATATATAAAATTTCGGCAGCATCCCCTTTGCAAGATTGCATAAAAGAGGGAGCAATAGAGTATAAACATATATCATGACTAAAACATACTAAGTATTATTACTCGGCCAGCAAGGAAAGATAAACATACGACCTGAACTGAATTAACCAGTGCGCACGACCATATAAAAAAATAAACAAACTTCCTTTGACAATAAGTTTCTAATTAAATCATGGCTGCGCCTGGGCAGCGTTATTGTGAGAGTGAAAGTGGACGTGCTGCTACTCCCCTCATTCCCAACATGTATCAAGTACCTGCATTGAGTAATGCAAGAGTGAGATGACACATCTCAGCAAGTAAAATAATATCAAACAGTTTAACCACATAAGAACATTGTTTTACCACCACTTGATTCCACAACCTTCTTATTACGAAGGTGCAGCACGTATACAACGTACAACGCACCTAGTTACCACACCTCGCAGGTAGAAACCACAATAGTAACATAGTAATGTCACACTTCATATATTTCCTCATGAGTGCAAATGTCTGCAAATGCAAGGATGACTTCTGCCTTCATACCTCTAAGGATATGAAGCCGCATCGTACCCCTCCTCGGGCAACGTACGATGCTAAAAATGTACCGGTACGGTCGGACCATAAGATCACGACATAACTTCAAAATGCAAGATGGATGATGTGATGTGCATGTCATGCCTACAACACTTCATATAACATGATTCAAAAAGACACTTCAACTTTATCCAGATGGGAATCAACCACATATATCATTACCAAATTATGATCATCCACAATATTAGACAATTGAGAATTAATACTTCCAAACAAATAAACTTCATCATAGAATTCAATGATTAACATAATTAAAACTTATGCATACTCAATGACAGGGAATAGGATGCAAACCAAACGGTAGCAACCACCACTGTATTTACTTGCCTTTACCGGAAGTTCGGGCAAATCCCTAAGTACGATCCGGAAGTCCACCACCTGTTTTTGACACCCAACTTAGTACACTAATTTCACATAATCAGGCCCATAAGCGACGCCGCACCTACGCACAACTCAAACCCCGCCGCGGGTTACATCTCTCCCTACACCCACCAAACTGCAGCGGCGCTGCTTAATAATTTCATAACTTTAAAATTATGACAGCAGTGGTAACAAACAAAAACTCCAGAGGCATCTACATAAAATTCCCCACAAGTTTTGTATACAATTTATAATTAAATTCTAATATCTAATTATCCCAAAACAGTCCACGAGATGAACCCTGTAATCTGTTTTTCTTTGTCTTTTGGACAGCGACATACCCAGATTCAAACAACGATATCTTTTAAAATATAATTCCAAATCAAGCGCATAAGTACTCATTGGAAAGATAAGACAAATCCCTACATGATTACCATACTGGTTAACACTAATTACCCACGAAAAATTCCCAGAAACTGCTAATACCACTGCTGTTCACCCACCTGAAAAATCTGTTTTTTTGGACAGCAACATAACCGGATTCAAACAACGACATCTCCTGAATTATAACTCCGAATCGAGCGCATAAGTACTTGTTGGAAAGATAACATAAAGCCCTACATGATTCTCATACTGATTAACACTAATTACTCCCGAAAAATCTCCAGAAACTGCTAATACTGCTGCTGTTCATCCCCCTGAAAAATCTGTTTTTTTGGACAGCCACATACCCGGATTCAAACGGTGATAACTTTCAATTTATAACTCCAAATTGAGCGCATAAATACTCGTTGGAAAGGTAAGGTAAAGTTCTACATGATCCCCAAACTGATTTCCCTTAATTCCTCACGAAAAAAACACAGAAACTACTAGACTACTGCTGTTCACCCACCACCTAAAATTCTGGACAGCCCCCTCTACCCAATCGCAAACGCAACCTCTAATCAATTAAATTGCAGCGCAAATGAACAAGGGATGAACACAAAAATCACCTTGGATTCTCCCCCTTTCCTTCCTCCCTTCTTCCCTCCACCAAAATGATTGAAGACTCGCACCACGACGACGATGATCCGAGCGGCAAGGATTGGCACCTTGGGAGGAGGGGATTGATGGGGGGGGGCTAGGGTTTGGTGGCTGCAAGAATGGAGAGAGGAGGAGATGGGCAGGGGGGCGGCGGCCAAGGGGGAGATAAGTTGGGGGGGGGGGCTGCACATGGGGGGAGGGGGTTAGGAGGGAGGCGGCTAGGGTTTGGGAGGGTTAATGGGCCGAAACTCCAATTGCGGCCCAACTAACCCACGCGACAGCTCCCGACCGCAACGCAAGCGTCAAATCAAATAAATTCTACTGCCCTAGTTGTGAATGTTTTCCACAAAATCCCAAATCCCCAAAACAACAACCGGATGAGGAAAAAAACAAAAAGAACAACCCCCATCTTCTCTTCTTTGCAAACCGGGTATCACACTCTACCCCTCTTAAAAAGAATTCGACCTCGAATTCTGACGCTTCTATCGGAACAACAAAAGAAAGGTTAATGAATCAACAAAACTCACACATAAAGAAAAGTTCGAGTACTTCTGCCGCATCAGCTCCTCAAGCTCCTAGGATTCTAAGATACGCAGCAGACGACACTCTAGAGTCTGCTCTTGCTACACAGGAATCGGCTCTAGCTCAATTTGATGGTCTGGATTCTGCAAATACTTCCTCAACAAAAAGACATGGAATACTTGGTGTACTCTGATCACAGATTCCGACAGTTACATGTGCTAAGCCCAGATGCCAACTCGGCCAAGATAGCAGACGGTCCTATATACCTCGGACCAAGCTTTCCTGACACCAAATCAATCATTGACATATGCAAGTACTTCAAGGAATGTATATATGAATGCAAGGCATATAATGTTCCTATAGGCTAAACCAAACTTAGCCACACAAGAGCAACTTCAAGAGAGCAACTTAATGCTTGCATATTTCTAGATAGCAGCACAGCGGTTAATTGTTTTGCTCCTAACTCACAAAAATATGCATCGAAAATTAGTAAACTAGGACTTTATGGAAAACTTATAAAGTCTACTATACCCTTGGTATTATCATCACAACAAGATTTGACACTTAGAAAGGTCAAACAGTGTTAAACGTAAATTCTGTCCAGACTTGGACATAATTCAACTACTCACTTCAAAAATCCATAATTGGAGTCTCAATCATCCAATTCAGGTGCTCCCAGACTTTTTAGAAAGCTAGTAGAATTGTCTATAATTCATTTATAAACATATCAAGTTAATTCAATGCATATTAAGGTCAAAAGACACGAGAAAGGCTCTGCTGTCCAAATTTGGACAGATTCAGATATCACACTTAAAACAGCTGTAACTTAACTTATAGATCTCCAAAAAAAAATTAATCCAAAATTTGTTGTAACGATTAAGAAAAGTACTACAACTTATTTATAATTTATAAATAGTTATTCGAAGTTTAAATTGGGCAAACAAGGTCAGCTTCGAAATATGTATAGAATCTGCACAGATTTCAAGACTGGACTTGAGAAAATCATAACTCCCAAACTACTAGACCTATGGTCATGAAATTTTTACACAAGTAAGATAAAGAAGTTGGCTACAACTTTTATATATAACATCTCTACAGAAAAGATGGTTTACTTCACTGAACTAGCTGCATAACTAAAACTGGTCATGCAGTCCCAATAGCAAGCAATAGATTTTATCAGGTTCATTACTCTTCTAAGATTAAGCGTTCATTGAAAGACTAATATCTTTAGGTTCTTCATTACGAGACACCTAGAACAAATATAAGTATAGAAGCAATATGATAACCTTTTAAATCATTTAAGCCTAATCTCACATCATGCAAACAAGAATCAATTTAAGCATGTTATGTCTGCCCACATATTCATCCAAGCACATTCTATACATGATATCATAACTCCCTGCAGCTAACAAAATTTTGCAAATATAAACTCACTGAAAAGATTATAACATTCCCTAGAACTTTTATTATAATGAGTGTCTCGGAATTGGTTTCCAAACCGATAAAACAATGCAACTCTTTTGTTTCAAAACTGATAAGATTGAAACAATGGACAACTAAAATTCAAAAACCTATAACTCCTGCTATACTCAACTTAAACTACAACGAACACGCATTGGAAAAGTTTTGAAAATTGTCCACGACTTTTGCAATAAAGTTGCACCCAAATTTATCCTTATAGCCCACAACTCTGCATGACCTACAGCTAAATTCAGCCTGAGATACTGCACATTAGAGATTCGACTTATATCCGGGCAACCACCTCTCCAAATCTATTTAACAGACAATTACAAGTAAATACCCATTAAAAAGGTACTGAAAATACCTACAAGTTTTGCTTAAAGAGAATTCACAAATTTGTGCTCTGCAACTATCAAAACGCGATCGATTTATTGGTGATTATAAGGACGCCTAAAGTTCAGACACAACAGTGCAACAACTTCTGTCGGGGACCATAATTAGGGGTACCCTCAAGACGCCTAATTCTCAGCTGGTAACCCCCATCAGCATAAAGCTGCAGAGGCCTGATGGGTGCGATTAAGTCAGGGATCAGTCCATACGAGCGACTCGATCACGCCTCGCCCGAGCCTAGCCTCGGACAAGGGCAGCCGACCCCGAGGGATTTCCGTCTCGCCCGAGGCCCCCCTTTAACGGCGGACACATCTCCGGCTCGCCCGAGGCCTTGCCTTCGCTGAGAAGCAACCCTGACTAAATCGCCGCACCGACCGACCGAGTCGCAGGAGCATTTAACGCAAAGGTGGCCTGACACCTTTATCCTGACGCGCGCCCCCCGGCAGAGCCGAAGTGACCGCCGTCACTTCGCCGCTCCACTGACCGGTCTGACAGAAGGACAACGCCGCCTCCGCCACTCCGACTACAGTGCCACTTGACAGAGTGAGACTGACAGGCAGTCAGGCCATGCCAAAGGCGCCATAGGAAACTCCGCTCTGCCCGACCCAGGGCTCGGACTCGGGCTAAGCCCCGGAAGACGGCGAACTCCGCTCCGCCCGACCCAGGGATCGGACTCGGGCTAAGCCCCGGAAGACGGCGAACTCCGCTCTGCCCGACCCAGGGCTCGGACTCGGGCTAGGCCCCGGAAGACGGCGAACTCCGCTCCGCCCGACCCAGGGCTCGGACTCGGGCTAGGCCCCGGAAGACGGCGAACTCCGCTCCGCCCGACCCAGGGCTCAGACTCGGGCTAAGCCCCGGAAGACGGCGAACTCCGCTCCGCCCGACCCAGGGCTCGGACTCGGGCTAAGCCCCGGAAGACGGCGAACTCCGCTCCGCCCGACCCAGGGCTCGGACTCGGGCTAGGCCCCGGAAGACGGCGAACTCCGCTCCACCCGACCCAGGGCTTGGACTCAGGCTAAGCCCCGGAAGAAGGCGAACTCCGCTCCGCCCGACCTAGGGCTCGGACTCGGGCTAGGCCCCGGAAGACGGCGAACTCCGCTCCGCCCGACCCAGGACTCGGACTCGGGCTAAGCCCCGGAAGACGGCGAACTCCGCTCCGCCCGACCCAGGGCTCGGACTCGGGCTAAGCCCCAGAAGACGACGAACTCCGCTTCGCCCGACCCCAGGGCTCGGACTCCGCCCTGGCCTCTACCGAACAACCTCCGCCTCGCCCGACCCAGGGCTCGGGCTCGGCCTCGGCCATGGAAGACAGACTCGACCTCGGCTTCGGAGGAGCCTCCACGTCGCCCGACCTAGGGCACAGGCCCGCCGCGTCAACAGGAAGCGCCATCATCACCCTACCTCGAGCCGACTCGGGCCGCAGAGAACAAGACCGGTGTCCCATCTGGCTAGCTCCGCAAGATAGGCAATGATGGCGCCCCGCTAGCCCTGTGACGACGGCGGCTCTCAGCTCCCTTACGGAAGCAGGGGGACGTCAGCAAGGACTCAACCGCTCCGGCAGCTGTCCCTCCGCCAGGCTCCGTTGCTCCTCCGACAGCCACGACATCACACCAGCAGGGTGCCAAGATCTCTCCGGCTGCCACATTGGCATGTACTTAGGGCGCTAGCTCTCCCTCCGCTAGACACATAGCACTCTGCTACATCCCCATTGTACACCTGGATCCTCTCCTTACGCCTATAAAAGGAAGGACCAGGGCCTTCTTAGAGAAGGTTGGCCGCGCGGGGACGAGGACGAGACAGGCGCTCTCTTGGGGCCGCTCGCCTCCCTCACCCGCGTGACGCTTGTAACCCCCTACTGCAAGCGCACCCGACCTGGGCGCGGGACGAACACGAAGGCCGCGGGATTTCCACCTCTCTCACGCCCGTCTCCGGCCACCTCGCTTTCCCCCCTTCGCGCTCGCCCACGCGCTCGACCCATCTGGGCTAGGGCACACGGCACACTCACTCGTCGGCTTAGGGACCCCCCGGTCTCGAAACGCCGACAGTTGGCGCGCCAGGTAGGGGCCTGCTGCGTGCTGACGAACAGCTTCCCGTCAAGCTCCAGCTGGGCAGTCTCCAGCAACCTTTCCGGCCTGGGACGGTGCTCCGTTTCGGGAGTCTTGAGTTCATGTCCTTCGACGGCAGCTACGACATGATACTCCTTCCACCGCCGCGCGACAACGACAATGGCGGCCGACAACCCGCCCACCGGCGGCGGAATCGACGACATCTTCCCCGCGTGGTGGAAGAGCAACATTCGAGCTCGCCCCGACCTCTCCCCCGCCAACGGAGGAGGAGGCGGGGCAACCAAGGCCAAGCGGGAGGCCGCGCTTCGTCGGCTGTCGAGCGAATCGACGTCCCCAGCGCCCCAACGGGGGGCGCGTCAGGCGTCAACCTCGCATTGGAGACGAAGGCGAGCACCGTCCCCCCGCGACACACCAATCCCGAGCAAGCGGACGACGCCAGCACGCTCGCGGAGGACTTGCAGGACGTCGCCCTCGTACCTAAGACGACGGTGCAACCAGTCCCCGACGTGACTATGTCGCTCCTCGTCGACCAAAAGGTACCGACTGATTCCCATCTTACGTCATTTCGACTCGGCCTCAACCCGCCTAGCGACCTTGCTTTGGCGGGCGCTCTCATTGAGGCGAGTGCAACCCCTCTGGGGTTTCGTATGCGGTTGCCTTGGGACCGGTTGACGGACGTCTCGACCTTCGGGCCCTGTGGGTCCGAGGAAGACGACGATCCCAGCATCTGTTGGGATTTCTCCGGATTTGGCAACCCCAGTGCCATGCGGGACTTTATGACCGCATGTGACTACTGCCTCTCCGACTGTTCCGACGGTGGCCGCAGCCTTGACGACGAGGACTGCGGCCCAAGCCGCGAATGTTTCCACGTCGAGCTAGGGGATCCCTCCGAAGGCAACCATCTCGGCATGCCGGAGGATGGTGATCTCCCTAGGCCGGTGCCTCGCGCTGACATCCCGCGGGAGCTAGCTGTGGTCCCCGTTCCGGCGGGGGGTCACGACCCACAGCTCGAGCAAGTCCGCGGGGCGCAGGCCAGGCTCGACGAGGGAGCAGGAGCGCTTGAGTCGATCCGCCGGGACGTCGGGCAGGTATGGGAGGGCCAACCCCCGGCCGGAGAAATACGTCACCTGCCCCAAGGTTTCCAGCACCGCGTCGCCAACGACGTCAGGGTCAGGCCGCTACCCGCATCCAGTGGGGTCGGTCAGAACCTGGCAGCCGCAGCGATGCTCCTCCGCGCGATGCCGGAGCCATCAACCACCGAGGGTCGGCGAATCCAGGGAGAGCTCAAGAATCTCCTAGACGGTTAAGACCGTCCCTCTCGACCCCAGTGGCGACACCTCCAAGCAGATCCGGATCGGTTCCGGGCTCGACCCCAAATAGGAGGCAGTGCTCGTCGACTTTTTCCGTGCAAACGCCGACGTCTTTGCGTGGAGTCCCTCGGACATGCCCGACATACCGAGGGATGTCGCCGAGCACTCGCTGGATATTCGGGCCGGAGCTCGACCCGTCAGGCAGCCTCTGCGCCGATTCGACGAGGAGAAGCGCAGAGTGATAGGCGAGGAGATCCACAAGCTAATGGCAGCAGGGTTCATCAAAGAGGTATTCCATCCCGAATGGCTTGCCAACCCTGTGCTTGTGAGGAAGAAAGAGGGGAAATGGCGGATGTGTGTAGACTACACTGGTCTCAACAAAGCATGTCCGAAGGTTCCCTACCCTCTACCTCGCATCGATCAAATCGTGGATTCCACTGCTGGGTGCGAAACCCTGTCCTTCCTCGATGCCTACTGAGGGTATCACCAAATCCGGATGAAAGAGTCCGACCAGCTCGCGACTTCTTTCATCACGCCCTTCGGCATGTACTGCTATGTCACCATGCCGTTCGGTTTGAGGAATGCGGGAGCGACGTACCAGCGGTGCATGAACCATGTGTTCGGCGAACACATCGGTCGCACAGTCGAGGCCTACGTCGATGACATCGTAGTCAAGACAAGGAAGGCTTCCGACCTCCTCTCCGACCTTGAAGTGACATTCCGATGTCTCAAAGGGAAAGGCGTCAAGCTCAATCCCGAGAAGTGTGTCTTCGGGGTGCCCCGGGGCATGCTCTTGGGGTTCATCGTCTCCGAGCGAGGCATCGAAGCCAACCCGGAGAAGATCGCAGCTATCACCAGCATGGGGCCCATCAAGGACTTAAAAGGCGTACAGAGGGTCATGGGATGTCTCGCGGCCCTGAGCCGCTTCATCTCACGCCTCGGCGAAAGAGGTCTGCCTCTGTACCGCCTCTTAAGGAAGACCGAGTGTTTCGCTTGGACCCCTGAGGCCGAGGAAGCTCTCGGGAACCTGAAGGCGCTCCTTACAAAGGCGCCTATCTTGGTGCCCCCAACTGATGGAGAAGCCCTCTTGGTCTACGTCGCCGCGACCACTCAGGTGGTTAGCGCCGCGATTGTGGTCGAGAGGCAAGAAGAAGGGCATGCATTGCCCGTTCAGAGACCAGTCTACTTCGTCAGCGAGGTACTGTCCGAGACCAAGATCCGCTACCCACAAGTTCAGAAGCTGCTGTATGCAGTGATCCTGACGAGGCGAAAGTTGCGACATTACTTCGAGTCTCATCCGGTAACTGTGGTGTCATCCTTCCCCCTGGGGGAGATCATCCAGTGCCGAGAGGCCTCGGGTAGGATCACAAAGTGGGCGATGGAAATCATGGGCGAAACAATCTCGTTCGCCCCTCGGAAGGACATCAAGTCCCAGGTGTTGGCGGACTTCATAGCCGAATGGGTTGACACCCAGCTGCCGACGGCTCCGATCCAACCGGAGCTCTGGACCATGTTTTTCGACGGGTCGCTGATGAAGACGGGAGCCGGCGTGGGCCTGCTCTTCTTCTCGCCCCTCGGGAAACACCTACGCTACGTGCTACGCCTCCATTTCCCGGCGTCCAACAATGTGGCTGAGTACGAGGCTCTGGTCAACGGGTTGCGGATCGCCATCGAGCTAGGGGTCAGACGCCTCGACGCCCGCTGTGACTCGCAGCTCGTCATCGACCAAGTCATGAAGAACTCCCACTGCCGCGACCCGAAGATGGAGGCCTACTGCGATGAGGTTCGGCGCCTGGAAGACAAGTTCTACGGGCTCGAGCTTAACCACATCGCTCGGCGCTACAACGAGACTGCGGACGAGCTGGCTAAAATAGCCTCGGGGCGAACAACAGTTCCCCCGGACGTCTTCTCCCGGGATCTGCATCAACCCTCCGTCAAGATCAACGACACGCCCGAGCCCGAGGCACCCTCGGTCTAGCCCGAGGTACCCTCGGCTCAGCCCGAGGCGTCCTCGGTTCAGCCCGAGGTACCCTCGGCCCCCGAGGGCGAGGCACTGCACGTCGAGGAGGAGCAGAGCGGGGCCACGCCTGATCGAAATTGGCAGACCCCGTACCTGCAATATCTCCGCCAAGGAGAGCTACCCCTCGACCAAGCCGAGGCTCGGCGGGTAGCGTGACGCGCCAAGTCGTTCGTCTTGCTGGGCGATGAGGAGGAGCTCTACCACTGCAGCCCCTCGGGCATCCTCCAGCGATGCATCTCCATCGCCGAAGGTCAGGAACTCCTGCAAGAAATACACTCGGGGGCTTGCGGCCATCATGCAGCGCCTCGAGCACTTGTCGGGAATGCTTTCCGGCAAGGCTTCTACTGGCCAACGGCGGTGGCTGACGCCACTAGAATTGTCCGCACCTGCGAAGGGTGCCAATTCTATGCGAAGCAGACCCACCTACCCGCTCAGGCTCTACAGACGATACCCATCACCTGGCCCTTTGCTGTATGGGGTCTGGACCTCGTCGGTCCCTTGCAGAAGGCGCCCGGGGGCTACACGCACCTGCTGGTCGCCATCGACAAATTCTCCAAGTGGATCGAGGCCCGACCCCTGAACAGCATCAGGTCCGAGCAGGCGGTGGCGTTCTTCACCAACATCATCCATCGCTTCGGGGTCCCAAACTCCGTCATCACTGACAACGGTACCCAGTTCACCGGCAGAAAATTCTTGGATTTTTGCGAGGATCACCACATCCGGGTGGACTGGGCCGCCGTGGCTCATCCCATGTCGAATGGGCAAGTAGAGCGTGCCAACGGCATGATTCTATAAGGGCTCAAGCCCAGGATTTACAACGACCTCAACAAGTTCGGCAAGCGATGGATGAAGGAACTCCCCTCGGTGATCTGGAGCCTGAGGACAACGCCAAGCCGAGCCACGGGTTTCACGTCGTTCTTCCTGGTCTACGGGGCCGAGGCCATCTTGCCCACTAACCTGGAATACGGCTCCCCGAGGACGAGGGCCTACAACGATCAAAGCAACCAAGCTAGCCGAGAAGAATCGCTGGACCAGCTGGAAGAGGCTCGGGACAAGGCCTTACTACACTCGGCGCGGTACCAGCAGTCCCTGCGACGCTACCACGCCCGAGGGGTCCGGCCCCGAGACCTCCAGGTGGGCGACCTGGTGCTTCGGCTGCGGCAAGACGCCCGAGGGAGGCACAAGCTCACGCCCCCCTGGGAGGGGCCATTCGTCATCGCCAAAGTTCTGAAGCCCGGAACATACAAGCTGGCCAACAATCAAGGCGAGATCTACGGCAACGCTTGGAACATCAAACAGCTACGTCGCTTCTACCCTTAAGATGTTTTCAAGTTGTTCATATACCTCGCACCCACGCAAAGTTTAGTCATCAAGGAAGGGTCGGCCTCGCCTCAGCAAAGCCCGACCCTCCCTCGGGGGCTAAAAGGGGGGGGACCCCCTCTGCGTCGAAATTTTCCTCGAAAAAAGATCTCTTTTAGCAGAATATCTTTCGTGCTTTTTGACTACTTCGAAAAGCGGATCCTGAAAACGACGGAGTACACGTAAGCAGCCAAGGCTGACCGAGCCGAGGGACTCCTATGCCTCCGGGATACGGATACCTCACTCATCACCTTCTGCGATAAGTAACTCGCGTTCGGATAAAGTGATTCCGCGGACCGAACAAGTCTTTACGTTCGGAAGCTCTTCTGCCGAAGCGGTCCTTCAAGCCTTCTCGACTGAATCGGTGACAGGGCCGCATGGACGGGTGAAAGTACGCGTAAGCGGCAATGCCGACCGAGCCGAGGGACTCCCACGCCTCCGGGATACGGATACCTCACTCATCACCTTCCGCGAGAAGCAACTCTCGCTCGCACAAACATCCATGTTACCGACAAAAAGTCCAGATGCTCGAAATAAGAGGAAAGGAGACGCAGCTTTACAACGCAGCGAGGGTGTGTTTTCTGGCCTCAGCGGCCGCAGAAGGCACACGCTACAAGACAATCTGATCCTGCAGGCTCGGGTCTTCACGCTGGAAGGGGGCTAGCACCCTCGGCATCGACGACACCTTCAGCGAGATCCGACCCAGCCTCGGACGGCGACGCGGTCCAGGGACTTCTCCGGGAATCCGGCCCGAGCAGGCGGCTCGGCCGGTTACCCCAGGGGCCTCGGCTAACCATCTTCCAAGGGCGCCAGCCCGGTCCGAGGCCTCGGCTGATCAACTCCGGCGTCGGTCCCGCTGACGGACAACCCGGCTAGGCTCCGGCCAACCAGGTTTTCATTTTCGAGCCAACTCTGCCTCTGTTCGTGCTGATATCGCTACCCCTGGCCTCGGCTCATCGAAGAGCGGCCAAGGGGTCTCTTTAACTAAGCTAGAGGAGCCTCAGACAACAAGGCCGATCGAGCCGAGGGACTCCTACGCCTCCGGGATACGGATACCTCACTCGTCACCTTGACACGGGGCGACTCATGCTTGGTGAAGCGGTTCAGATAATCAACAGGCGAGACTTAGTGCTCGAAAATAAGGAAAAAACATGGCTCCGTGCCGAAATTACATACATGTTCAGGCCTCGACAGCCATAATGAACAAAGACACTGGCATTCAAAGTGCCATTACAAACGGAACTCCGGTTCCCCCTCCGCAGGTACGAACAACCCCACTCCGTGGGGGAAGGCCTGCGGAGCAACGGAAGACCGACGAACGGCGCGCCGTCACCTGCTCCAGCAGCGGCGACGACGACGACTTCTGCTCCGAGGGGCCGAACAGCGGCAGCACTGACCTCAGGGCGGATGCAGCTGCCAGGAGGCCCCCGCCCATGCCAAAACTCGTAAGGCAAGGACGGGCAGAAGGCCGTAGAGTTGGAGGTCGGTCCGTGGCCAGCCTTGGCTATCACGCCAGCGGAAGAACCTCTTCCAGCTGCCGTGGCAGACGCCGGCGCCGCGAGCGGCTCCGAAGCCACTCGCGTCCGAGAGCCGGGCACGCTGCAGCTGCCAGCGCCACGGACGACAACCGCTCCTCCCCCCCATCACTGAGTGAAGGAGCGGGCCACCGCCCACGCGGGGGCCGACCTCAACTCGGCACACTCCCCTCCCCAGCCCTGGTGATGAAAATCCTTGAGGCTGAGGGAGGGGCAGAGGCCGCAGCCCGGCTCGCTTTCCCCCACCATCAAGCCGGAGGTCACCATCTTGGGTGACCGCCGGTGGAGGGGTGCAGCCGGGCTGCATGATGAAAATCCTTGAAGCCGAACGATGGCTGAAAGGTACCAACTCCCACGGAGTTGTGTTCCTCCAACGATGAGGCAAAAAGACGGCGGGTACCCCCCATCCGGGGCTTGGAAGATGGAAAGACATGACGCATAAGGGAGGAAGAAGACATGGTCGCCTTCCGAAAGGGGCCACCCTCCTTTTAAAGGCGACTCTCCCTACGTGCGCCCCAAACGTCACGGGCTGAGTCTTCTCCAACACGCTCCAAGGCCCTCCCCTTCGGCGCGGGGGCTGGGTCCCGCATGTCATACAAACCGGCTCAGAGCAGAAGAAGCCAAACCGCCGCGCGTGGCGCACACAACCGCCCAGCAGTTACAAGCGACCCCCCACTTTTGCCCAGACCAACGGGCGGAAGGGGCGGGAAACCATGCAAGCGGCATGCAACCGCGCCAGGTGGACGCGCTTCTCCGACTCCCAACACGCCAGCATGGAGGCCCAGGCCCACGCGTCACGCAACCGGCACGCCAGATGCTGCATGCAAGCAACTGCACCGCCACTTGCGCCACCACCGCTCCTCTTCGGTTGCGGAACCAATACCGCGACTCGAGGCGGCCCAGCGCACGACCCAGCAGCGCCAGCCTGGCGCGACGGTCAATGCAACCGAAAGTAGGGCGGTAGTAATGCCGGTGGCAGGCGGGCGGGAGCGGCGGTCACGTCGTCGGCCAGACTCACGTCCCAGCCAGGGGCAGCAAGAGAACCCCCTCTCACGGCGTAAAGATAGGGCGCCCGTGATCCGTTCCTCGAACGGCTCGCGCACGCGCAACGGCCGCCCCGCCAACCACTCGCCCCGTCGCATTAACTCCGCGGCAGGACAGGCAGCGCTTCTGGCAGGAGAAGCGGGCGACGCTTCGCCTTCGCCGTAATAACCGCGCCAAAAAAGGTACGCCACGTCGTTCGATTTCATATCCTTTTCCTTTTTCCTCTTTCTCTATCTCTTGCAACAGGGACCGGGAAAGGGGGATACCCCGAAAAGGATCCTTCCCTGTGAAGGAACCGGGCTCCGAGCCCCCCCCCTACTGATCAGAGGTTCGAAGGCTGGCCCTCCGAGGGGTTCAACAGTCGCCTCAGATCGCGTGGGCCCTACACCCACTACTGGTCAGAGGTTCGAAGGCCAGCCCCCCGAAGGGCTCCACGGCCGCCTCAGGCTACTCGGGCTCCGCGCCCATTATTGATCAGGGGTTCGAAGGCTGGCCCCCGAAGGGTTCACAGTCGCCTCAGACGCCGAGCGAGGGATGACCAGGGGTACGTTCGATACATAACCAAGGCTCGGGCTGCGCTCCCGAGGTACCCTAGGACATTTCCGAGACCAGCGGGAGCGATCTTGTAACGGAATCCCATCAGAGGGAGGCATCGAGCCCTCGGACCCCGTCGCTAGGGGACCGGGTCCGGCAGATCACCCACAGGTACTTTTGGGCGTGCCTCTGGGCCCCTAGCCGACCCCCAACGAACGGGGCACGGACGTCCACTCGGATTACCCGCTTGCAGCTCACCGGAGACACCATGTTTGGTGCCCATCGAGGGTAACATGGCGCTCTCCCCCCTCCTCCTTGCGGAAAGGCGACGTAGGGGCGTATGTAAAAAAGTCGAGTCTGTCCCTGATCGCCCTCTCGCCCTGTGCGGAGGCTCGGGGGCTGCTCTCGCAAACCCGGCTCCGGTCGAACCGTTGACAGCGTCAACATACCAGCCCGAGAGCTTGGGCCCCGACCGTGCACCCGGGCTACGGCCAGTTCGCATGAGGGAACAACCAGACCAGCCAAAGCATTACGCAAGGCATTAAGACCTCGGGGGAGTGAAACCACTCCTCCGAGGCCTCGGGGGCTACACCCGGCGGGTGCGCTCGCGCTCACCCACCGGAACAAAATGCAACCGAGAAAGGCTGGTCCCCTTGCAAAAAAGTGCGACGAAAAGCCTCCAAGCGAGTGCTAACACTCCCTTCGAGGCTCCGGGGCTACTGTCGGGGACCATAATTAGGGGTACCCTCAAGACGCCTAATTCTCAGCTGGTAACCCCCATCAGCATAAAGCTGCAGAGGCCTGATGGGTGCGATTAAGTCAGGGATCAGTCCATATGAGCGACTCGATCACGCCTCGCCCGAGCCTAGCCTCGGACAAGGGCAGCCGACCCCGAGGGATTTTCGTCTCGCCCGAGGCCCCCCTTTAACGGCGGACACATCTCCGGCTCGCCCGAGGCCTTGCCTTCGCTGAGAAGCAACCCTGACTAAATCGCCGCACCGACCGACCGAGTCGCAGGAGCATTTAACGCAAAGGTGGCCTGACACCTTTATCCTGACGCGCGCCCCCCGGCAGAGCCGAAGTGACCGCCGTCACTTCGCCGCTCCACTGACCGGTCTGACAGAAGGACAGCGCCGCCTGCGCCACTCCGACTGCAGTGCCACTTGACAGAGTGAGACTGACAGGCAGTCAGGCCCTGCCAAAGGCGCCATAGGAAACTCCGCTCCGCCCGACCTAGGGCTCGGACTCGGGCTAAGCCCCGGAAGACGGCGAACTCCGCTCCGCCCGACCCAGGGCTCGGACTCGGGCTAAGCCCCGGAAGACGGCGAACTCCGCTCCGCCCGACCCAGGGCTCGGACTCGGGCTAAGCCCCGGAAGACGGCGAACTCCGCTCCGCCCGACCCTGGGCTCGGACTCGGGGTAGGCCCCGGAAGACGGCGAACTCCGCTCCGCCCGACCTAGGGCTCGGACTCGGGCTAAGCCCCGGAAGACGGCGAACTCCGCTCCGCCCGACCCAGGGCTCGGACTCGGGCTAGGCCCCGGAAGACGGCGAACTCCGCTCCGCCCGACCCAGGGCTCGGTCTCGGGCTAAGCCCCGGAAGATGGCGAACTCCGCTCCGCCCGACCCAGGGCTCGGACTCGGGCTAAGCCCCGGAAGACGGCGAACTCCGCTCCGCCCGACCCAGGGCTCGGACTCGGGCTAAGCCTCGGAAGACGGCGAACTCCGGTCCGCCCGACCCAGGGCTCGGATTCGGGCTAAGCCCCGGAAGACGGCGAACTCCGCTCCGCCCGACCCAGGGCTCGGACTCGGGCTAGGCCCCGGAAGACGGCGAACTCCGCTCCGCCCGACCCAGGGCTCGGACTCGGGCTAAGCCCCGGAAGACGGCGAACTCCGCTCCGCCCGACCCAGGGCTCGGACTCGGGCTAGGCCCCGGAAGACGGCGAACTCCGCTCCGCCCGACCCAGGGCTCGGACTCGGGCTAAGCCCCGGAAGACGGCGAACTCCGCTCCGCCCGACCCAGGGCTCGGACTCGGGCTAAGCCCCAGAAGACGACGAACTCCACTTCGCCCGACCCCAGGGCTCGGACTCCGCCCTGGCCTCTGCCGAACAACCTCCGCCTCGCCCGACCCAGGGGCTCGGGCTCGGCCTCGGCCATGGAAGACAGACTCGACCTCGGCTTCGGAGGAGCCTCCACATCGCCCGACCTAGGGCACAGGCCCGCCGCGTCAACAGGAAGCGCCATCATCACCCTACCCCGAGCCGACTCGGGCCGTAGAGAACAAGACTGGTGTCCCATCTGGCTAGCTCCGCCAGATAGGCAATGATGGCGCCCCGCTAGCCCTGTGACGACGGCGGCTCTCAGCTCCCTTACGGAAGCAGGGGGACGTCAGCAAGGACTCAACCGCTCCGACAGCTGTCCCTCCGCCAGGCTCCGTTGCTCCTCCGACAGCCACGACATCACACCAGCAGGGTGCCAAGATCTCTCCGGCTGCCACATTGGCATGTACTTAGGGCGCTAGCTCTCCCTCCACTAGACACGTAGCACTCTGCTACATCCCCATTGTACACCTGGATCCTCTCCTTACGCCTATAAAAGGAAGGACCAGGGCCTTCTTAGAGAAGGTTGGCCGCGCGGGGACGAGGACGAGACAGGCGCTCTCTTGGGGCCGCTCGCCTCCCTCACCCGCGTGGACGCTTGTAACCCCCTACTGCAAGCGCACCCGACCTGGGCGCGGGACGAACACGAAGGCCGCGGGATTTCCACCTCTCTCACGCCCGTCTCCGGCCACCTCTCTTTCCCCCCTTCGCGCTCGCCCACGCGCTCGACCCATCTGGGCTGGGGCACGCGACACACTCACTCGTCGGCTTAGGGACCCCCCCGGTCTCGAAACGCCGACAACTTCAGAGCAACCTAACTCGAATTATATGCAATGAGAATTAGAAACCCATACTCTTTGAAAAGATCATGAAATTACTAAAACTTTCATAATCCACAAAGACCAAATTATACCGTCTTCAATGTCTACTCTTCCGTACAAAATTAAAGACTCACTCTGCTAGAGACACCAACAAAGATGTTTTAAGAAACCCATATCTCTCAAATGTTTAGACCAAACATGGTGATTAAGCATCCTATGGAAAGATGCAGAAACATACTACAAAACATTCTAGATAAGTGAAGCCTGATTCAGCCTCCAACTAATTTAAAATGCCTCCCGAAACCAAACAACACATTATCAACAATAATAAAAAAAACAATATAAAATGAAACCCAAGTCATTGGCAGGTGCCATCAACACTAGGATTTTCCACTACCAACCTGGGATGCAACTCCACAAAGTCTTTAAATAACACTCTACCAAATAGGTTAGAACACTAAGCACAACAATCAATGAATTCAACAACCTCGTTTGTTAATGACACTAAGGTCAAACATCCATGTACCGACAATGTATGAAACACCTGACATACCCGTCTCTAGCTCTATAAAACATGGTTGTTATTACACTAGAATCCAACTACTAGAAATCTCCAAAACTATTCTGTTGACGTGAAGCAAATGGTGCTCATGTCATATAACATCTTTTCCCCCTCTCAAAAGAGATAAAATTTGCAATACTCATAAAGCAATGGAGGGATAACAACAAGAAAAAACTAATGTACTTCTTGACACAGACTCATGCAAAAGCTTCATAAATATTACTTTCAACACTAAAATAATAACACGATACTATGCTCAACAGGAGTAATTGGACTTCAATAAGATAATCCACCTAACCCAACTACTTTGATTAACCTCACATACAACAATACCTCCTATTATTGCACTTGAACAATTTGTACCTAGTGATGTCATAGGATAAATTCAAAGTAGTAGACATACATGATCTATCAAACCATCATTCATATAATAAAAATCTCCATCTAATGCAACAACCACATCATTATAGAGATAGATGACTAACAAACATAAGCAACTTCCAATTAAACATTGACTTTGTTTAAGATAAAGCGGTCCAAATAATAATTCCACAAGCATGCATAGAGAACTGATCATATAAAAAAAACTACCATGTATCATCGGCGATTAAAAACAATATAAAACGGGTTGTCCATATCGTCCGCATGACTAGCCTCCAACAAATAAAAATTATGCATAACCTTTTTGGCTATAGAAACAAACCATAGAAGGAAAATATGCATGCCTCTTCAACTATAATATAGACATAAAATCCACTTGAAATCACCCTATTTATTATTAAAGATAAGGTTGCACACAATAAGAAAACCTATCATGTAAACATGGTTGGACTTATCTACCCACGTCATCTTGCAAATTCACTTGAGTTCTTCTAGTCTCAAGATTTCATAGACAGTACAACATTGCCTTTGCTCTATGGAGACATACCTATTGTACTCTAAGATCAAGTTGGCAAGTAGCCACACTAGCCAAAAAAAGGTGAGGTGTAAAGCACTGCACCCATGGAAATATTACATTGATAAGTTGGGTTGTAACTCAACAGTCAATCAAACTCAACAACACCATAAAACTTCATTGTATAGTGTTTTCACGCTACACCAAGTCGGATTAGATCCTCTATACACAAGCTCAATAAACAATCGGTCCTACAAGTACTAGAACCTAAGAATCCTTTTGGGAAAAAAACATCCACAGTCAAGCATATAGAAATATATGATGGTAATAGCTCAGAGATTAGTAAACATTGCATCCCAAAAAACATCATGACGATATGTATATAAAACAAGTACATTAGTAGCTTCACTCGCATAATAATTTCAATAACAACCACATCAAGAAACCAATATTAAATAGAAGTAACATTTCATATCAAGCATTACGTCGTTAACGACATACCTCATCAAACCATAAAGGGGTTTGGAGTAAGGAAATTCTAGTCATCTATACAATAAAATACTAATATGAAAGATATATGAACCCATACCCTTCCTATATGTGCAAGTGTGTCAAATTTATCTTCAAATTGCGTAGAATCTAAAGCCTATCCTCTGATACCAACTGTAACACTCCATGGTTCCACAAACAACCCGGAATGCTACTGTACTACACTTCCGACGTCCATATATAAAATTTCGGCAGCATCCCCTTTGCAAGATTGCATAAAAGAGGGAGCAACTGAGTATAAACATATATCATGACTAAAACATACTAAGTATTATTACTCGGCCAGCAAGGAAAGATAAACATACGACCTGAACTGAATTAACCAGTGCGCACGACCATATAAAAAAAATAAACAAACTTCCTTTGACAATAAGTTTCTAATTAAATCATGGCTGCGCCTGGGCAGCGTTATTGTGAGAGTGAAAGTGGACGTGCTGCTACTCCCCTCATTCCCAACATGTATCAAGTACCTGCATTGAGTAATGCAAGAGTGAGATGACACATCTCAGCAAGTAAAATAATATCAAACAGTTTAACCACATAAGAACATTGTTTTACCACCACTTGATTCCACAACCTTCTTATTACGAAGGTGCAGCACGTATACAACGTACAACGCACCTAGTTACCACACCTCGCAGGTAGAAACCACAATAGTAACATAGTAATGTCACACTTCATATATTTCCTCATGAGTGCAAATGTCTGCAAATGCAAGGATGACTTCTGCCTTCATACCTCTAAGGATATGAAGCCGCATCGTACCACTCCTCGGGCAACGTACGATGCTAAAAATGTACCGGTACGGTCGGACCATAAGATCACGACATAACTTCAAAATGCAAGATGGATGATGCGATGTGCATGTCATGCCTACAACACTTCATATAACATGATTCAAAAAGACACTTCAACTTCATCCAGATGGGAATCAACCACATATATCATTACCAAATTATGATCATCCACAATATTAGACAATTGAGAATTAATACTTCCAAACAAATAAACTTCATCATAGAATTCAATGATTAACATAATTAAAACTTATGCATACTCAATGACAGGGAATAGGATGCAAACCAAACGGTAGCAACCACCACTGTATTTACTTGCCTTTACCGGAAGTTCGGGCAAATCCCTAAGTACGATCCGGAAGTCCACCACCTGTTTTTGACACCCAACTTAGTACAACAATTTCACATAATCAGGCCCATAAGCGACGCCGCACCTACGCACAACTCAAACCCCGCCGCGGGTTACATCTCTCCCTACACCCACCAAACTGCAGCGGCGCTGCTTAATAATTTCATAACTTTAAAATTATGACAGCAGTGGTAACAAACAAAAACTCCAGAGGCATCTACATAAAATTCCCCACAAGTTTTGTATACAATTTATAATTAAATTCCAATATCTAATTAGCCCAAAACAGTCCACAAGATGAACCCTGTAATCTGTTTTTCTTTGTCTTTTGGACAGCGACATACCCAGATTCAAACAGCGATATCTTTTAAAATATAATTCCAAATCAAGCGCATAAGTACTCATTGGAAAGATAAGACAAATCCCTACATGATTACCATACTGGTTAACACTAATTAACCACGAAAAATTCCCAGAAACTGCTAATACCACTGCTGTTCACCCACCTGAAAAATCTGTGTTTTTGGACAGCAACATAACCGGATTCAAACAACGATATCTCCTGAATTATAACTCCGAATCGAGCGTATAAGTACTTGTTGGAAAGATAACATAAAGCCCTACATGATTCTCATACTGATTAACACTAATTACTCCCGAAAAATCCCCAGAAACTGCTAATACTGCTGCTGTTCATCCCCCTGAAAAATCTGTTTTTTTGGACAGCCACATACCCGGATTCAAACGGTGATAACTTTCAATTTATAACTCCAAATTGAGCGCATAAATACTCGTTGGAAAGGTAAGGTAAAGTTCTACATGATCCCCAAACTGATTTCCCTTAATTCCTCACGAAAAAAACACAGAAACTGCTAGACTACTGCTGTTCACCCACCACCTAAAATTCTGGACAGCCCCCTCTACCCAATCGCAAACGCAACCTCTAATCAATTAAATTGCAGCGCAAATGAACAAGGGATGAACACAAAAATCACCTTGGATTCTCCCCCTTTCCTTCCTCCCTTCTTCCCTCCACCAAAATGATTGAAGACTCGCACCACGACGACGATGATCCGAGCGGCAACGATTGGCACCTTGGGAGGAGGGGATTGAGGGGGGGTGCGGCTAGGGTTTGGTGGCTGCAAGAATGGAGAGAGGAGGAGATGGGCAGGGGGGCGGCGGCCAAGGGGGAGAGAAGTTGGGGGGGGGGCTGCACATGGGGGAGGGGGTTAGGAGGGAGGCGGCTAGGGTTTGGGAGGGTTAATGGGCCGAAACTCCAATTGCGGTCCAACTAACCCACGCGACAGCTCCCGACCGCAACGCAAGCGTCAAATCAAATAAATTCTACTGCCCTAGTTGTGAATGTTTTCCACAAAATCCCAAATCCCCAAAACAACAACCGGATGAGGAAAAAAACAAAAAGAACAACCCCCAACTTCTCTTCTTTGCAAACCGGGTATCACAGCGAAGATGCCTTTCATACTTTGAGGCAGCATTTGACAACAGCCCCAGTGCTGGCTCAACCTGACAACACCAAGCCATTTGAAGTTTATTGTGATGCTTCTGGTACAGGATTGGGGTGTGTCTTGATGCAAGAGAACAGAGTCATTGCTTATGCTCCCGAGCACTCAGGCCCCATGAGCAGAACTACCCTACACATGATTTGGAATTGGCAGCCGTGGTTCATGCTCTTAAGATATGGAGGCACTACTTGATGGGAGCTCACTGTAACATCTACACTGATCACAAGAGTCTCAAATACATCTTCACTCAGGCAGATCTGAACATGAGGCAAAGGAGATGGTTGGAGTTAATCAAGGACTACGATTTGGAAGTGCATTACCATCCTGGTAAAGCCAATATTGTGGCAGATGCCTTGAGCAGAAAGGCCCAATGCCATTGTATGAGCATGGATGCAAGAGTCACCACCCTGTGCGATGAGCTGTGCAAGCTGAACCTGGAAGTTGTTCCTTCCGGTAAATTAAGTTATATCTCGGTGGAACCCACATTGCAAGAGCAAATAGTCAGGGCACAGATTGAGGATAAGGGTGTTCAAATGATTAAGGAAATGATCAAGCAAAAGGCAGAGAAGTACAAGTGCTTCCATCAGGATAGCAAGGGAATTTTATGGTTTGGAGATCGATTAGTTGTTCCCAAGGACCCTGAGCTCAGAAAGAAGATCCTAGATGAAGCTCACCTTTCCAAATTCTGCATACACCCTAGTAGCAACAAGATGTACCATGATCTCAGATCTTTATATTGGTGGACCAGAATGAAGAGGGAAATTGCCAAGTACATCTCCGAGTGTGATACCTGTCAGAGAATCAAAGCTAGTCATTTGAAGGCAGCCGGCCTTTTGCAATCCCTTCCCATACCATCTTGGAAATGGGAAGACATTTGCATGGACTTTATAGTGGGATTACCCAATACATCCAGGCACCATGATTCTGTTTGGGTTATTGTGGACAGATTGACAAAGACTGCGCATTTCTTACCAGTACACACCACCCACAGGACAGAGAAGTATGCAGAGATCTACATGGATCAGATAATTCGTCTGCATGGGATACCAAAGACTATAGTCTCGGACAGAGGAGCACCATTCGTGGCACGATTTTGGGAACAATTGCAAGAATCACTTGGGACCCATGTCATCCGAAGCTCAGCATACCACCCCCAAACAGATGGCCAGACAGAAAGGATAAATCAGATTTTGGAAGACATGTTGCGAGCATGTGCACTACACTATGGGAAGGATTGGGACAAGTGTCTCTCCTTGGCTGAGTTTTCCTATAATAACAGCTATCAGTCCAGTCTGAAGATGGCACCTTTTGAAACCTTATATGGGAGAAGGTGTAGGACCCCACTAAATTGGTCTCAAGCAGGAGAAAGGGAAATTTTTGGGCCAGACTTGGTACTTGAGGCAGAGGCAAAGGTCAGGATCATCAAGAAGAACCTAGAAGCTGCTCAGGCCAGGCAGAAGAGCTATCATGACAAGAGGCGGAAGCCCGTACAGTTTGAAGTGGGAAATCATGTTTATCTCAAGGTATCACCAACCAAGGGTGTCCAGAGATTCGGGATCAAGGGCAAGTTAGCTCCTCGCTACATTGGACCCTACGAGATCAAGGAAGCTTGTGGACCCGTTGCCTATCAACTGAAGTTGCCACCCAGCATGTCAGCTATTCATGATGTATTCCATGTATCTCAATTGAGGAAATGTGTTCGCCTACCCACTGAAGTGCTGCCCGAACCAGACATTGAGATAGAACCAGACTTATCCTACCAAGAGTACCCCATCAAGGTATTTGATCAGAAGGAAAGATCAACTCGGGCAAGGTCGGTCAGAATGTATAAGGTTCAGTGGAGTCACCATTCGGCAGAAGAAGCTACATGGGAGACTGAGGATTTTCTACGCTCTCGCTTCCCCGACTTTCTGCCCAAAGGAGTCGGTACGTAACCCCAAACCCCCCCACCTGCCCTTTGAATTCAATTATAAGAAAAACTTAGATAGCAAGGATAGTCTAAGTTGTGGATTTAACTTAAGAAGGGCTTCCTTCTGAAGTTGCAAAGAGAATGACATTCGAAGAGCAGTTAACAAGAGAAACTCGAGTATAAAGAAAGAATAGCTCCAACACACTTTCAAGCACCCCCAAGGGACTCTACCTAAAATCTCGGGACGAGATTCCTTTAAGGGGGGGGGAGGGCTGTAACACCCCAGGTGTTACCATGGCTAGAGCACACCTTGGCACTAAGGACTGTGAATTATATGTGGTAGAGGCTTAGGGCAACACATAGAACTTTGGAGATCATGTGCTAATCAAGTTGCCAATGACCTAAGAAGCATTACTCTAATCCTTGCACACTTACTACCTTGGATAAGAGGGGAGAAGAACCCTAGACCTCTCTTAAACCCTATCTCCTAAAACCCTAGATAAGAGGGAAAAGAGAGTGAGCAAGTGTGCAAAGCATGAGTAATATTTACCCAAACCTTAAGTAACCTTAACCAGCAATTAGGGAAGGGAATTATTGCAAAAAAACCCCTGGAGAAACCCCAAATCAAATCTCCAAGTGGAGAGAGAGCTAGAGCTCTCTATTTCTCTCTAAGTCAAAAACTACACCTACACTAAAGATCAGTTGTGTTCACCTTGAAGCTGGCATCAAATCCACCTATGTCCTATACCAAAAATGTGGCATACCACCCAAGGCACCCACTGGAAAAAGCTGAGCCCGAGACTTGGACGTTTGACATGCCTTGGCATGGTTTTTGTCGCGAGGTGGGCAGTGTGACACACCCGATTTGGCGACCAGAGATCTCCCTACCTAGGCCATATCTGCCATGGCAGCTCATGGATGAGAGACAGCCCTAGGTGCCAGGAAAAGACTCGCGCCGGATTTTTGCCAAGATTCGCACGTTTGCGACTTGGGTGAGCTGTGGAACAAGGGCAGATTGTAAGCTCCACGTGTTCGACGCGCCCTGGGCTTGCCAGAGCACGCCCGCGCGCGCCCCGCGTCGCGCCAACGGCCAGCCGGCGCCCTGTCCCGCGCCCGCGCCTATAAAGCCCTTCCAAGCGTCGGTTACACTCTTCCGCGCAGGCTCAAGCCTCACCGGATTCCAGTTCACCGTCGTTTGCCCGTGCGCGGTGTGTCCGCGGCCACCCGAGCCACTGCCGCCGTAGACCGACCAGTCCAGCTTGCCCCAGCCCCATCCAACCCTCTGAGACGAGTGTACACACCCCAGTGAAGCTCCCCGAGCGAGGAATCGAAGCCTACTTCACCGGAGAGGCCAGTCCACGGTCGCCGGAGCTCTCAACCCCGCCGGAGTACGTGGACCGGGTAATCCACTCGACCATTTTCCGATTCCTTGTGCACACGGTCACTACGTTACCCCGTGAAGCTCACCGTGCCCTTGGATTGAACCAGATCGCCGTGTTTTGGCCGGTACACTCGCCGCCGACGAGAACACCCGCCTACGCACGTGGACCGGGCGATTCCGGCCATCCCCGCCGTCAAGCCGCACCTCGCTGTGACCGCCAGAGCCTCCCCGAGCCAACCCTGCCCTTCGCCGGACCTATCTCGCCGCCGGTAAGCCGTGCCACCCTTTTCTTTCCCGCGGGTACTGTTTACATTGGGGGAAGGACTGCGGGTGAGAGGAAGAAAAGGTCAGGGGGCTTTTTGAACTGTCAGCGACTCAGGGGAATAGTGGCGCAGGGGTAGATTTGTGCGGGTTGATTTAGTTTAAACCCAGGGACCTCGGTGTAAACTGTTTTTCCAGGAAACTCTTATTAAATCAGTTTTTAAATTGAACAGAGACTTTAAAAATTCATAACTTCTGTTTAGTTCATCCAAATTTGGTAAAACTAATTTTGTCAGACTCTAAATAATGTAACCTACTTAAGAAAAATACAAAACCCCCTATGTACTATAGAAAACTATAAGGTTCTGATTTAAGTATAGTTTTGGCCAAAAGCTCAATAATAGAAAGAAAAATAGTTGCATTGTTTGGCTAGGGTTAGAAAAATTTGGAGAAATCTAGGTCCACCTACTGACCTACTTAAAAATGTTGAATCTCTCTGTCCACACCATTAAATTAGTTTTTACCCTTTATTTTGCAATATGCCCAAGATTAAGAAAAATAGAAAATGTGATTTAAATGATGAACCAGAGGGCACCCCTATTTTTGTTAGGATACTTATTCAAGGTAGTTCACTGGAAAAATATATCATACCCTGTTTTAGTACAAAATAAGTAGGATACCTTTTATTTTAATAAAACAAGGGAAACTTAGAAAAACCCTACAAAAATAACCCCAAGGTAAAAACACCCCCACCCTTGGGATAGAAAATGTTTTGCTAATAAGAACTTAAGAAAAATATGAAATCTGCTGTTTGACATTTTTCAAATAACAATGTAGTAGAAAGTGCCTTTTTGGCATTAAACTTAAAAAAATCATAACTAAATAACCACCCCTTAGCCTTCTGTGGTTTTTGGCACAGAAGCCTATTATTATTGTTAAATGCCAACAAAAATGACCCTGAGGACAGACCCCACCTCTAATTAAGAGTTGTAGTACAAAGTGGCCCATTTACCCAATTTGCTATTCTTTTTGTCCTAAGCTTAGCCTTTATTTGTGGAGCCCCAAATTCTTAAAACAGGCTAGAATAGCCAAGGGCAACCCACTGTAATTTTTACAGAATTTTTGGAAATTTTTTAAAACACTGTCATAGTTCAAACCTACACTAGAAACCATAAGGAGAAATTAAAATGAGGAAAAAAATGAATAAGGGTAATTAGTGCCATCCTAAAACCCTTGTAATTTGTCCACTGAAATGTATAAAGGCAATACAAGTCCACTATGTTATCTTCAATGGAAACCTAAGGCTAAAAGGTAATAAGTATAAACCACTTGTAGCCTCGCATGACTAAGAAACCCTAAGTCACTTCTTGATGTAGTTCTTTTTAGCATAATGTTATTAAATCTTGCATAATCATGACATACATGTTCATTGCATTTCGATAGACTGTAACCTTGCTGACGGAGAGTACGTCCTCGTGCCGGAGCAAGGAGCTGCTCAGGAGGTAGCCCCGGATCCAGCACCAGAGTCTGCACCAGAGGACCTGCCTGCCACTGCTTTGGAAGGCAAGCCCCGGTTTTATGCATAACCTGTTATTTATGCTATTTTACTTCACTTAATGATTGCAGGATTGGTTGTGCACTTAGGTGTAGGAGTTGTATTGAAACCCTAGTTGCATGATCTCAGGAATCCTATTGAGATGGATACTAGTATGCTAGGTCGAGTAGCTGCTTTATTAAGTAGGATCTCGGTAGAAGACGAGTGATTTTTCTAGCACTCGCGCGAGGTCATGAAATTGATTGTATCCACTTCTTATCATAATGATGCTAGTTGTGGACAACAATCCCTGGGGATTGGTTGTTCACGGGATAAAAATTGGAATAAGGATTAAGGTGTGGTACCGTGTGTCAAGCGTTTGAACGTACTAAACATATGCCGAGAAATATGGTAAATCGGTAAGCCTAGTACCTGATTGAACCTGGCAGTAGACTTTGCCCCTCACGCGACCTGAGACGTGGTCTCCCATTCCGGTTATGGTGGGTACAAGTGCGGTCACTGCACGACGGCAGTCGGGGTCAGTGAGGCATTGTACGCCAAGGCGGTGAGCCCTGTTCTGCTGACGGGGAATTGATGGGGAAGGTTGATGTGTGTGGGGACGGAGTGCCTCACCACGTTGTGTGTTTAGGTTTACCTTGCAAGGATAAAAAACTTGATTCGAATCGTCTGCTTCTCGCAGCTAATGAGACTGCTTGATCCATGCTGCTACATTGAGTAACAAGTGGAACTGTGTTGAGATGATACAAGATGTTGATTGCTAAAAATGTTTGCTACTATGTATGAATAGATAGTACATTTTTAGCCTTAAGAGAGTCACACTTAATTTTGACAAAGTTAAAAACTTGATTTAGAAACTCAGCTAGTGCTTTTGGCAACCAAACCCCACAGCCAAACAGCTGCATGTCTAGAGGTAGAGGAGTAGACTCCTCACACCGGGTAAGTCTAGCTGAGTATTAGTATACTCAGCCTTGCTTGTGGCATAATTTTTTACAGGTTCTCTGGAGGAAATGGTTGCTGGAGTGACTTGGCCGTCCATCTTGCCACCGGGTTGGACTGTCGAGTGGGACCCTGCCTCGGCTGAGGAGGAGCATGAGGAGTGATGGGACAGGCTTCCCCGTCTCTCCGTTTAATTACCATTAGTTTTATTCCGCTGCACTTCGAACACTGATGGCTACTTTTGAAAAACTCCAATGATGATGTAATAACTTAATACTCTTTCATGCATGGTTTTATGCTTTATTGTATTTGCTCTGTGACTCACCATCGAGTGAGATTGTGGTACTTGATCCTGTCAGTGGCCGCGTCGGACTAGATCCGAGGGATTGACGGGTTATCCCCATTTAAGTGTGGTCTAGCCTTTAAAGCGGGACTTAGACACTTAAGTTGGAATAATTCGGGCAGTTCCGCCACAGCAACCCCTATTCAAATTGACTCAGCCGATGGTAAAGTTCAAACCGATAGTATTTGTGTCACACCCGGTTTTAGAAGGTAAACCGAATGCGAACCATGTACGTGCCAGGATCAGAAATTCACATACACAACGATTACATAAATGACTCATCATAGCACAATACTTCGAATAACAATAAAGAATAAATAATGATATTAAATACTAGAGTCATTTACATAATATGAATCAAAGTACACAGAATCGAAACATAGCCAATGTAAATAAACCCACCACAGGCAACTGACTAGGGGAGGTCGCTAGCCTAGTCCTCGAACTCGTCGAAGTCCTGGAACTCCTGGAGAACCGCCTCGACGCCTTCTTATTTACCTGAGCATAGATTGCACCAAAGGCAACCTTCACCAAACAGATGCTCAGGGTCTTCGATCTCGTAGAACTCGAAGAGTTCGATCACTTGGTCGCCATGCTTGATCATCGATTCCTCGAAGCTCAGAAACGAATCGCGATCATTTTCTACTTTTCTATAGCTTCAACTGCACGCACGGATATGGCTGGGGTCCGGTCTTCTCAACCGCACGCAGGAAATAAAGGACTGACCAGCAAGCGATCTCGTCGGGGCCTGGCCACCGCGCTGGGCATGCGCAAGGCTGTCGCGCTGCCTGCCGCACGCACCCGCTGACCGCCGCGGAACGCCGGGCCGGGCCACGCCGCGTCGCACAGGCATACCGCCCGCACCCAGAACGAGGGGGCCGCAGGCACAGGGCCATAGTCGGAGCACGGCCAACCAGCTCCACTGCGCAGGGACGCGCTCACGCCGGGAGAGGGCACGCGAGAGGAGGAACGCAGGTGCCGCGCCTGCTGGTGGCCTGGCCTATCCGCGCAGGGGATTGGGTGTGGTGCCGCGCCGCCGCACGCAAGGAAGGAGACGATAGGACGAGGGAACCGCGACCATGGCCCCTCGGCGCGCACGTCGGGAATGGAGAGGCACGTCGAATTGGCTACCCAACGAGGAAGAAGGCAAAATCGAAGGTTAGGGAGAGAAGAAGAAGGGAGCTCACCTCAGCGGACGAGCAGTGGCGACGTGGGTCCGACGAACGACGGCGCAACGAGCAGCACTAGGGAGGTGAGGGTGAGAGGGTTGTGCAGGGACGAACGGTTTCGAGTTTATGGGGAGATCTAGAACGTGCATCGTGGAAGGAGGTTAGAGAGGGAAGCAAGCAGCAGGTTAGAGGGCTGCGCCTGCAGGCCCACCAGCCAGGGTGGCGTGGAGACGGGGCCGGTGCGCGAGCCCGCACATGGCGGCGGCTGAAGCCGCTGGGCAACTGCCCAGCGCCCGCGAGGCGGACGAGCGCGTCCACGCTCTGCGCACTGGTGGTTGGGCCACCGTGGGCGCTGCGTGCTGGGCTACAGACGCTGCCAGGTGGGCCCCGCGCAGGAAGTGGCTGGTCGCGCGCAAGCTCGCAGCCGGAGCTGGGCCGCGGACACAGAAACAGATCAAGGCCGGCGCGCGGGACGTGTCAACGCTGGGCCGGTGGGGGCAGGCATGGGGATTTCTTTCATTTTTCTATTTTTTTATTTTCTTTGCCCGCTTTTTGTAATTTCTTTTGAATTCAAATGCAAAGCACAAATTTGTGGACTACAGGAATGCACAACCATGGTAAATCAACATACCAAATAGAAAAAGACGATTCAGCATGTTGTGCAACAATCATGACCCTCTTTGGGTTTTATTTTACTACGCTAAAAACTTATACATATATATACCTATTATATAATAAATTAACTCTACACTATTTAGAAAAAAGAGAAGAAAGGCGACAAAGGAGAGGGTAACACCTGAATTTGGTGAATATTAGGAAAGAAATTTGATACCCCCAAATTCAGGGTGTTACAAATCTAACCCCCTTTACAGAATCTTGCCCTCGAGATTCAAGAAGAAGCTAGCAAGAAAAACAAGGTTGGTTCATCGGTTGTTCATGACTTTCTTGAGTTGACTTTGACTCTACAAGCTTAACTTGTGTCCAGTTGCATTGACCTTTAGATGCTCGGGACCAATCGATACAATTCTTGACGATCCCTTGGATCTATGAGTTAGGACCCACACACTCCTTCGCTGTGCCACTTTAATCTTGTCGGTTGACGTTGATCGCATTGTCTTCATTGGGGTTAGCAGCTAACCCCCTTAAAAGAAGCATTGATATGCACTTGGTGAAAAAGTTGTTAACTCTAACCTTGACTGATTAAGAGAGGTTGTAGGATGCCAACCGGACAGGTGCAAGAGGGAAGAGTATAGATAGAAAAGGTAAGCATAGATGGATTAAAGAGAGAAAAGGGAGAGCACCCAACTACCTAACTCTATAGCACTCACCTAGCAAACTGATGCCATTGTGGACCAAGGGCCACAACACTTCAACACTCATCATAAAGAAGCAAATTAGTCATAACACAAGGACAACCAGCACAAGCATACAATAACAAACATCTCGTTGCTATACGTTCCTTTTAATTAAATGGTGGTCTTTCCTGAAAAGGGAATAACTACTCTCTAAGTTGTTGAAGGACAAGGAGAAGAACAAGACGTGTAGAATAGGGACACGAACACAATAAGGGGTGGAGTTAAAGCAAGAATTGTAACCGACAGGGAGAGAATGCAACCGAGGTCAGGATAGGTAAAACACCATTCTCAAATCGAGATGGGAAAGATGATATTTCAAAAGGTAGGCATGGGATAAGCATCATGGAAAGATCTAGATATTAGGAAGGTAAGGGTGATATCGAGCAAAAGCTAAGACTTGCAACGCGATAGAGGAAAAGGGAACAAACAAGAGCGGGATGGGTAAGACATCGCTCTTGAAATGAAATGGGAGAGTTGGCTTTAAAATACGGGTACATGATAAGCATCAAGATAAAGATCGAGGGACGATAAGGGTTAAGGCGATAACAGACAAACACACAACAAGGGGTGTATCTCAGACAAGACTGGCAAGGTGTCAAAAGAAGGGGAAGCAACCAATGATGAGATAGATGAGGCATTATCCTCAAACAGCAATGAAAAAGAGGAGGCTTTAAAGGGTAGGTTCAAAGTAAGCATGTGGGCAAGGACATAGGTATCACGAGGGTTTAAAGGTGATAATGGACAAGGATGTAGGAGAGGAGGTAAATGTTCATAAGAACTAAGAATCTAAATACCACAAAGGATGGAGTTAAGACAAGACCTACAAATGGAAAAGGAGAGGGTACGTCCAAGGGCTAGATAGACAAACTGCCACTCTCAAATTGAGGTGGAAGAGAGGGGATTTTTAAGTAGGAATAGAGATGAGTATCAAGGCAAGATCGATGGACGACAAGGTGAGGGTGATAGCAAATAAAAACACAGCAAGGGATGGAATTAACACAAAACTTGTAAGGCGACAAGAAGTGAAAAGAAATCAAGGGAGAGATGGGTAACTCGCAACTCTCAAACTGGGTTGAATGAAAGGGGAGGCTTTTATAGGATAAGTTCAAGGTAAGCATTTAGGTAGAAGACATAAATATCGCAAGGGCCAAAGGCGATAACGGACAAGGGTGTAAGAGAAAAGATGAAGGTATAGAAGAGCAAGTGGTACAAATACAATAAAGAATGGAGTTAAGTCTAGGCCTACACGCGGTAAAGAAGAGGATATAGCCAAGGGTGAGATAAGTAAGAGACCACGCTTGAGCTAAGGTGGGAGATTGGAGGTTTTAGATAACGAACATAGCGTAATCACCAAAGTAAGATGGAGAGATGAGAAGGGTAAAGGCAATAAGAAACAAAAGCACAACAAAGGATAAGGTTCCAAACTCGCGAGCCAAAGAAGAGGATACGACCAAGAGAAAGAAGGTATGAGACGGAAGAGGGGCGATTTTAAAGGGCAGGTATGAGACAAACATCAATGTAGGATATAGAGGTGTCAAGGGTGCATATGATAATATTTAAATTGCATAACAAAGGATATAGCTAAGACAAGACTCGCAAAACGACAAAGTGGAGAAAACAATCAAGGGTAAGATTGGTAAGGTTCCAACAGAAGGGTTGAAGTAAAGATTCATTACCGAGTGAAGTTACAAGGAGACAACAAGATCAACAAGGATCTGCAAAGTAGAATGACCGCTCATGGATCATTAAGAAACAAGGGTGGTCCAGGATATGTTAAATGTCTTGAACAGTCATTGGGATATAAAGGTAGCATATATAAAAATAAGAGTATGCAAGATTCCAATGATACGAGCATACTAAGACCAAGAGAGTACAAATAGCCAAAAAGATAGCGACTTAACAATAAAATAGGAAAGGGTCTCAAAAGACAGTAATATCATGGACATATAAACTGAAATGTCTGAGTAGGCAGTAGAAATTCAGATGTTAGTATTTGAAACAAGAGTATTGAAGAATCTATGAGTACGAGCATGTTAATATTAAGAGAACAAAGATAGTCAAAGGGTAGCAATTTAACGACGGAAGAGGGAAGAATCCCAACAGACAAAAAGGTTATGGTCAGGGGCATCTACAAAGATGTCGCAAGCACAAGAGTGAGATCAGATCTAATAGATTGAGAGAAGTATAGACCATGCTAGAATAAAATACTTTTTTGACAAGGGGGCATATAGGAGCACAACATAGAATTAGTCGAGATGACTAAAATTTTGAAGCAGAATCAAGGATGGGGTGAAGTAACAGTCAAGAAGTCCTTAAAACGACCAATGCTACTCTAGGTCAGCGGTCCTACAGTCAGCACGGCTTTGATACCACTTATGTCACACCCGGTTTTAGAAGGTAAACCGAATGCGAACCATGTACGTGCCAGGATCAGAAATTCACGTACACAATGATTACATAAATGACTCATCATAACACAATACTTCGAATAACAATAAAGAATAAATAATGATATTAAATACTAGAGTCATTTACATAATATGAATCAAAGTACACAGAATCGAAACATAGCCAATGTAAATAAACCCACCACAGGCAGCTGACTGGGGGAGGTCGCTAGCCTAGTCCTCAAACTCGTCGAAGTCCTGGAACTCCTGGAGAACCGCCTCGACGCCTTCTTATTTACCTGAGCATAGATTGCACCAAAGGCAACCTTCACCAAACAGATGCTCAGGGTCTTCGATCTCGTAGAACTCGAAGAGTTCGATCAATTGGTCGCCATGCTTGATCAGCGATTCCTCGAAGCTCAGAAACGAATCGTGATCATTTTCTACTTTTCTATAGCTTCAACTGCACGCACTGATATGGCCGGGGTCCGGTCTTCTCAACCGCACGCAGGAAATAAAGGACTGACCAGCAAGCGATCTCGTCGGGGCCTGGCCACCGCGCTGGGCATGCGCAAGGCTGTCGCGCTGCCTGCCGCACGCACCCGCTGACCGCCGCGGAACGCCGGGCCGGGCCACACCGCGTCGCACAGGCATACCGCTCGCACCCAGAACGAGGGGGCCGCAGGCACAGGGCCATAGTCGGAGCACGGCCAACCAGCTCCACTGCGCAGGGACGCGCTCACGCCGGGAGAGGGCACGCGAGGGGAGGAACACAGGTGCCGCGCCTGCTGGTGGCCTGGCCTATCCGCGCAGGGGATTGGGTGCGGTGCCGCGCCGCCGCACGCAAGGAAGCAGACGATAGGACAAGGGAACCGCGGCCATGGCCCCTCGGCGCGCACGTCGGGAATGGAGAGGCACGTCGAATTGGCTACCCAACGAGGAAGAAGGCAAAATCGAAGGTTAGGGAGAGAAGAAGAAGGGAGCTCACCTCGGCGGACGAGCAGTGGCGGCGTGGGTCCGACGAACGACGGCGCAACGAGCAGCACTAGGGAGGTGAGGATGAGAGGGTTGTGCAGGGACGAACGGTTTCGAGTTTATGGGGAGATCTAGAACGTGTGTCGTGGAAGGAGGTTAGAGAGGGAAGCAAGCAGCATGTTAGAGGGCTGCGCCTGCAGGCCCACCAGCCAGGGTGGCGTGGAGACGGGGCAGGTGCGCGAGCCCGCACATGGCGGCGGCTGAAGCCGCTGGGCAACTGCCCAGCGCCCGCGAGGCGGACGAGCGCGTCCACGCTCTACGCACTGGTGGTTGGGCCGCCGTGGGCGCTGCGCGCTGGGCTACAGACGCTGCCAGGTGGGCCCCGCGCAGGGAAGTGGCTGGCCGCGCGCAAGCTCGCAGCCGGAGCTGGGCCGCGGACACAGAAACAGATCAAGGCCGGCGCGCGGGACGTGTCAACGCTGGGCCGGTGGGGGCAGGCATGGGGATTTCATTCATTTTTCTATTTTTTTATTTTCTTTGCCCGCTTTTTGTAATTTCTTTTGAATTCAAATGCAAAGCACAAATTTGCGGACTACAGGAATGCACAACCATGGTAAATCAACATACCAAAAAGAAAAAGACGATTCAGCATGTTGTGCAACAATCATGACCCTCTTTGGGTTTTATTTTACTACGCTAAAAACTTATACATATATATACCTATTATATAATAAATTAACTCTACACTATTTAGAAAAAAGAGAAGAAAGGCGACAAGGGAGAGGGTAACACCTGAATTTGGTGAATATTAGGAAAGAAATTTGATACCCCCAAATTCAGGGTGTTACAATTTGCTTGAATGTAAGTGTGAAAATAAAGGGGATAGCGTTTCCCGCTAATCTCATAGTAATGGGTACTCAGGGAATAGATGTCATCCTATGGATGAATTGGCTAGATAAGTACCAAGCAATTATCAGCTGTGATAAGAGGACAATTAAGTTGGTGTCCCCACTAGGAGAAGAAGTGGTAGCTGAGTTAGTCTCACCTGAGCCAAGGAAAGGAGGTTGTCATCAGATGGCTATTGATAGCAAGGAGGAAGATTCACTTGAGACTATCAAGGTTGTGTCAGAGTTCCCGGACGTGTTCCCGAAATACTTACCAGGTATGCCACCTGAGCGGAAAGTTGAGTTTGCCATAGATCTTCTTCCTGGCATCGCCCCCATTTCTAAGAGAGCTTACAGGGTATCTGGACCAGATTTAGTTGAACTCAAGAAGCAGATTGATGAGCTGTCAGATAAAGGTTACATTAGGCCGAGCACCTCGCCTTGGGCCGCCCTTGTCCTGTTCGTGGAGAAGAAAGATGGCACTAGGAGGATGTGTATCGATTCTCGAGCTCTGAATGAGGTCACAATCAAGAACAAGTGCCCCTTGCCCAGAATAGAAGATCTGTTCGACCAGTTGAGAGGAGCCAGCGTGTTTTCAAAGATAAGTCTGAGGTCAGGTTATCACCAGCTCAGGATTCGACCTTCAGACATTCCGAAGACATCATTTATTACCAAGTATGGGTTGTATGAGTTCATTATTATGTCATTTGGCCTAACGAATGCACCAGCCTTCTTCATGAATCTGATGAATAGTGTATTCATGGATTATCTTGACAAGTTTGTGGTGGTATTTATTGATGATATTCTTATATATTCTCAAAGTGAGGAGGAGCATGTGGATCATTTGAAGATGGTATTGCAGAGATTGCGAGAGCACCAGATGTATGCAAAGTTGAGTAAGTGCGAGTTTTGGATCAATGAAGTCCTGTTCTTGGGTCACATAATCAACAAAGATGGATTGGCTGTGGATCCGAAGAAAGTGACAGATATTCTGAATTGGAAAGCGCCAACAGATGCCCGAGGAATTTTCGAAGACTGCGATACCGATGACAGCTTTGCTAGCCAACAAAGTGGAGTTCAAGTGGACTCAGAAGTGCCAAGAAACCTTTGAAGCACTGAAAGAGAAGTTGACTACAGCGCCTGTCTTAGTCTTGCCTGATGTGCACAAGCCCTTCTCGGTGTATTGCGACGCTTGTTACACTGGTTTGGGATGCATGTTGATGCAAGAGGGAAGAGTTGTAGCTTACTCGTCCCCACAGCTGAAGGTTCATGAGAAGAATTACCCAATCCATGATCTAGAATTGGCAGTAGTAGTTCATGCACTGAAGACATGGAGGCACTATCTGTATGGGAGAAATGTGATGTTTACATAGACCACAAGAGTCTGAAGTACATATTCACTCAGTCAGAGCTGAATATGAGGCAAAGAAGATGGTTAGAGCTGATCAAAGACTATGAATTGGAAATTCATTACCATCTAGGCAAAGTGAACATAGTAGCAGATGCCCTAAGCAGGAAAAGTCAAGTCAATATGATGGTCGCTCGTCCGATGCCTTATGAGTTGGCCAAGGAGTTTGATAGGTTGAGCCTTGGATTTCTGAACAACATGCGAGGAGTAACATTTGAGTTAGAACCCACCTTAGAGCAGGAAATCAAGGAAGCACAGTAGAATGATGAGAAGATCAATGAGATCCGACAACTGATTCTAGAAGGAAGAGGCAAATACTTTCGAGAAGATGTAGAAGGTGTGGTATGGTTCAAGGACCGTTTGTGTGTTCTCAATGTCCAGTCTATTCGATAGTTGATCCTCAAGGAAGCTCATGAGATAGCTTATTCTATACATCCTAGAAGTGAGAAGATGTATCAAGATCTGAAGAAGAAATCCTGGTGGTACAGAATGAAAAGGGAGATCGCTGAGCATGTAGCCATATGCGATAGTTGTCAGAGAATCAAGGCAAAACATCAGAAGCCAGCTGGGTTGTTGCAACCGTTGCGAATTCCTTAGTGGAAATGGGATGAAATCGGAATGGACTTCATAGTCGGATTGCCTCGCACCCGAGCTGGCTACGATTCCATTTGGGTAGTGGTGGACCGCTTAACGAAGTCAGCCCACTTCATACCTGTCAAGACTAGCTACAACAGTGCAGTACTGGCGGAGATATACATGTCTCGGATTGTTTGACTTCATGGTGTACCAAAGAAGATAGTGTCAGACAGAGGAACAAAGTTCACCTCTCATTTCTTGCAGCAATTGCATGAAGCCTTGGGTACACATCTGAACTTCAGTTCAGCTTATCATCCGTAGATAGACGGTCAGACTAAAAGAACCAATCAAATCCTTGAAGATATGTTGAGAGCCTGTGCGTTGCAAGATCAGACAGGATAGGATAAGAGATTACCTTACGTAGAATTCTTCTATAACAACAGTTACCAGGCCAGCTTGAAGATGTCACCATTTTAGGCGCTTTATGGAAGGAGTTGTAGAACTCCGTTGCAATGGGATCATGTTGGGGCGAAGGCGAAGACGCCACCCTTCGCTCGACGCCTTCGCCGTCCTCGCTGCACCAATGGAGACAAGACGACGGGCAGACTCACCCTTCGCTCCCCACGTCATCGGACGAAGACCTGTGATGAGGTCGTCTCACCTTGCGACCTCGTCCAACATGGAGGCCCACGTGTGATCCGGCCCATTGTAACAGGCCCTGCGTGGCCGCTGCGCATTACGGGCCTAATCTGTAAAGGCTCCCTGCAATTACGGTCTGTAACCCCGCTTTATGGGAATATTCCTGGGATAACTTAGGTGTCTGAGGGCACATGCGTCCTTAACACCGGACGCTGGGCACTCAGATACCTATAAATACCCCCGCACAGTGCCCTTGAGAGGCTGGATTAACAGAGCTATTGCCATCTCATGCAAAAACCCTGTTTGCGTTGCTACACTCTCCCGTTGGATCATCTTGCCCCGGAAAGCAAGTCCCAACATTTGGCGCCCACCGTTCGTGCTACGAAAAAACCACCCGCGATGGCACCCAAGAAAGCTAGCTCGAAGGCTGACGAGGCTGCGAAGGCAGCACTGCTGGCCACAAAAAAGGGCAAGGCCCTCACCCTCACCCACACCACCCACCAAGAGGCCACTGAAGACGACGCTCTCCGCACCTGCGAAGACGACGCTCTCCGCACCCGCGGCTCTGAAGGATAGCCGCAACTTCCCCCAGGCTTCGCTCCACCGGAGGGCGCGGACGTCGCAGAGGACGGCGAAGTCCTCGGTGTTTCAGCGGAAGAGCAGTTACAGCTGCGCGCCTTGCGTATCAAGAACCGCAATCTTCAGAGGCAAAAAGAGATACTTGAGGCCAAGCGCCAACGTGTGTCCGCGCAAGCCAAGGTGCGGCAAATGATACGCGACGAAGAGCAGAAGGCCCAGGAGCTCGAGCAGGAGATCGCGCTAATGCAGCGCGAAGGCCACCTTGGCCTGCAACAAGGGCCACCCCTGCAACATCTCGTACAAGTCGAAGACCTGCATTTCCCCCAGCGCGACCAAGCCATCCCACACGCCGCGACATTCTAGGGTGTCAACTACCTCGATGAGCGGAGTCCCTTGGCGCCACACATGCAAGTGACACCTTGGCCTGCCAACTTCCGGGCAGGGACCTATCCCAAGTACAACAGCAGCACTGACCCAGCACAGTACATCATGAGTTATCAGGTCGCCGTTGCATCTTCCGGAGGGGACGACGCCACGATGGCCAAGTCCTTCATCATCGCCCTCGAAGGCCCAGCTCTCACTTGGTACTCCAGGTTGCCCCCGTTGTCCATCGACTCCTGGCAAAGCCTCCGGGACAAATTCCTGCTCAACTTCCAAGGGTACCGCCCAGACACCGACGCCTTGGCTGAACTTTCACTCTGTAAGCAGCTGGAAAAAGAGACTCTGCGGGAGTACTACCGCAAGTTTCTGACTCTCAAGTCACAGCTGCCTTCGGTCGATGACCAAATCGCTATCCACTACGCCATCAGTGGCCTTCGGGCCGGCGTCCTTTACAGCCACTGCATCAGGGATCCGCCCAAGAGCCTCCAGGAGTTGTATCAGCTATTCGAAAAATATGCCAGATCCGAAGAGCTCCACCAGCGCAAACTCGAGTCTCATAGGAAACCCAAAGACACTCCACAGTCCAGCCGCACGTGGACAAGGCCTTCGCAGCCAGACTCCGGTCGGGACGGCCGCAATCAGCAGCAAGTGCACAACATCGCCAACCAGCACCCGCTAGTGAGGCCCCTCGCCGTCAGGAATATCCCCCCAGGGCCGCGGTAACGGAACTCACGATCGGGGCCGGGGAAGTGCGCAGCAGCCGCGCCGATTTTACTGCCTGTTCCACGGCGAAGACTATGCCCACCAAACCAGAGACTGCCCAGAGACGAAGGCCACCAGAGACAGGATGGCACGGGCACAACTAGCCGACAACCCTAGAGTTGTCGCGCACACATATCAGCAACCCCCTCCGCCATACATCCACGCCCCCGCTCCGCATCCACCGCACCATGCATACCAACACCACCAGGAAGTACAAATCGTACCTCCCCCACCCCACCTCCACACCAGCAACAACAAAACATCCACCACCCCCATGCCCCAAAGCAAGAGGACTTCGCCGATCAGCCGTATCTGGGAGTCATTCATATGATCACTGGGGGGTCCAGCACCGACTTCGACACGAAGCGGCAGAAGCGGGACCACTACCGCAACATCAACCACGTCGCCATCACCGGTCCGGTCGTACAGACGAAGTGGTCCCATGTGCCGCTAACCTTCGACGCCCGAGACGTCGATCTGCGCAGTGCCCCCCACATCGACGCCATGGTTATCAACTGCAGCGTGGCAGGCTGGGACCTGCACAAAGTCCTAGTCGACAATGGCAGCCAAGCAGACATCATTTTTCTCCATGCCTTCGACCGCATGGGCATAAGCCACAGCCTGCTCAAGCCTTCAGACAACCCACTGTATGGTTTCGGTAGCAAGGGCACGTTTCCCGTCGGCAAAATAGAGTTGCCTCTCTCCTTCGGTGTAGCACCCAATGCCCGAAGTGAGAAAGTGACCTTCGATATCGTCGATATGGTGTATCCGTACAACGCCATTATGGGCCAGGGCTCCATCAACAAGTTTGAGGCAGCCATTCATGGACTTTACCTGTGCATGAAGATACCAGGTCCGCTAGGCTCCATCACGGTCTACGGCAACCAGCAAACTGCGCGAAACATAGAGCGGGACTTCGTCCTCGGACAAAGAAATGTGCATTGCCTCACGGCCCAGCGTGAGGTCCCCGCGTCCGCCAGCCCGACTGACAAAGAACACGACAAAGCACAGCTATAGAGCAACGACGGGACCAAGATGGTTCCCCTCGACCAGGCCACGCCCAAGCAGACGGTCTCCATCAGCGAAGACCTCACTTCGCACGACGAGAAGAAACTCCTCCGCTGTTTGTCCAAGAACAAAGACGTCTTCGCCTGGTCGGCCCTCGACCTGGTCGGGGTCAGCCGATCCATCATTGAGCACAGCTTGGGAATCGACCCTTCGGTGAGACCGAAAAAGCAGCGGCTCCGCAAAATGTCTGATGAGAAGACAGAAGCTGCCAAGGCCGAGGTACATCGCCTCCTGGAGGCCAAATTTATCGAGCCAGTGGCCTACCCCACGTGGCTCGCCAACATTGTGATGGTGCAGAAAAAGAGCGGCAAATGGCGGATGTGTATCGAATTCACCAGTCTCAACAAGGCCTGCCCAAAGGACAACTTCCCGCTGCCTCGGATCGACAAAATAGTCGATAGCGCGGCCGAGTGCGAAGTCATGTCACTCCTCGACTGCTTCTCCGGTTACCATCAAATATACATGAAGGAGGAGGACAAGGCCAGCACCAGCTTCATAACACCCTTCGGCACGTATTGCTTCATCAGAATGCCGGAGGGACTCAAGAACGCCGGGTCCACTTTCTCCCGGCTTACCAAAACGGTGCTGGAGGGGCAAACCGACAGAAATATATTCACGTATGTGGACGATATCGTCGTCGCCAGCAAAAGTAAGGAGGACCATCTTGCTGACCTCGTCGAAACGTTTGTAAACATGCGGGACGCACGACTTCGCCTAAACCCCGAAAAGTGCGTCTTTGGCGTTCGCCAGGGGAAAATATTGGGCTACCTGGTGTCACACCGCGGAATCGAGGCCAACCCAACCAAAATTCAGGACATCATCAACATGACGCCCCCGCAGTCAGCCAGAGACGTCCAGCGCCTGACAGGCATATTGGCCGCCCTCAACAGATTCATCTCCAAATCCGCACAGCGAAGTCTCCCCTTCCTCAAAACTGTCCGCGGCGCAAAAGCCTTCACTTGGGGACCAGAGCAGGCGGCGACCTTCGCCTCATTGAAATAGTACCTATCAGAATTGGCAGTACTTACATGCCCCGACTCTTCGCTACCCCTGTTGCTTTATGTTGCGGCTTCGCCGCATGCGGTCAGCGCGGCACTGGTTCAGAAGCAGACAGTAGAGGGCGCGATCAGGCAGCGTCCAGTTTATTACGTCTCCGAAGTGCTCACACCATCAAAATGCAATATGACGGAACTGGAAAAGATCGCCTATGCAGTTGTTATGTCTTCGCGCAAATTGCGCCACTATTTTGAAGCATTCAAGGTCCGAGTCACATCAGATAGAAGACTCAACGAATTGTTCAGGAACCCGGAGGCATCGGTACGGATCGCCAAATGGGCGGTCGAACTCTCCGGCTACCACATCACATTCGAGCCCAGGACAGCCATCAAGTCACAAGTTCTGGCAGACTTCGTTGTCGACTGGACTGGGCCAATAACACAGCCGGACCCGTCCGCAGAGAAGGTTTGGACAATCCATTGCGACGGCGCATGGTGCCATGCGGGGGCAGGCGCTGCTGCAGTCATTACCTCACCCACCGGGATCAAGCACAGATACGCGGCACGCCTCAGCTTCGCTCTGGAATCTGACAGATGCACAAACAACATAGCAGAATACGAAGCTGTCATCCTCGGCCTCCGCAAACTAAGAGCCCTCGGTGTCACCACCTGCAATATCAGAACAGACTCCAAGGTAGTCACCGGCCAAGTCGAGAAAGACTACGCAGCAAAGGACCCCGCACTTATGCAATACCTCGCGGCCATCCGTAGTCTCGAGAGACAATTCAAGGGTTTCACCTTGCAGCATGTGGACCGGGCCAAGAATGAGGAGGCCGACACATTGGCCAAGGCTGCCGCCAGAGGCGAGTCCCTGCCCTCCGATGTGTTCTACCATGTTATCGGCACGCCAGCCATCCGGAGCCCCGAAGGGCTTCAAATAACCAATGATAGCGAGGGCCACCGCATAGTCAACCTTATTATGACCGAAGACTGGCGGGCACCAATAACCCTGTTTCTACAGGGGTACTACCACCCAACCGACATCAACGAGGCCAAGCGCCTCAAACATCGAAGCCGGGACTTCGCGCTGATTGAAGGCCAGCTTTACAAGAAGGGGGTCAGTCAACCAATGCTTAAATGTGTCACCGAGACCGAAGGCGTCCAAATCCTGCGCGAAGTCCACAGCGGTACCTGCGGCTCTCACGCAGGGCCAAGGGCCCTAGCCGCAAAGGTGATCCGTCAAGGTTTCTACTGGCCCGCAATGATTTGCGCCGCAAATCGGGTGACAAGGTCCTGCAAAGTCTGCCAGAAGTTTCCTCCTCGATCAGGCAGCCCTTCGCAATTCACGAAACTAATCGCCCACACATGGCCTCTCCAGCGCTGGGGCCTGGACATTGTCGGGCCCCTGCCCACGGCTCAGGGGAACCTCAAGTTCACCTTCGTCGCTGTCGAGTATTTCACCAAATGGATCGAGGCGAGGGCTGTATCCACAATAACATCAAAGACTGCACAGAAATTCTTCTGGCAAAACATTGTTTGCCGCTTCGGAGTATCGTCCGAACTCACAGTTGACAACAACAAGCAGTTTGACAGCCAAGACTTCAAGGATTTCTGCTTCTCCATTGGCACCAAACTTGCCTTCGCCTCAGTATACCACCCGCAGTCCAACGGAGTTGTGGAACGCGCAAATGGCAAAATTTTCACAGCTATCAAGAAGATGCTCCTCGACAAGAAAAAGGGCAAATGGGCCGATTTGTTACCTGAAGCGGTCTGGGCACTAAACACGACTGAGTACAGGGCGACTGGGTTCACCCCTTTCCGCCTTCTATATGGATCGGAGGCCATGACCCCGCAAGAAATAAAACATGGGTCCCCGCGGACAGTCACGTCAGCTGTCCCCGACGTTGACGAACCCACTTCGAAGGATCTCATCGATGGCGACCACGTCTTCGCCCTACAGGCTCTAAATAGGTACCAAGCCCAAACAAAAGCATGGCGTGACCACGCAGTCATCCCGAGGGAATTTAGTGAAGGGGACCTCGTACTCGTCCGGACAGCTAGGACAGAGTCCAGGGGCAAACTGGAGCCCAAGTGGGAGGGCCCTTTCATCGTCAAGACAAAGGCGTCCCCCAGCGCATACAGGCTCGTAACACCATCCGGCGAGGACTTGGAGCATTCCTGGAACATTGATAATTTGCGCAAATTTTTTGTTTGACTCATCAGGGCCAGCCCGCCCTTGTAATTCGCAAAAACAATCTTATTCTGGCCCGCACTCTTTTCCTCCCGGGGGGTGAGGTTTTTAACGAGGCGGAGTCATGTAATATACAAGTGAAAAATCCCCCGCAAAAATCTACGTCGAAAAAAGACCACGTCGATGGTCTTCGACATTCGACCAATACAAAGTCACCGCGAGGGGCAGCGCTAGCTACCCTCCGCGTGCGACAATCCGCGCAAAAGTCGCCTAAGGGTGCAGCCGGACTAAGCACAACAAGTGCGGAAAATCGAAGCCTTCCTCAAAAAAGACTATCCGTGCAAAAGTCGCCTAAGGGTGCAGCCGGACTAAGCACAACAAGTGCGGAAAATCGAAGTCTTCCTCAAAAAAGACTATCCGTGCAAAAGTCGCCTAAGGGTGAAGCCGGACTAAGCACAACAAGTGCGAAAAATCGAAGTCTTCCTCAAAAAGACTATCCGTGCAAAAGTCGCCTAAGGGTGCAGCCGGACTAAGCACAACAAATGCGGAAAATCGAAGTCTTCCTCAAAAAAGACTATCCGTGCAAAAGTCGCCTAAGGGTGCAGCCGGACTAAGCACAACAATTTTGAAAAATCGAAGTCTTCCTCAAAAAGACTATCCATGCAAAAGTCGCCTAAGGGTGCAGCCGGATTAAGCACAACAGGTGCGAAAAATCGACTACAGGTGCGCCGGACCGACATAATAAATACACTAGACCAAGTGCGCAAGGCCTTTAGGAGCACAGCCAAATGTGCGAAGGCACACATCCTCATCATACAAACTATTACATATGAACAGCGAGGGCATCACACCTTACATCGGTTCAACCTTCGGAATGATTCCCATCTCCCTATAGTTAAATAGCATTATCCTCAGCTCCTCACCCTCAAAAAGACTTCGCAGCTCCCCCTCGCCTACACTCGCAACGGCCGGCAAGGACAATAATTCCTGCTTGCCAGCCCTGCCCACACGAAGCTGACCGCCGTCCGCCTCACTCACTCTACGCTTCACAACCGCCCTTCGCCGCCTACGCCCAGCACTCGGACCAGACACAACTTCAGCACCCGCAGCACGCGACGAAGCCTCTGCTGCAGCCACATCCAAGGCCGCAAAGTAATCCAAGTCCTCATCTGACGACTCTTCCGTCCACTCAACCGAACTCCCAGAGTCACCAAAATCAGAAAACTTAGAAGCAGACTCATCCAATTCATTCCCAGCATCCACGGTCGAAGCCGCCACAAAATTAGCAGTAGCGGTTGCGTGCGCAAGCCCAAAATCTTGAACCTGCGCAGCAACCAAGGTTCAACAACATAGACAAAATTCTCTAACTACCCACACCCACTAAGCCACCTGCGAAGGCCCAGCCGCCGTGGGATCCTCCGCCGCCGGCTCCATCGCCGTCTTCGGGGGATCCTCAGCCCTCGGCACAGCGGTTGGCGACGAGCCGCCGCTGGACGCAGCAGCCGCAGGGGCAGCGAGGGAGCCTTCGCCGGTTTCTGGGGGCGGCGCCGGGACGACCTCAGCCTCGGCTGCCACCGGGTTCGTCTCGGCTTCGGGCCGCGCGCTGTTCAAAGATCCAAAGTCCTCCACGGTCTCGGCACGCGCCACCTAAAACATAGCACACCGATTCAGCAAGCCCACGTATAACCCACATCCAACAACACTAAACAAAAGACGAACATTACCTGGCCCCTCGCCCGGTCGGACCGCTCCCTAACCACCTCCCAACCGTGAGGGCCCCACATCCGGTCAAAGAGGGCCCCCGTGGACTTCTTCACCAACGGGTCCTCGACCTTGTAGATCTCGCGCTCAAAATCTTCATCAGATCGGTCGAAGACCTCATAGTGGCGGCACCCTTCGCGGGACAGCACGTTCATCGCCCTTTCGCAGGTGACGAGGGAGGCAAAAGACATAAAACCCTCCACAATGGTCGGGAGCGCCTGCAACTCCTCCTGCAGCCACTCAAGGCAGCGAAGGCCCGACTCTCGGTCGGGCACTGCGAAGTCAGCGGTCCGCGCGCCCAGCTCGTGGTATGAGTCCATAAGCTGTTTACGCGTCCGCTCAACTTCCGAGCGTGTAGACGCCTCGACCCTCTCCATACGGGCCTGCAGAGCGTTGAACCGCTCCTCCCATTCCTCGGCGCGCTGCCTGGTGAGGCTACCCTCCACCCGCACCAAATTGGCCTCTGCCTGCGCAGACTGCGCCTTGGCGAGGGCCTGATTCGCCTCCCTCCTCTCCTCCGCCAGCTGGCGCCGGAGTTCAGTCCTCTCGCCCTCCAGCGTGCCCACCTTCTCCGCCAGTTTGCGGCACTTGCTATCGGCGGCCGACTTTTCCCGTACGACGTCAGCATGCTGCACCCGAAATCTCTCGACTTCGGCAGACACCACAGCCGTAAGGGCCCCCGACGCCACGCGGTCAGCGAAGTCAGCCGCCTACAAGACACACATAAGACCACAATCCCAATGAAACCGGTAAAAACCGAAGTCTAGCTAAACTCTCCTGACTTAGCCGCTGCGACGCCTCCTTCAGCCGGCGGGACACAGTGCCCGCCTCGTCCTTCACGGCAGTGAGCGCCGGAATCTCACCACCAGCGCTGAGAGCGCTACCCTTCGCCACAGGCACCGCGACAGACACCGCGGTCGCCACCGCAGGCGGAACAACAACAAGTTGCCCCTCGCCCGATCCTGCAACGTATCAACAGTCAAAAAAAAACTCGGGCTCACGGCTTACCAACGAGATAATCGTCCACGCTAATATCGGTGGCAAAGTCGGCAACACGCCTGGCCGGCGAAGGCAATTCTCGAGCCTTCGCGGATCCGGCCGAGGCGGACTTGGTTCCACCGGCTCCGGCTGCCTTCACGACCTCCAGCACCTTGCTGGACCCAGGGGCGGCCGACTTTGCCGTCAGCGTCGACTGGCTACCGCCGGGGGCGGCAGACTTCGCAGTCCCCCGCACCCTCTTCGTTCTAGCCTCGGGCAGCCTGATGACTGCCCGACGCTTCTGCTCAGCCTCCTGACGATCCTTGTCCATCACTGCCGACACAACAGCAGCAATATTCCGTCCATAAGGAAACACTCTCATATCACGAACCATGCGAGATGTAAAAAAGTCTTCACCGGCCGCGCGGGGGATAGGAACGTTCTTAGGCCACCAACCCCCGATAACCTTCAGCATCCGCGCCGAAGACTCCCGGAGCTCGGGCGAAGACATCCTTCCCCCGGGGGCCGTGCATGTCCCCATTAACTCCATAGCAAAACTATCGGAGACCCCAAGTCCTCCCTTCACCGTACCTAGCTTCCTCTTCTTGTCCCCATTATTTTCGATCATCCTCTTCTGCCAATGCAGACAATAATACTTCGCGAAGACTTCTACCGATGGCTGCCCGCCGTACGAAGTCGTTGCCTAGACATATTTTGACAGGGCCACCATGGCATTCGGCGTCAGCTGGTGGACCTGGACATTGAATCTGCGCAGGACTTCTCCCACGAATCGATGCGCGGGCCGTCGAAGACCAGCGGCGAAGAAAGCCTCGAAGACAACCAACTCGCCTTCTGGCTCGGGGACCTCCTCCGCCCCCGTGACATGTGCCACTCCGCCGCCAAAATAACCAAGCTGCTGCATGTCTTGCATGCGGATCGAGGACATCCGCGACACCCCGAATTCCACTGTGTCGCCGGCGCGCAACTCCTCCACCACCACATGGCTCAGCGTCTCCTCAGATGACGCGTCGGCCGGTGGCGTAGCGGCAGCAGAAGAGGAAGAGGACGGCATCGCTACGTACCGTCGGCGGCGGCGGGCGGTCTGCTTCACACGGGCCAGATCTCCGACGAGCAAGAGCAAGGAGGGCAGACGAGCAGCGAGCGGTTTCAGAAGGCGATTAGGGTTTTCGCGGTGCGCGGAAAGTTAAAGTTCAAAACGCGCTGCCCCCCGCCCCTTTTATACATAGGGCGCGGCGCTTCGGGAAACCCGCAATCCAACAGTACGACGTCAATCAACGGTCATGTCAAAAACCCCCGCGGAACCACTTCGAGCGAGGGCAGCGTCTCCACCATCTAGCGACGTCTTCGGCACCAGATGACTTAGTCGAACTGGTCCCTCAAAGGGCAAATGTTGGGGCGAAGGCGAAGACGCCACCCTTCGCTCGACGCCTTCGCCGTCCTCGCTGCACCAATGGAGACAAGACGACGGGCAGACTCACCCTTCGCTCCCCACGTCATCGGACGAAGACCTATGATGAGGTTGTCTCACCTTGCGACCTCGTCCAACATGGAGGCCCACGTGTGATCCGGCCCATTGTAACAGGCCCTGCGTGGCCACTGCGCATTACAGGCCTAATCTGTAAAGGTCTCCCTGTAATTACGGTCTGTAACCCCGCTTTATGGGAATATTCCTGGGATAACTTAGGTGTCTAAGGGCACATGCGTCCTTAATACCGGACGCTGGGCACTCAGATACCTATAAATACCCACGCACAATGCCCTTGAGAGGCTGGATTAACAGAGCTATTGCCATCTCGTGCAAAAACCCTATTTGCGTTGCTACACTCTCCCGTTGGATCATCTTGCCCCGGAAAGCAAGTCCCAACAGATCAGCCTAGAGAAAAGCAAGTGTTTGGGCTAGACATTTTGCTCGAAGCTGAATAGAACATCAAGATGGTTCAGGAGAACCTGAAGATAGCACAATCAAGGCAGCGAAGCTACGCAGATACAAGAAGAAGAGAGCTGAGTTTTGAAGTCGGAGATTTTGTCTACCTGAAAGTATCGCCCATCAGAGGAGTCAGAAGATTCGGAGTTAAAGGCGAGTTAGCACCCCGCTATGTTTGTCCGTATCAGATTCTCGCAAAGCGTGGAGAAGTGGCCTATCAGCTCAGTCTGCTAGAAGGTTTGTCTGCGGTGCACGATGTCTTTCATGTGTCTTAGTTGAAGAAGTGTCTGTGTGTGCCAGAAGAGCAGTTGCCAGTGGAAGGTCTGGAAGTCCAAGAAGACTTGACCTACATAGAGAAGCCAGTGCAGATTCTTGAGACTGCAGACAGGGTCACCCGGAGGAAAACTATCAGAATGTGCAAAGTCAGATGGGGTCACCACTCTGAGGAAGAAGCAACCTGGGAGCGTAAAGATGATATGATGGCCAAGTATCCTGAACTCTTTGCTGGCCAACCTTGAATTTCGAAGGCGAGATTCTTTTAAGGGGGATAGGTTTGTAACGCCCTGAATTTGGGGGCATAATTTTTTCTTCTTTAAATACTTACCAAATTCAGGCGTTACTCTCTTTTCTCTTCTCGTTTCGCTCCTTCTTCCCAATTTCAAAGCAGTATAGTGACTGGTGTCCGTGTTGTGTATAAACAAAAACCTAAGTTGTCATGGGTGTTGCATCATGCCGAGGCATATTTCTTTCTCTAATGTCGTGTTTAATCGAGTGTTTGTCTAGTCTTGTTTCGGTTTTCGTTTCTCGTTTGGATTCTGATCAGTGGATGTGCGTGTCGTGGAATTTTGACCCACGACGCGACCCAGCCCGGCTCGGCCTAGTCTGGCCCAGCTCGGCCCGGCCCTGGCCCGCGCGCCCCTGGCGCCCCTGCCCCTCCTCCATGCGTGCCCTCCCTCCCCTTGTCTCTCTTTCCCTCATTCAATTCTACCGCGCACAACTCCCTCTCTCTCCCATCTCTCTCTCTTCCCCGTTGTGCCCTAGGTCTTGGTGACGGTTATCGCCGAAATTGGATCCCCAAGGTGAGCTCCCCTTCCCTCTCCCTCCCTCCCCCTCCCCCTTCCTCTTTCATCTTCCCCGTGCGCGCCCTACTGGCCCCGCGCGCCCCCGCGGCCGGCGTCCCGCGCGCCCGCGTCCCACGCCCGGCCCCGCGACCCCGCGCCCCCAGCAGCCTTGCGCGCCCGTGTCCCGCGTCCTGGCGCCCCGCGGCCTCACGCCCCGGCGGTCGTGCCCTCCCCCGACGGCTCGCGCCCCGCGGTCGTGCCCCTCCCTGGCGGTCGTGCCCCTCCCTGGCGGTCGTGCCCCTCCCTGGCGGTCGTGCCCTACGCCCCCGGCGGCTTGCACCCCGGCGGTCGTGCCCCCTGGCGGACCCCACGCGCCCCCTGGTGGCCCCCGCGCGTCTCCCCACGGCCCCGCACCGTGCCCCGGCGACGGCCCGCCCTCACCGCGCCCCTGGCAGCCCCTGCGCTTGCCCCCGGCGCGGCCTCGCGTTCCCACGCGCGCGACCTTAGCGTGCGCGGCGCTTAAATTTTGGATCAGTTAATTTTAAATTTAGTTTATTAGTGTGTTGCGTCGCGCGCTTCGTCGCGCGACGATTCGGTTTAATTTTGGATGTATTTAATGTGCTGCATCATGCGCTTCGTCGTGCGACAATTCATTCTATTTTTAGATTATCTAATAAGTTGCGTCGTGCGCTTCGTCGCGCGACAATTTATTTTAAATTCTCATTTATTAGTGCGCTGCGTCGCACGCTCCATCGCGCGACGATTCATCTTAATTCCAGGTTATTTAATGTGTGACGTCGCGCGACATTTCGTTTTAAATTCAGTTTAGATGACGTATGTCGTCGTGCGCTTCGTCGGGCGACGCTTGACGTTATTTTCATAATTAGTTCAAGTGTCTCGTGGCGTGCTATGTCGTGCGACGAGTCGTTTTATTCTTAATTCAGTCTAAGTGTTGTGTCGTGCGTTTCGCCGCACGACAATCCTTTTTAAATTTACTTTGGTCTGTTTATAATGATTTAACATGGAACATGATTTTATCCTATGTATAGCGCGATGGCCAAATTAATACTATCCCGTGTAAGCGAGTACTTTGATTTATAATCGCGTAACGTGATCACTTCTCGATCGTAGCCTCAACCGTTGCTCTGTCTTTCTTGCTTATTCGTAGGCGTGAGCCCTGCACCGAGCGTCTGTTTATTTATTATATTTTATTGTATGGTGTGTTGTTCTTTTGTATTAAATTTGTGGAATGTATGTTTGAACTCGTATAGATAACAGTCAGTTGGTGGAGACTGAAGGAGTTGCAGGTGAAGACCCTGAGCAGCAGTCGGTTGGTGAAGGCAAGTGTTCCTTGACCCATCTATGTCCTACTCATTCTTATAATTCACTCCCCATATTTACACAGTTTATACCTAAGGATTGACTAGCTTTTGGTTTATCTTGTCCTTGTTTACCTATTTTGGTTGGGTTATTTGGTTTAGCTATATGCTAGTGCTGCACATTAATCAATGAATATGATGAGATTATCTATGATACAATGTTTTCCCTTATGATTATAATGATATACTTGTGGCATTTAAGGGGACTCGAGCTGTTTCTCGAGTGCCTCTTCGTATGGACTGGTTCATTGGATGATCGCCTGGGAAAACAGTGCAACCATGAGGGTGGAATGGGACGCCCTTAGCTGAATAATTAGAGGAACTGAGGTGTAGTTCGCTTCGCCGTCGTGCCGTCAATCTAGCTCGGTGTATGCGGCTCGCTCTACCAAGGTTGGTTTGCCCCATGGGGAGAAGTGCGGTACATTTAGGAAACCTAACGGGCGGCTACAGCCTCAGGGAATCTTTGTAAAGGCTAAGTAGTGAAACCCTGCCTGTTCACCTTGGTAGTGTTTAAGGGTTTGATCGGCCCGAGGCAAGAGGGAATCACGACTTGTGGGTAAAGTGCGCAACCTCTGTAGAGTGTTATGAAACAGATATATCAGCCATGCTCGCAGTTGTGAGCGGCCAAGGGAGCTCCATTGGTTAGAGATACTTTGATTAGAGATACATTGATTAGAGATACTTTGATTAGAGATACTTTGATCAGAGATGGTTGGTTTATAGGTGATGACGAGGTTGATGGTTTGATTATGCTTATGGTAAAGTTTCTGGTATTCTTTCCGTTTGGAAAGGGTACTTTTGGGTTAACAACTTGGGTTAATGCTAAAACATGGCTTTCTAATAGTAATGATAACCTAACCAACTAAAAGCAACTGCTTGACTTAACCCCACATAAAGCTAGTCCACTACAGCCAAATGAGACATTTTGCTGAGTATGTTGATGTGTACTCACCCTTGCTCTACACACCAAACTCCCCCAGGTTGTCCACGTTGCAACCACTGCTCAGGAGAAGATGAAGTCGTGGAGGAGGACTTCCAGGAGTTCCACAAGTACGATGAGTTCTAGGCATGGGTTAGCGGCAAACCCCCAGCCGCTGCCTGTGAAGGCCATGTTTATCTACGTTTCTTTCCCGCACTTTGATAATTGTTAAAGACTATGTGGATGTCTCGGACATCATGATGTAATTGACTATTATACCTTCTTTTATGTTATTATTTGAGCACTGTGTGATGATGTCCAATTATGTAACTGTTGTGTACGTGAATTGCTGATCCTGACACATACATGGTTCGCATTTGGTTTGCCTTCTAAAACCGGGTGTGACATATTAGTTATTGCCTTGGGTACCCGCACACTCCTTTTCATAACCTTTCTCTTTGTGTAGGCACCCACATATTTCACAACTAGTTTTCCTGAATCCCAGGTTAACATATAATCACAAAGGTAAGAGTGAGAAATGGGAGTTCTATACTTTTCTCCATTTGTGGAGAAAACATCCTTTATCTTATCCTTTGTGTGACTCAAGTTTACCTTTACTTGAGTTGACTTGTCCTTTGAGGAATGAATCCTCCCCAAGGCATCATATAGGGTAGTTCCCTCTATGAACTTGGGGTATCTCCACTTCTTGTGCTCTATGCTAGGGTTCACCTTGTATGAGTTGTACCCAAGTCCCTTTCTTCCATTGTTGGGCTTCAAGGATTTGTACTTGGGTTCAACTTTCTTTAACCCATCATTGCTATAACATTTCTTCAATATTTCCTTGACTTTAACTTTTGAGTTGTCCTTCCTTGCATGGTTAGTCAAGCAACAAGAAGCATGATATTTTGTACAATGTTTGCAAATATTACTGTTTGAGGAGCTAGCTTTAGACTCTGCCACTAAAGATGAAGTGTTCAAGTTCTTGCATCTTTCAAGTTGCACTTGAAGTTCTTGATTTTGAACTGTTAAGATTAATAAGTTTGATTCAAGTGCTTCCTTTTCATTTGCAAGACTAACTATAGAGGTTTTTGCAATAGCCATTTCGTTCTCTTTATCCTCTATAGTTATTTTGACTAAAGACATCTCCTTAGTCAATACTTCGAGCATCTCATCTTTATTGGATAGCCATTCTTGAAGCTCTAGGTTTCTCTCCATTTCAAGGATGAGCAAGTCTTCTTGATTATCAAGGGTTGCTTTTCTTTTATCTAGCTTCTCCATTAGTTTAGTGATTACATTGTATCGATTTAAGCCAAATTCTTTAATCATTTTATTTTTCATAGCAAGTTGTTCATTATCATCATTAATAAATTCATCATTAAACAAATGCACCTTTTCTCCTATTGCCATGAGGCAAGTAGGAGTGTAGGAATCGTCGTGGAGGTTGGTGAAGAGTTGTGAGCTTGAGGTAGATTGGATGGCGATGTTTGCCACCTCTTCCTCTTCTTCGAAGCTAGAACTCTCTTCGTCGGAGTTCCATTCTTCACCAATATGGGCTTGGCCATACTTCTTCTTCTTGAAGTATCCCTTGTTCTTGCCTCCCTTTTTGAACTTATCCTTTTTGTAGTCTTTCTTGGCTTCTTGTTCCTTTTTGTTTGGACAATCCGCTATGAAATGAACGGTTTGGCCACATTCATAACATGCCCTCTTCTTTCCTTTTCTTTGATACTTATCATTTTTCCTTACAAACTTCTTGAAGGTTTTGATGAACATAGCTGTGTCTTCATCACTTGAACTTTCTTCATCACTTGATGTTTCGACCACTTTCTTTGACTTGTGGTCTCTATTCTTCTTGGAGGAATCTTGTTCATTTGAAATCAAGGCATGAGAGTCTCTTGTCTTGATTGGGGCTTCTTCGGACTCATGTTGTTGAATTTTAGCAAATAGTTGATGAGGAGTCATTTCCTCATAGTCATCACGGTCCCTTATCATTCTTGCTAGACTCTTATCCTTTTCTTTATATGCTCTCATAAATAGCCTAGTGACCTTGGAGTCACTCCAATCTTCACTTCCAAGCACTCTTATTTTATTGACCAACACCATTAACCGGTCAAAGAGTGATTGAAGTGACTCACCCTTAGTCCAATCGTATCGTGCAAGCTCACTCTCCAAAACTTCAATTCTATGTCTCTTAGCTTTGGGGTCTCCTTCGTGTGACATTTTGAGAATGTTCCAAATGTCACAAGCGTCCTCTCTTCCTTGGACTTTCCGGTATTCTTCCAGACAAAGGCTTCTTTTTATTATGCTCACCACTTGAGCATTGTGATGCACTTCTTGCATCATTTCCGGTGTCATCTCTTCTCCTTGGGTGGGCTTATTCATACCTATATTAACAATCTCCCAAAGACTAGGATGTACACTGATTAAATGTGACTTCATCTTATCGGCCCACTCATCATAGTTCAACTCACTAAGAGTTGGTAACTTTCCAAGTGGAGCAGAAGAGAAGTTGGGAATAAAATTTCTAGAATAATCAAATTGAACTTTTTTTGATCTCGTTACCTTTACTTTTGGTGGATGATCCTTCAGTGGTGAGACCTACCTTTCTCATCACCCTTGACACCAAAAGTTCTACCAAATCATCATTGTATTCAATTCTTCCTTTTCCTTTGTCTTCTTTGGCCTTTCTTCTTGATTCTTCTTCTTCGACCCTTTTATTTGCATCTTCCTCTTTCATTTTGAGGAACATCTTTTCGGCAATCTTCATGGCAAGGTCGATGACCTTGGGGTCCATTTCCTCACCGGAAGAAGTGGTAGGGATTTCCTCGAGAAGAGGATCCACATGGTCCCTTTGAGTAGACATGATCGTTTCCTCACGTGGTTAAGCGTAAAATAAAGTACGAAGCTCTGATACCAATTGAAAGTAGCCTAGAGGGGGGTGAATAGGCTAATCTGAAAATTTTCAAAACAAACTTCGAAAGTTTGTTAAATCTACAGTTCAACTGGTGCAGGCCGGTTCAACTGCTACGTTGGCAAGTTGAACCACTCTGAACCAATCCAACTGTTTTGCAAACTCTAGACTATAAACTAAGCAAAAATGTATGTTGTGAATCCTTTCGAGAAGAAGAATGTAACTAATAGTCAAAGTGTGGAAGTGAATATATGAAAGCTATTTGACCACAAGATCCACACGGTGAGAAAATCTATATGTCTATCTTGCTAACAAAATATCTCAAGCACAAAGAAAGCAAGAACACGAGACACAAGATTTATGCCGAGGTTCGGCCACACCACAAAGGTGTCCTACTCCCCGTTATGGAGCCCACAAAGGGCCGGGTCTTTTCCAAACCTAATCCTCCAAAACCCGACCACCAAGGTCAAGGGATTCCTTATCTCAAATGTTGCTCAGAAGAGCAGGATTACAAACTTCTTGGGGTCGTCCACAAATTTGGAGACTCCCAAGGAACCTCAAATTGTCTTGAAACCTAGGGTTTCAAGAACACCAAGAATGCAGAAGAGGTGTTTGCAACAAGCTCAAGATCTTAAATGAGATGGGAGAGGAAAACCAAAATCGTGAGCACAAGCACAAACCTCACACGAAAGAGCTCCTCCAACCAAGTTAAATCTAGAGCAAGATTTAAGTGTAAGACAGAGGGGAGATGACTGCTTTTGTCTAAAGTTAGGTGAGCAATGAATGTGGGGGTGTTCAGTAGCATTAAAGAGAGGGGTGTGGGGCCTATTTATAGTCACGGTTCAAAAACTAGCTGTTTGACCCAGGACCCCATCTAAAACCGGTTGAACCATCCCCTAGGGTGGTTGAACCGCCCCTGGCATGTCAGGCAGACTGTCTGCCAGTCTGACTGTCAGACTGACTGATAGACTGACCTACAATCTGACCAGGTCGACAAACCGGTTGAACCGCCCTAAAGGGGCGGTTGAACCGCCCCTGACAACTTCTGGCGACCTGTTTGCCAGTCTGACTGGCAGACTGTTGGTTAGAAGTCAGAGGGGTCAGAGACCAGTTGAACTACCCCTCAAGACAAGTTCAACTAGTCTTGACAAGAGAGTTTAGGAGAGAAACCCCCAGTTCAACTACCCGGAGGCAAGTTCAGCTGGTGTATGGTTAAAGAGGTTCATAGTTGAAGTTAAAACTCAGCTGGAGTTGAGAAAGCTCAACTGTAGTTGAAAAAAGCTCAACTCAGCTGAAGTTTAGCTCAGCTGAAAAGCTCAACTGCAGCTAAATAAGCTCAACTCAGCTAAAGTTTAGTTCAGCTAAAAAGTTCAACTGCAGTTGAAGAAGTTCAGCTGCTTTTCAACAAGAACACTCTAGGTTTCTCAAACCTAACCACGGTCGACCATAAAACGTTCAATAGATTTTTGGTTTTCAAAAATAGCTTTTGAATTTGAAGGCTTGAGCTATAGCAAACACCATTACCTGTGCGAAAACTACTAAGGAAGAATTACACCATGCAACTCAAGATATACATAGAGTTTTACACGTCCGTCGCATGAAGTCCTTTCAAGGAAACTACATAGTGTTTCTTTTGTCCTTGTTACTTCCTTTAGTTCCTGTACATTCTAAACATATACTGGGAACAAACTTGTTATAGTACCCTTATTTGTTTTGTCATTAAATCACCAAAACCCTCACATAGGGTTGATTGCACTTACACAAAGTCATTAACATTATCAAAGTGCGGAATACGATACGTAGCAAATAAGGCCTTCACAGGCAGCTGACTAGGGGTTTGCCACTAACACAACTAGAACTCATCATAGTCCTGGAACTCCTCAAAGTCCTCCATGTTGCCTGCATCTCCTCCTAAGCACTGAATATAGTGGGGACAACCTAGGGTGGGGTTTTTTTTTAAAGCAAGGGTGAGTACACATCAACGTACTCAGCAAATGTCTCGTTTGGCTAAAGTGGACTAGCTGCATGTGGAATGAAGGTTGAGCAGTTGCTTTTAGTTGGTCAAGTATTTATTACTAATAGTATAGCCAAATTTTAGTAATAAACCCAGTTATTACCCAAATGTACTCCCTCCAAGAGGAAATACCAGAGATAACAATTATAACAATCATCATTAAACATCAGCATAAAAGTATCCAAAAGTTATTCTAATCAAAGAGGATCCCAAGGCTGCTCTTAACCATGAGCACAATTGATATACCAGTTTCTAACACTCTGCAGAGGTTGCACACTTTACCCAAAAGTCGTGATTCCCATTCTGCCCAGAGATCATGACTCCCCATTGATCACTACCAAGGTGACCTGGCAGGGTCTCACTACATAGCCTTTACAAAGACTTCCCTAGTGCATAACTGCTCGTTAGGTTTTGCCAGTCGTACAAACACAGTACCCCTCCCTAAGGTGGGTGACTAAGAAAACCAAATCGAATGAACCTCGGTGTTGTTCACTTGTTCCTAGATATTGTAGATCAATAACAAGGCAACACAGTTGTTAACTATTACGGACCTTCATCTTCTGAAGCATTACCCTCACATGGGTATAATGTTATTCAGACGAAGGTTAAGAAGGACATACCTTCATCATTTTATATTTGAATAAGAATGTGAAAGGATTAAAGAAAGTGACTGAGAGCACCTAGAGGGGGGGAATAGGTGATCCTGTAAAATTCAACACTAATAACCACAAAACTTGATTATGAAAGTTAGAAGGGCTAAGTGCTTGAAGCAAGTTCTTGAACACAGATAATCAAAGGTAAATCACACAAGAGACATGCGATTTTTATCCCGTGGTTCGGCCAAGTAATACTTGTCTACTTCCACGTTGTGGCGTCCCAATGGATGAGGGTTGCACTCAACCCCTTTCAAGTGATCCAATGATCAACTTGAATACCACGGTTTTTCCTTTCTTTGACTTTCTCCCGTTTGCGAGGAATCTCCACAACTTGGAGCCTCTCACCCTTACAATGATGATCACAAAAGAAGCACGGAAGTAAGGGAGGGGAGAGCAACACACACAAGACTCAAATCACAACACAATCATGCACACAAGTCACAACTTGAGCTCAAAACACAACCCACGGAGTTCACAACTCAAATGGAGCTCAAGTCACTATCTCAAAGAATCAAATGCGCAAAGTTGGAGTCTTGGAGGCTTAGAATGTTTCTTGAATGCTTGGGTGTCTCCTCCATGCGCCTAGGGGTCCCTTTTATAGCCCCAAGGCAGCTAGGAGCCGTTGGAGGCCAACAAGGAAGGTTATCCTTGCCTTCAGTCGGGTGGCACACCAGACAGTCCGGTGCACCAACGGACATCCACTGTTCATGTCCGGTGCGCGATCTCCTTCCTATTCTGGCGCAGACAACCGTCGCAGAGCCGTGGCAGTTGGCGCACCGGACACTGTCCGATGCACACCGGATAGTCCGGTGCCCCTGCCGACCGTTGGCGCGGGCCACACGTCGCCCGCGGATTGCGCGGCCGACCGTTGCGCTGGCGGCCGTTGGCTCACCGGACAGTCCGGTGCACCACCAGACAGTCCGGTGAATTATAGCCGTACGCGCCAAATTCTCCCGAGAGCGGCCTGTTCACTGGAGTCCAGCCTGGCGCACCGGCACTGTCTGGTGCACCACTGGACAGTCCGGTGCACCACCGGACAGTCCGGTGTGCCAGACTGAGCAAAGATTTGGCTGCACCGAGCCAAGTCTTTTGGTTCTTTTCTTTTCTCTGTTTCTAGCACTTAGACAAAATATGTTAGTACTCAAAACAATGTACTAAGTCTAGAAACGTACCTTGTTACATGATTTGCATCTTTTGCTTGTTTGGCACATAATATTTCACACACTTTGTGTTGGACACTTAATCACCAAAACATTATAGAAATGGCACAAGGGCACATTTCCCTTTCAATCTCCCCCTTTTTGGTGATTTATGCCAACACATCAAAAAGCAATGCAAAACATGCAACATCGATTCAAATTGAAGACCAAATTGTTTTTGACTCTAATTTGGCATATTTGGATCATTCTTTGCCACCACTTGGTTTGTTTTTGCATATCAAATTCATTTTCCTATCTCTAAGTCAAACTCACTTGTTTGGGCATAAAGAGAGATATTCCAAAAGTGAAAGTGATCAAGATCCAAAAACTCCCTCTTTTCCCATAATTATAAATTCTCCCCACAAGAGACCAAATTTTGCAATAAGAGTATTTGGCAAACCAAAAATTCTAACTCTACTATTTTCAAAATTCTCAAGTGGTAGCTGATCCATTTGCTTTGGCCTTAATTTCTCCCCCTTTGGCATCAAGCACCAAAACAAGATCATTTTTGGCCCTTTAACCCCATTGCCTCACCAAAAATTGTCAATTAAGAGCAAAAAAGGGCAACTAGAGCATAAGAATGAACTTGGAGGTGAGTACACTAATATCAGAGTGCAGTGGAAGTCTTTGCATGGTCCAAGTTCACCTTTCGCTTTCAATTCACCTTTGAGACTACATCAAGTACACTTAAACACAAATGTTAGTCTCAAAAGGTCAAGTTGTAGCACTTCTCCCCCTAAATATGTGCATCATTCACACACGGACTTGTGAGGTCCGGGGATCCCTTGCACAACTTGAGCACCATAAATAATCACAAATTTCATAAATGCATAAAGTAACTTGATCAAAGGCATAAAACACATGTATGCTATAAATCAATCCAAGTTACGCGAATCTAAGACATTTAGCTCACTACGCAGCCTGCAAAAGGTTTTCTCATCTAATGGCTTGGTAAAGATATCGGCTAGCTGGTTCTCGGTGCTAATATGGAAAACCTCGATATCTCCCTTTTGCTGGTGGTCTCTCAAAAAGTGATGTCGGATGTCTATGTGCTTAGTGCGGTTGTGTTCAACAGGATTATCCGCCATGCGGATTGCACTCTCATTGTCACATAGGAGTGGGACTTTGCTCAGATTGTAGCCAAAGTCCTGGAGGGTTTGCCTCATCCAAAGTAGTTGGGCGCAACACTGTCCTGCGGGAACATACTCGTCCTCAGCGGTGGATAGGGCAACGGAGGTTTGTTTCTTTGAACTCCAAGACACCAGGGACCTTCCTAGGAATTGGCACGTCCCTGATGTACTCTTCCTATCAACCTTTCATCCAGCATAATCGGAGTCTGAATATCCGATTAAGTCAAAGGTTGACCCCTTTGGATACCAGATCCCGAAGCAAGGCGTAGAAACTAAATATCTAAGAATCCGCTTAACGACCACAAGGTGACATTCCCATGGGTCGGATTGATATCTAGCACACATGCATACGCTAAGCATAATATCCGGTCTACTAGCACATAAATAAAGCAATGACCCTATCATAGACCGGTATGCCTTTTGATCAACGGACCTACCTCATTTGTTGAGGTCAACATGTCTGTCGGTTCCCAAAGGTGTCTTTGCGGGCTTAGCGTCCTTCATCCCAAACCGCTTGAGAAGATCTTGAGTGTACTTCATTTGGGAGATGAAGGTGCCGTCCTTGAGTTGCTTCACTTGGAACCCAAGGAAGTAGTTCAACTCGACCATCATTGACATCTCAAATTTCTGAGTCATCACCCTGCTAAACTCCTCACAAGACTTTTGATTAGTAGAACCAAATATTATGTCATCGACATAAATTTGGCACACAAAAAGGTCACCATTACAAGTCTTAGTGAAAAGAGTGGGATCGGCTTTCCCAACCTTGAAAGAATTAGCATTAAGAAATCTCTAAGGCATTCATACCTGTAACGCCCCGAATTTTGCAGTTGAATTTTTTTTCTTTTCTTTACTCGCCAAATTCGGGCGTTACCTTTCCTTTTCTTTTTCCCCTTGCTAAAACCTTGACCTTTTCCAAAGTTCTAGCGGGATTCGGTTTGGATTTTCCCGTGTAAGAAAAACCCTAAGTACTTTATGTTGTTTGATGCACCATGCCGAACCTTGCATTTCTTTTGATTGCTTTGAAAGTGCAAATGCATTCATGTAGAAAGATCGGATTTCGAAAATGAGGAGAAGATCTTTTCTTTCTTTTTTTTCTCTCTCTTTCTCTCTCCTCTTTTTCTCTCTCTCTCCCGCGCCGTGGGCCGACCCCGGCCGGCCCAGCCGCCCCTGGCGCCCCCCCCTTGGGCCCAATAGGCCCAACCGCCCCCCCCAACTCCCCTTTTTCCCCCAATTCTTTCTCCCTCTCCCTCTCATTTTCTCTCATTCTCTCCCTAAGCCGCCGCCGCCCCCTGCCCTAAGCCGCCGCCGCCCCCTGCCCAACCGCCGCCCTCGGCCGCCCCTGCCGCCGGCCGCCCCTCGCCGTCGCTCCCCTCGCCGGTGAGCCCCCCCCTCTCCTCTCTCTCCCTCCCTCCCCTCTCCCCTCCCTCTCCCCTCCCCGTCCGGCCATGGCGCGCCCGCCTGGCCCCTGGCCCCCGGCCGGCCTTGGCCGCGCCCCCGGCCACCTCAACCCCCCCGCCTGGCCGCGCCCAGCCGGCCGCTGGCCGCCCTGGCCGCGCGCTCGCCTGGCCGCTTGGCCGGCTCGGCCGCCTGGCCAGCCCGACCCCCCCCCCCCCCCCGCGCGCTCGCCTGGCCGCCGGTTCAACCGGGCCAGCTCAGCCGCCCCGGCTCGGCCGCCCCTGCGCGCTCTGCCCCCGGCCGGTTCAACCGCCCCTAGGGCCGGTTCAACCGCCCCCCCCCCTCTGTTTTTTTTTTATTTTATTTTATTTACTTTCTGTGATCATAGTTATTTTATTTTAGGTAGGCTAATCATTGTTAATGTTATTGAAATAGGAAGTTTAATTTAAAATTCCGTTATGCTAATTGATTCATGTAGTTAATTGTTTATCTCGTGCGATGTTGATCAACTTAAGATGATTAGGTTCCCACTAGTGCATATAACAGAATTCTTTTGTTAGGAACCTATTGAAACTGAAGTGCATAATTTAACTAATCATTAGTGCATAAGATTTAACCCCCCCTGCGAGGCCCTTTCCCGTTTCTTTCTAACCATAACAAATGCGATATGGAATGTCATACTTAATGCATATTCGCTTTATTTGTTCCCTTGTATGGTGTACTGTTCTTTTGTATTAAATGTGGATGGATGTATGTATGTTTGCGCTCGCATAGAGAACGATCCGGTTGAAGAGCCCGAGGAACTCGCAGGAGAAGCCCCTGAGCAGCAGTCGTTTGGTGGAGGCAAGTGTCCCTTGACCTATCTATGTCCTATTCATTATTTAATTCACCTCCCGCTTTACACATTTATGCCTAAGGATTGACTAGCTTTTGTTATCCATGTCCTTGTTTACCTATCTAGGTTGGATTATTACTGTTTAGTTTGATGCTATTGCTCAACTTTAATCAATGAACATGATGTGGTTATCTATGATACGCTGTTTTCCCTTCTCTTATGATGATGTGATACTTGTGGTCTTCAAGGGGGCTCGAGCGGTTTCTCGAGTGCCTCTCCGTAAGGACCTGTTCTATGGATGACCGCCCGGGAAAACAGTGCAACCATGAGGGTGGAATGGGGTGCCCTTAGCTGAATAATTAGAGGATCTGGGGTGTAGTTCACTTAGCCGTCTTGCCGTCAATGGGGCTCGGTGTATGCGGCTCGCTCTGCCAAGTTTGGGTTCGCCCCTTGGGGAGGAGTGCGGTGCATTTAGGAAACCTAACGGGTGGCTACAGCCCCGGGGAATCTTTGTAAAGGCTTCGTAGTGAATCCCTGGCCATTCACCTCGGGAGTGAATAAGGGTCTTGCAAGCCCGGGCCAGAGAGGGAATCACGGCTTGTGGGTGAAGTGCACAACCTCTGCAGAGTGTTATGAAACTGATATATCAGCCGTGCTCGCGGTTATGAGCGGCCAAGGGAGCTCCAGTGATTAGTGGTACTTGATCAGAGATACTTCGGTACAGGTGGATATGAGAATGATGGTTTTGATTATGATTATGGTGCTGGTAAGTGGTACTCTTTCCGTTTGGAAAGGAGTACGTTTGGGTTAATAACTTGGGTTAATGCTAAAACTTGGCTTTCTACTAGTAAGTAATAATCTGACCAACTAAAAGCAACTGCTTGACTTATCCCCACATAAAGCTAGTCCACTACAGCCAAACAGGATACTTGCTGAGTATGTTGATGTGTACTCACCCTTGCTCTACACACCAAACCCCCCCAGGTTGTCAGCATTGCAACCACTGCTCAGGCGAAGATGAAGCTGTGGAAGGAGACTTCCAGGAGTTCCAAGACTACGACGAGTTCTAGGTGTGGGTTAGCGGCAACCCCCAGTCGGCTGCCTGTGAAGGCCGCGGTTATCTACGTTTCTTTTCCGCACTTTGATTTATTGTAAGACCTATATGGACGTCTCAGACATATGATGTAATCGACTATTTCCCTTCTTAATACTATTTTGAGCACTGTGTGATGATGTCCATATTATGTAACTGCTGTGTACGTGAATAACTGATCCTGGCACGTACATGGTTCGCATTCGGTTTGCCTTCTAAAACCGGGTGTGACATAAGTGGTATCAAAGCCGTGCTGACTGTAGGACCGCTAACCTAGAGTAGAATGGTCGTTCTAAGGACTATAGACCTCTGTCTCTGCCTTGACTTTGATATCCCTTCAAAAGTTGGTCATACCGACCAAACCTATGTTCTACTATATATTATACCTTGCTAAAAATTGTGCTTCATTCTAATCCTTCATTTACTTATGATTCATTATTTGCTGGTCATATTAATTCTGTTCTCACCCTTTTGCTTGCGATGTCTTTTGTAGATGGCTCGACTTAGACACACTGCACGAAAGTCAGTCATCTCCTTCTTACCCTCCCGCCTTGCTGAGCGTCCGCTTCGCCGTCCCGTGGCCGGACAGTCCAGCCACTTGGAGAGACTACACCACCGCCTGCGTGAGGAGCAGGAACGTCGACGACAGGAGCAGCAGGGCTCTTCTTTCTCGCTCCACCAGGAGATAGAGTCTGTGAGGAGCTGCTCTCCTGTGCTTCCTCTGGAGCCGCCCCCTGCACCACCACTGGGCGCCCCAGCTTCTGGAGTAGCTGCTGGAGGAGACCCAGACGACGGAGATGGCGACGACAGCTCGAGCCACGACACCGACTTCTCCGCTAACCTTGAGCCGGAAGGATGGGTTGCTCGACCCATCACTCGCGACGCTGCTCGCGGGTGTCACTTCCACGATGCGCTCGACACCCTGCTACGTCGGGCATTCGACCGGCATACTTGGTCCGTCGAGTATCGCTGTGTGGTCTACCAGCATAGTCGCGGGGTCTACCCGGACCGCTGGGAGGCAACTTGCTTGGTGCGCTGCCCGGAGAACAGTCTCCAGGGTGCGGAGGCCTGTTCAGAGCACTATTCTATCTCTGAACGGGACTCAGCTGAGGCAGCCATGCAGGATGCTGCACGGCGTGCGCTTTCGCACTACTGCTCGGTTTTCGGTGGGGCAGCTGATGGTCTTGACCTGAAGTATTACCCCCGCCGTCCATCTGGCAGCACAGGAGGCGTGATTGTCTCACCGGTCGGTGAGGGCAATCCTAGGTTGAGCAGCACAGTCAACCTAGCCGCCGTGCTAAACACGGAGCTGGACCATGCATTAGATGAGCTGAGTAGGGCTCGTGCTGAGATCGCCCTGCTGCGGGCTGAGCGCGCGGAACGTCGTCACTTGGATGGTGGTTCCCCCGCTCCCGTCGGGACTCAGCACCCGTACCGCTCACCTCAGCGTGGACACCAGTCTTATGGCAATCCCGCCTGCAAGACCAAGATAACTCTAGAGCCATAGATCGTTAGAGTTGGATCTTGTAATTAATACGAAATATATATACATAGAAGCTTCAGTCTTAGCGTTAGTCTCAGTCTTAGTTAGTTTCAGTTAGACAGGGTAGTTTGCTATATCCTGTGCATTTATGTTTGTCATGATGAACTATGTTTGGTTTGGATCTTTGTAATGACTGTTATCAGAGTGTGGGTATCCCCTGCATTTTGGTTTACCTATTATGTTAATGGAGTTAGTTATATAGTTGGGAAACCCCCTTTTATTCCACTTTCCTTTCTATCTGAGAAGCTGTGTGGTCTGTGTTGGAGATCAGTGAAGATGCTCATCTGTTCAGTGCTGTTGAAGAATTCTATTCTCTTTTCTTATGCTGCAAGATCTGCCAGATCAGTTCTGATGTGTGGTTGCATTCTGCAGATGTCAGAGAACAGGCGCAGAGGAGGAAGGCGTGCTCAGCAGGAGCGAGCCGCTCAACAGGAAGAGATGCCTCAGCAGCAGCACCTGCCGCCCCCGCCCCCGATGTCCATCGAGCAGATGTTTCTGATGTAGACTCAGGCAGTTCAAGCCATCGGTCAGACTTTGGCCGCCATTCAGCAGCAGCAGCAGCAAGCACCACCCCAGCCTCAGATGCCTCAGATGCCTAGAGACAAGCGTGCTGAATTCATGAGAGGTCATCCACCAATGTTTGCTCATTCTTCTGACCCTATGGAAGCTGAAGATTGGCTGCGCACTGTGGAGCGGGAGTTGCATACCGCTCAGTGCGATGACAGGGAGAAAGTCCTGTATGGTCCCCGTCTGTTGAGAGGAGCAGCCCAGTCATGGTGGGAGTCTTACCTCGCCACCCATGCCCACCCTGACGCCATCACTTGGGAAGAGTTTAGAGGTAGCTTTCGTCAGTACCATGTTCCTGCAGGTCTGATGACAGTGAAGAAGGAGGAATTCCTGGCTCTCAAGCAAGGGCCATTGTCTGTCAGTGAGTACCGAGACAAGTTTCTGCAATTGTCTCGCTATGCTCCTGAAGATGTCAACACCGACGCCAAGCGACAATACCGTTTTCTGAGAGGCTTGGTTGACCCTCTGCAGTATCAGCTGATGAATCACACCTTCCCGACATTCCAGCACCTGATTGACAGAGCAATCATGACAGAGAGAAAGCGCAAGGAGATGGAAGATCGTAAGCGCAAGATCAGTGGACCCCAGCCTGGAAGCAGCAACCGTCCTCGTTTCTCAAGCAATCAACCTCAGCAGTTCAGGCAGAACCAGCGTCCACCTCAGCAGCATCAGCAGTTCCAAAGGCAGTACCCTCAGAATCAGTATCAGAACCGTCAGAGCAATCAGTCAGGAGGTCAGTTTCAAAGGCAGAATCAGCAGGCACCTCGTCTTCCTGCCCCAGCAAATCAGCAGAACAATCAGGCAGCACCAGCTCAGGTTGGAAACAGAGCATGTTTCCACTGTGGAGAGCAAGGCCACTGGGTGATGCAATGTCCGAAGAAGGCAGCCCAGCAGTAGTCAGGCCCCAATGCCCCAGCGAAGCAGAATGTGCCTCAGCCTGGAGCAGGCAATCGCTCTCAGCCGCGCTATAATCATGGAAGGCTGAACCATTTGGAAGCTGAAGCAGTTCAGGAGACCCCCGGCATGATAGTAGGTATGTTCCCAGTCGACTCCCATATTGCAGAAGTGTTATTTGATACTGGAGCAACGCATTCTTTCATTACTGCATCATGGGTAGAAGCACATAATCTTCCAATAACTACCATGTCAACCCCAATTCAAATTGACTCAGCCGGTGGTAGAATTCGAGCCGATAGCATTTGTTTGAATATAAGTGTGAAAATAAGGGGGATAGCTTTTCCCGCCAACCTTATAGTAATGGGTACTCAGGGAATAGATGTCATCCTAGGGATGAATTGGCTAGATAAGTATCAGGCAGTTATCAGTTGTGATAAAAGGACAATCAAGTTGGTGTCCCCACTAGGAGAGGAAGTGGTGACCGAGTTAGTCCCGCCTGAGCCAAAGAAAGGAAGTTGTTATCAGCTAGCTGTTGATAGCAGTGAAGCAGACCCAATTGAAAGTATCAAGGTTGTGTCCGAGTTCCCAGATGTGTTTCCAAAGGACTTACCGGGTATGCCACCAGAGCGGAAAGTTGAGTTTGCTATAGAGCTTCTTCCTGGAACCGCCCCTATCTTTAAGAGAGCTTACAGAATATCTGGACCGGAGTTGGTTGAGCTTAAGGAGCAGATTGATGAGCTGTCAGAGAAAGGTTACATCCGGCCAAGCACCTCGCCTTGGGCCGCCCCTGTCCTATTTGTGGAGAAGAAAGATGGCACCAAGAGGATGTGTATCGATTATCGAGCTTTGAATGAGGTCACGATCAAGAACAAGTATCCTTTGCCCAGAATAGAAGATCTGTTCGACCAGTTGAGAGGAGCCAGTGTGTTCTCCAAGATTGATCTGAGGTCAGGTTATCATCAGCTCAGGATCCGACCTTTGGACATTCCGAAGACGGCATTCATTTCCAAGTATGGGTTGTATGAGTTCATAGTGATGTCTTTTGGTTTGACCAATGCGCCAGCATTCTTTATGAACTTGATGAACAGTGTATTCATGGATTACCTTGATAAGTTTGTGGTGGTATTCATTGATGATATTCTGGTTTATTCTCAAAGCGAAGAAGAGCACGCAGATCATTTGAGGATGGTGTTGCAGAGATTGCGAGAGCACCAGTTGTATGCAAAGTTGAGCAAGTGTGAGTTCTGGATCAGTGAAGTCCTGTTCTTGGGTCACATAATCAACAAGGAAGGATTGGCTGTGGATCCGAAGAAAGTGGCAGACATTCTGAACTGGAAAGCGCCAACAGATGCTAGAGGAATCAAGAGCTTCATTGGAATGGCCGGATATTATCGGCGATTCATTGAAGGGTTTTCGAAGATTGCGAAGCCAATGACAGCGTTGCTAGGCAACAAGGTTGAGTTCAAGTGGACCCAGAAATGCCAAGAGGCCTTTGAAGCGCTGAAAGAGAAGTTGACTACATCGCCTGTCCTAATTTTGCCTGATGTGCACAAGCCCTTCTCGGTGTATTGTGATGCTTGTTACACAGGTTTGGGATGCGTGTTGATGCAAGAGGGAAGAGTTGTGGCTTACTCGTCCCGACAGTTGAAGGTTCATGAGAAGAATTACCCAATCCATGATCTAGAGTTGGCAGCAGTGGTTCACGCACTGAAGACATGGAGGCACTATCTGTATGGGCAGAAATGCGATGTTTACACAGATCACAAGAGTCTGAAGTACATATTCACTCAGTCAGAGTTGAACATGAGGCAACGAAGATGGTTAGAGTTGATCAAAGACTATGAGTTGGAGATTCATTACCATCCAGGCAAAGCAAACGTAGTGGCAGATGCTTTGAGCAGAAAGAGTCAAGTCAATCTGATGGTCGCTCGTCCGATGCCTTATGAGTTGGCCAAGGAGTTTGACAGGTTGAGTCTCGGATTTCTGAACAATTCGCGAGGAGTCACAGTTGAGTTGGAACCTACCTTGGAGCGCGAAATCAAAGAAGCGCAGAAGAATGATGAGAAAATCAGTGAGATTCGGCGACTGATTCTAGATGGCAGAGGCAAAGATTTTCGAGAAGATGCTGAAGGCGTGATATGGTTCAGAGACCGCTTGTGTGTCCCCAATGTCCAGTCCATTCGGGAGTTGATCCTTAAGGAAGCTCATGAGACCGCTTATTCGATTCACCCTGGCAGTGAGAAGATGTATCAAGATCTGAAGAAGAAATTCTGGTGGTACGGAATGAAGAGGGAAATCGCAGAGCATGTGGCTATGTGCGATAGTTGTCGAAAAATTAAGGCAGAACACCAGAGACCTGCTGGATTGTTGCAACCGTTGCAGATCCCTCAGTGGAAATGGGATGAAATCGGTATGGATTTCATAGTCGGATTGCCTCGCACTCGAGCCGGCTACGATTCCATTTGGGTAGTAGTGGACCGTTTGACCAAGTCAGCCCACTTCATACCTGTCAAGACCAACTACAACAGTGCAGTATTGGCAGAGTTGTATATGTCTCGGATTGTTTGTCTCCATGGTGTGCCAAAGAAGATAGTGTCAGATAGAGGAACGCAGTTCACCTCTCATTTCTGGCAGCAGTTGCATGAAGCTTTGGGCACGCATCTGAATTTCAGTTCAGCTTATCATCCGCAGACAGATGGCCAGACCGAAAGAACCAATCAAATTCTCGAAGATATGTTGAGAGCCTGTGCGTTGCAAGACCAGTCCGGATGGGACAAGAGATTGCCTTATGCAGAGTTTTCCTATAACAACAGTTACCAGGCCAGTTTGAAGATGTCACCATTTCAAGCGCTTTATGGAAGAAGTTGCAGAACCCCGTTGCAATGGGATCAGCCTGGAGAAAAGCAAGTGTTTGGGCCAGACATTTTGCTTGAGGCCGAAGAGAACATCAAGATGGTTCGAGAGAATCTGAAGATAGCGCAATCGAGGCAGCGAAGCTATGCAGACACAAGAAGAAGAGAGCTGAGTTTCGAAGTCGGAGACTTTGTTTATCTGAAAGTGTCACCGATCAGAGGAGTCAGAAGATTCAGAGTGAAAGGCAAGCTAGCACCCCGCTACATTGGTCCATATCAGATTCTTGCAAGACAAGGAGAAGTGGCCTATCAGCTCAGTTTGCCCGAGAATTTGTCGGCTGTGCATAATGTCTTTCATGTGTCTCAGTTGAAGAAGTGCTTGCGTGTGCCAGAAGAGCAGTTGCCAGTGGAAGGTCTGGAAGTCCAGGAGGACTTGACCTATGTTGAGAAGCCAGCTCAGATCCTTGAGATTGCAGATAGAGTCACCCGAAGGAAGACCATCAGAATGTGCAAAGTCAGATGGAATCACCACTCTGAGGAAGAAGCAACCTGGGAGCGTGAAGATGATTTGATGGCCATGTACCCAGAGCTCTTTGCTAGCCAGCCCTGAATCTCGAGGGCGAGATTCTTTTAAGGGGGATAGGTTTGTAACGCCCCGAATTTTGCAGTTGAATTTTTTTTCTTTTCTTTACTCGCCAAATTCGGGCGTTACCTTTCCTTTTCTTTTTCCCCTTGCTAAAACCTTGACCTTTTCCAAAGTTCTAGCGGGATTCGGTTTGGATTTTCCCATGTAAGAAAAACCCTAAGTACTTTATGTTGTTTGATGCACCATGCCGAACCTTGCATTTCTTTTGATTGCTTTGAAAGTGCAAATGCATTCATGTAGAAAGATCGGATTTCGAAAATGAGGAGAAGATCTTTTCTTTCTTTTTTTTCTCTCTCTCTTTCTCTCTCCTCTTTTTCTCTCTCTCTCTCTCTCCCGCGCCGTGGGCCGACCCCGGCCGGCCCAGCCGCCCCTGGCGCCCCCCCCTTGGGCCCAATAGGCCCAACCGCCCCCCCCCCACCTCCCCTTTTTCCCCCAATTCTTTCTCCCTCTCCCTCTCCCTCTCATTTTCTCTCATTCTCTCCCTAAGCCACCGCCGCCCCTGCCCTAAGCCGCCGCCGCCCCGTGCCCAACCGCCGCCCTCGGCCGCCCCTGCCGCCGGCCGCCCCTCGCCGTCGCTCCCCTTGCCGGTGAGCCCCCCCCCTCTCCTCTCTCTCCCTCCCTCCCCTCTCCCCTCCCTCTCCCCTCCCCGTCCGGCCATGGCGCGCCCGCCTGGCCCCTGGCCCCCGGCCGGCCTTGGCCGCGCCCCCGGCCACCTCAACCCCCCCGCCTGGCCGCGCCCAGCCGGCCGCTGGCCGCCCTCGGCCGCCCGCCTGGCCGCCCTGGCCGCGCACTCGCCTGGCCGCTTGGCCGCCTCGGCCGCCTGGCCAGCCCGACCCCCCCCCCCCCCCCCCCCCCCCCCGCGCGCTCGCCTGGCCGCCGGTTCAACTGGGCCGGCTCAGCCGCCCCGGCTCGGCCGCCCCTGCGCGCTCTGCCCCCGGCCGGTTCAACCGCCCCTAGGGCCGGTTCAACCGCCCCCCCCCCCTCTATTTTATTTTATTTTATTTTATTTACTTTCTGTGATCATAGTTATTTTATTTTAGGTAGGCTAATCATTGTTAATGTTATTGAAATAGGAAGTTTAATTTAAAATTCCGTTATGCTAATTGATTCATGTAGTTAATTGTTTATCTCGTGCGATGTTGATCAACTTAAGATGATTAGGTTCCCACTAGTGCATATAACAGAATTCTTTTGTTAGGAACCTATTGAAACTGAAGTGCATAATTTAACTAATCATTAGTGCATAAGATTTAACCCCCCCTGCGAGGCCCTTTCCCGTTTCTTTCTAACCATAACAAATGCGATATGGAATGTCATACTTAATGCATATTCGCTTTATTTGTTCCCTTGTATGGTGTACTGTTCTTTTGTATTAAATGTGGATGGATGTATGTATGTTTGCGCTCGCATAGAGAACGATCCGGTTGAAGAGCCCGAGGAACTCGCAGGAGAAGCCCCTGAGCAGCAGTCGTTTGGTGGAGGCAAGTGTCCCTTGACCTATCTATGTCCTATTCATTATTTAATTCACCTCCCGCTTTACACATTTATGCCTAAGGATTGACTAGCTTTTGTTATCCATGTCCTTGTTTACCTATCTGGGTTGGATTATTACTGTTTAGTTTGATGCTATTGCTCAACTTTAATCAATGAACATGATGTGGTTATCTATGATACGCTGTTTTCCCTTCTCTTATGATGATGTGATACTTGTGGTCTTCAAGGGGGCTCGAGCGGTTTCTCGAGTGCCTCTCCGTAAGGACCTGTTCTATGGATGACCGCCCGGGAAAACAGTGCAACCATGAGGGTGGAATGGGGTGCCCTTAGCTGAATAATTAGAGGATCCGGGGTGTAGTTCACTTAGCCGTCGTGCCGTCAATGGGGCTCGGTGTATGCGGCTCGCTCTGCCAAGTTTGGGTTCGCCCCTTGGGGAGGAGTGCGGTGCATTTAGGAAACCTAACGGGTGGCTACAGCCCCGGGGAATCTTTGTAAAGGCTTCGTAGTGAATCCCTGGCCATTCACCTCGGGAGTGAATAAGGGTCTTGCAAGCCCGGGCCAGAGAGGGAATCACGGCTTGTGGGTAAAGTGCACAACCTCTGCAGAGTGTTATGAAACTGATATATCAGCCGTGCTCGCGGTTATGAGCGGCCAAGGGAGCTCCAGTGATTAGTGGTACTTGATCAGAGATACTTCGGTACAGGTGGATATGAGAATGATGGTTTTGATTATGATTATGGTGCTGGTAAGTGGTACTCTTTCCGTTTGGAAAGGAGTACGTTTGGGTTAATAACTTGGGTTAATGCTAAAACTTGGCTTTCTACTAGTAAGTAATAATCTGACCAACTAAAAGCAACTGCTTGACTTATCCCCACATAAAGCTAGTCCACTACAGCCAAACAGGATACTTGCTGAGTATGTTGATGTGTACTCACCCTTGCTCTACACACCAAACCCCCCCCCAGGTTGTCAGCATTGCAACCACTGCTCAGGCGAAGATGAAGCTGTGGAAGGAGACTTCCAGGAGTTCCAAGACTACGACGAGTTCTAGGTGTGGGTTAGCGGCAACCCCCAGTCGGCTGCCTGTGAAGGCCGCGGTTATCTACGTTTCTTTTCCGCACTTTGATTTATTGTAAGACCTATATGGACGTCTCAGACGTATGATGTAATCGACTATTTCCCTTCTTAATACTATTTTGAGCACTGTGTGATGATGTCCATATTATGTAACTGCTGTGTACGTGAATAACTGATCCTGGCACGTACATGGTTCGCATTCGGTTTGCCTTCTAAAACCGGGTGTGACAATACCAGGCTCTTGGGGCTTGCTTAAGTCCATAGAGTGCCTTAGAGAGCTTACACACATGGGTGGGGTACCTGTCATCCTCAAAGCCAGGGGTTGTTCTACGTACACCTCCTCCTTTATTGGCCCGTTGAGGAAAGCGCTCTTCACATCCATTTGAAACAACCTGAAAGAGTGGTGAGCGGCATAGGCTAATAATATTCTAATAGACTCTAGCCTAGCCACAGGAGCAAAAGTCTCCTCGAAATCCAAACCTGCGACTTGGGCATAACCTTTTGCCACAAGTTGAGCCTTGTTTCTTGTCACCAATCCGTGCTCGTCTTGCTTGTTGTGGAACACCCACTTGGTTCCCACAACGTTTTGCTTTGGACATGGCACTAGGCTCCAAACTTCATTTCTCTTGAAGTTGTTGAGCTCTTCCTACATGGCCAACACCCAGTCCGGATCTTGCAAGGCCTCTTCTACCCTGAAAGGCTCAATAGAGGAGACAAACGAGTAATGCTCAAAAAAATTAGCTAATCTTAAGCGAGTAGTTACTCCCTTGCTTATGTCACCTAGAATATGATCGACGGGATGATTTCTTTGAATCGTCGCTCGGACTTGAGTTGGAGGGGCCGGTGGTCCTTCTTCCTCCATAGCTTGTTCTTCTAGTGCTCCCCCTTGATCACACGCCTCTTCTTGAGGAACCTGTCCACCATCTTGAGTTGGGGGATGCACCATTGTTGAGGAAGAAGGTTGATCTTGCTCTTGTTGTTCCTGTGGTCGCACATCTCCAATCGCCATGGTGCGTATTACGGCCGTTGGAACATCATCTTCATCTATGTCATCAAGATCAACTTGCTCTCTTGGAGAGACATTAGTCTCATCAAATACAACATCGCTAGAGACTTCAACCAAACCCGATGATTTGTTGAAGACTCTATACGCCTTTGTATTTGAGTCATACCCTACTAAAAACCCTTCTACAGCTTTGGGAGAAAAATTGGAATGTCTACCTTTCTTCACCAAAATGTAGCATTTGCTCCCAAATACACGAAAGTAAGAAACATTGGGTTTGTTACCGGTAAGGAGTTCGTAGGAGGTCTTCTTGAGGAGACGATGCAAATAGAGCCAGTTTATGGCATGGCAAGCTGTGTTCACAGCTTCCGACCAAAACCGCTCGGGCGTCTTGAACTCTCCAAGCATCATCCTCGCCATGTCGATAAGCGTCTTGTTCTTCCTCTCTACCACACCATTTTGCTGTGGTGTGTAGGGAGCGGAGAACTCATGCTTGACACCTTCCTCCTCAAGATATTCTTCAACTTGTAAGTTCTTGAACTCGGACCTGTTGTCGCTCCTTATCTTTTTCACCTTGAGCTCAAATTCGTTTTGAGCCCTCCTTAGAAAGCGCTTTAGGGTCCCTTGGGTTTCTGATTTATCCTGCAAAAAGAACACCCAAGTGAAGCGGGAAAAGTCATCTACAATTACAAGACCATACTTACTTCTTCCGATGCTAAGGTAGGCGACTGGTCCGAAGAGGTCCGTGTGAAGAAGCTCCAGTGGTCTTGACGTTGTCATCACACTCTTGCTGTGATGAGTGCTTCCCACCTGTTTCCCTGCCTGACAAGCTGCACAAGGTCTATCTTTTTCGAAGCAGACATTGGTTAGTCCTAACACATGTTCTCCCTTTAGAAGTTTATGAAGGTTCTTCATCCCAACATGTGCTAGACGGCGATGCCACAGCCAGCCCATGCTAGTCTTAACTATTAAGCATGCATCTAGATCGGCCTCCTCTTTCGAAAAATCAACTAAGTAGAGTTTGTCGTCTAATACACCCTTAAATGCTAATGAACCATCACTCCTTCTAAAGACAGAAACATCAACATTTGTAAACAAACAATTGTAGCCCATGTGGCACAATTGACTTACAAATAGGAGGTTGTAACCAAGCGACTCTACTAGAAATACGTTTGAAATGGAGTGCTCGTTGGTGATGGCTATCTTGCCCAAGCCTTTGACCTTGCCTTGGTTCCCATCTCCAAAGATGATCGTATCCTGGGAATCTTTGTTCTTGACGTAAGAGGAGAACATCTTCTTCTCCCCCGTCATGTGGTTTGTGCATCCGCTATCGATAATCCAGCTTGAGCCCCCAGATGCATAAACCTACAAGACAATTTACGCTTGGGTTTTAGATACCCAACTCTTGTTGGGTCCTACAAGGTTAGTTAGAATAGCCTTTGGAATCCAAATACAAGTCTTGCGTCCTTTGCATTTGGATCCCAACTTTCTAGCAACTACTTTTTCATTCTTACAAAAAATTGCAAAAGAAGTATTGCAAGCATGGTAAATAGTGGAAGGTTCATTACATACTCTCCTAGGCACATGATGCACAACGTGATTATTCCTAGGCTTACTTCTACCATGTGCAAAAGTAGAGCTAGAAGCAAACATAGCACGTGAATTAAATGCATCATAACTCCTATTATAATGAGCATTTCTAGCAAATTTTCTATTATAAATGTAAGCATGACATTTTTTAGAACTACTAGCCATAGGAGCCTTCCCTTTCTCGTTGTTGAGAATGGGAGCCTTTTGTCTTGTTAAGTTCTTGGTTTCGTTTCGAAAACCAAGTCCATCCTTAATAGAGGGGTGTCTACCAATAGTGTAGGCATCCCTAGCAAATTTTAGCTTATCAAAATCAACCTTGCAAGTCTTAAGTTGAGCATTAAGACTTGCCACCTCATCATTTAATTTAGTAATAGACATAAGGTGTTCATTACAAGCATCGACATCAAAATCTTTACATCTACTACAAATACTAACATGCTCTACACATGAACTAGATTTATTTGCTTCCTCTAGCTTAGCATTTAAATCATCATTTAAACTCTTTAAACTAGATACAATTTCATGGCAAGCAGATATCTCAGAATACAACACTTCATTTCTCTTAAGTTCTAAGGTAAGAGACTTTTGAACACTAACAAATTTGTCATGTTCCTCATACAAAATGTCCTCTTGCCTCTCTAGCAGTCTATCTTTTTCATTTAAAGCATCAATCAACTCATTAATCTTTTCTACTTTAGTTCTATCTAATCCTTTGAACAAGCTAGTGTAATCTACTTCATCATCACTAGAATCCTCATCACTATAAGTAGAGTACTTGGTGGAATCTCGAACACTCACCTTCTTTTCCTTGGCCATGAGGCAGGTGTGGCGTTCGTTGGGGAAGAGCGGAGATTTGTTGAAGGCTGAGGCTGCCAGTCCTTCATCGTCGGAGTCGGATGAAGAGCAGTCCAAATCCCTTCTTTACCAAGGTGCGCCTCGCCCTTCGCCTTCTTGTAGACCTTCTTCTTCTCCCTCTTCCCGTGCTTTTCTTATTCCTGGTCATCATCATTATCGGGACATTATGCTATGAAATGACCAGTCTTACCGCATTTAAAGTAGGAGCGCTTTCCCCTTGCTTTGTTCTTGTTGGGGTACTCCTTGTGTCCTTTCAGTGTGGTCTTGAAGCGCTTGATGATAAGCGCCCTCTCATCTTCATTGAGACCCGCGGCCTCCACTTGTGCCACCTTGCTTGGTAGCGTCTCCCTGTTGCTTGTTGCCTTGAGGCAACAGGTTGAGGCTCGTAGATGGGTAGTGGGCTGTTTAGTGCATCGTCCACATATCGAGCCCCCTTCACCATCATACGCCCGCTCACAAACTTCCCAAGAATCTCCTCGGGCATCATCTTGGTGTACCTGGGATTCTCACGAATAAGGTTAACAATATGGGGGGTCAATTACCGTAAATGACCTTAACATTAGTCGGACGACGTCGTGGTCCGTCCATCTTGTGCTTCCATAGCTCCTAATCTTGTTGACCAGGGTCTTGAGCCTGTTGTATGTTTGTGTTGGCTCTTCTCCCCTGATCATCACGAATCTTCCCAGTTCGCCTTCCACCAACTCCATCTTGGTGATCATGGTGACGTCGTTTCCCTCGTGTGATATCTTGAGGGTATCCCAAATTTGCTTGGCGTTGTCCAAGCCGCTCACCTTGTTGTATTCATCCCTACACAAAGATGCTAGCAAAACAATGGTAGCTTGTGCATTCTTATGAATTTGTTCATTAATAAACACCGGGTTATCCGTACTACCGAAATGCATTCCATTTTCAACTATCTCCCAAATACTAGGATGGAGAGAAAATAAGTGACTACACATTTTGTGACTCCAAAAAGAGTAGTCTTCTCCATCAAAGTGTGGAGGTTTACCAAGAGGAATTGAAAGCAAATGAGCATTGGAATTGAACGGAATACGAGAATAATCAAAAGAATAATTTTGATTAACCGGTTTCTTTTTAGACGAGTCATCGTCGTCGTCATCTCTTGGTGAAGAAGAGGAGGCGTCGCTGTCGTAGTAAATGATCTTCTTGATCCGCCTTTTCTTCTTCCCGTCCCTCTTCTTGTGACTCGATCCTGAGTCAGTGGGCTTGTCGTCTCTTGGCTCGTTGAAGAGGGACTCCTTCTCCTTGTCGTTGACCACCATACCCTTTCCCTTAGGATCCATCTCTTCGGGCGATTAGTCCCTTAGATGAAGAGAACGACTCCGATACTAATTGAGAGCACCTAGAGGGGGGGTCAATAGGTGATCTTGTAAAATTCAACACTAATAACCACAAAACTTGATTATGAAAGTTAGAACGGTTAAGTGCTTGAAGCGAGTTCTTGAACACATATAATCAAAGGTAAAGCACACAAGAGACACGCGATTTTATCCCGTGGTTCGGCCAAGTAATACTTGCCTACTTCCACGTTGTGGCGTCCCAATGGACGAGGGTTGGACTCAACCCCTTTCAAGTGATCCAATGATCAACTTGAATACCACGGTTTTTACTTTCTTTGACTTTCTCCCGTTTGCGAGGAATCTCCACAACTTGGAGCCACTCACCCTTACAATGATGATCACAAAGAAGCACGGAAGTAAGGGAGGGGAGAGCAACACACACAAGACTCAAATCACAGCACAATCATGCACACAAGTCACAACTTGAGCTCAAAACACAACCCACGGAGTTCACAACTCAAATGGAGCTCAAGTCACTATCTCAAAGAATCAAATGTGCGAAGTTGGAGTCTTGGAGGCTTAGAATGTTTCTTGAATGCTTGGGTGTCTCCTCCATGCGCCTAGGGGTCCCTTTTATAGCCCCAAGGAAGCTAGGAGCCGTTGGAGGCCAACAAGGAAGGCTATCCTTGCCTTCTGTCGGGTGGCGCACCGGACAGTCCGGTGCACCACCGGACAGCCACTGTTCATGTCCGGTGCGCGATCTCCTTCCTATTCTGGCGCAGACGACCGTTGCAGAGCCATGGCAGTTGGCGCACCGGACAGTCCGGTGCCCCTGCAGACCATTGGCGCGGGCCATGTGTCGCCCGCGGATTGCGCGGCCGACCGTTGCACTGGCGGCCGTTGGCTCACCGGACAGTCCAGTGCACCACCGGACAGTCTAGTGAATTATAGTCGTACGCTGCCAAATTCTTTCGAGAGCGGCCTGTTCACCGGAGTCCAGCCTGGCACACTGGAAACTCTCCGGTGCACCACCGGACAGTCCGGTGCACCACCAGACAATTTGGTGTGCCAGACTGAGCAGAGATTTGGCTACACCGAGCCAAGTCTTTTGGTTCTTTTCTTTTCTCTGTTTCTAGCACTTAGACAAAATATGTTAGTACTCAAAACAATGTACTAAGTCTAGAAACGTACCTTGTTACATGATTTGCATCTTTTGCTTGTTTGGCACATAATATTTCACTCACTATGTGTTGGACACTTAATCACCAAAACATTATAGAAATGGCCCAAGGGCACATTTCCCTTTCAGTGATTGCATCTCATGTATGAATATTAACGGTGTTAACATTACAATGATACCTTCGGCTTGCTCAAAGGTGAACATGCGAGAGAGTGATAACAATTCAGCGTGAACAGTATGGTGCTACTGTTCATCTATTTATAGGCACAAGACGCAACCTGAGTAAAAGTACATTTATGCCCTTGACATTCATTTATAACCATAACACGAATCATTAAGGATCAGATAGTATTTGTCCCTTTTCGGTCCTCATCATACTTGGTCTTTGTCATCACGTCGGGCCGAAGCTCTTCTGCTATAGCTCTGTCGTCCATTATCTTCACCTTCGGGTTATATCTTCACCCTATCACGAGAGAAAACCTTAATCCCAAAGTCGAAGCCCCCCCTGTAATAATCCATGTCATACTGAAAACATATGGTCAGTCACGTTTTTGAGGACCTTCGGGAGAGGAAGGCCCCCAATAGTAGCCCCTCGCAGTATTGATTTGTTTCTTTGTAACAAATTTAGACTGTGACGTGAACGAAGGCCTTTTGCCGAAGGTCCAAAAAAACACCTTCCCTTCGCTAGAATAGTGAACCATTCTGACCCGTGGGACCCACCACGTTGTGGGGTCTTGAGTGTATATATAGAGACCTGTGTCATGAGTATTTTTCGTGCTATCTAGCTGCTTGCACTGTGTTTGACATTTTAACTTTATTTGCTTTCTGGAGCTTGATTAACTTTTTGAGCTTCGGCATCTGCGCAACCATCGTCTGAATGGTTGAGGAGAAGAAGATTACAGACCCCGCATTGGTCGATTTCTGCAAAGCTATGGAGAAAACCAATACGGAGAAAATTACTAATGAAATGCTGGCTGGGTTATCTGAAAACTCCAGCGATAGCAAGAGTTTTGATGAAGAAAGTGGAAATGAAGATGCCGAAGACTGGGCATGGAGGCCGATCCATGTTATTTTTGGAAAGTAGACTATTAAGCAAGAGTAGATCAAAGCAATGAAAGGGAGATACTTTCCTGACATTTCCATCGTGAGGGCTAGAGGGGAGAGTACCGTTCCTCTTCCCGAAGCTGATGAAGTTGTGATTTTTAGAAGCTTCATGAAAGCTGGACTTTGGTTCCCCCTGGACAAGATGTTGGTTGAAGTTCTAAAACCTTTTGAAATTTATCTTCATCAACTTACCCCCAAAGCTTTTATCAAAGTAAGTTTTTTAGATAGGCCATGAAGAGCCAAGGGTTAGCACCAGATGCTAGGTGTTTCTGCAATATTCACAAATTATCATATCAGATGAAGACGACTGGGAAAGAACAATACCACAATAATTTTGGCTGCTACAACTTTGTGCCCCGCTAAGATGCCAGTTATCCGGTGCCGACATTTCAGAAAAAATGGCCGAGCTCTTGGATGCAGGAATGGTTTTATGTGAAGATTGACCTGAGTCAAAGGGAGATATAAAAGGGATTATTCAGCGCGCTATATGGTCTCGCTTCGGCATTAGGAGGCCACTCATTGCACTTGGGAATAACGTGCAAGCGTGCCAGACAGTTTTCAACATAGTGTGCACTTATATCGGCACAAGAGACTTGGTCCAAGAGAATATTGCTTACAGAGTGTGGCCACTTGCCAACAGATGGGAAATGCCGAAGGAGGCTGTCGCTAGCTCCAGTCAAAATGGCTTAGTCTATCTGAAGTATACCGTTCGATACAGAAGCCAGTTTGATGAACCTAATGATGATTGGCTAGATGCTATAGAGGCAACTAACGATGAGCTGCTTGGAGCGTACTCGAAGGCCGAAGACGAAGCTATGACAACTGCCTTTGGTGCTTGGGGCAAGAAGAGATTGAACAGGGTGTTTGATGTTATCTGGTTTGTGTACCCAGACTACTGCTATCCCACGCGAAAGCAAGGGGAAGAAAAGGAAAGCTGCTACCTCGACATCTCAAGTGTGTCAAGGTCGAAGAAGGTTAAAGTCTTGACGTGCTGACCCAGGCGCATTGAGACAGCCGAAGTGCCGAAGCTAAATGAAAAGGTGGACACAACCCCCACCGGCAATAGAGGCTACTCCTGTTGTGCCTACTGGAATTATTGCAAACCTGGCCGGAGAGTCAGAGTCAATGACAGGAAAGGTACCAGAGCCGCCAAAGATGAAAGCAGCAATACTGTCGAAGTTGCCAAGTACCATGGGCACTCTAAGGAAAAGGAGGATGGCGAGCGTTTTGGAAGCTATTTTAGAATCTGCGAAGATGCCACCTTCTTCTTCTGCTGAGGCTTCTGGGAGTAAAATTGAAGAAGCTCCAAAGATAATTACTGACAGTGCCTCTGCCCAACTGAAGCGGGTTCTTCAGAAATCATACTAGAAAAACCCACGGAAGAGAGCCTTCCAGAGGAACCTTCAGCGCCTACTCCCGAAGCACCTTCCCACGGTGACTTGGACTATATTATTCGACATGCTTCGAGAAAGCAACTAACAGAAGAGCAGATTGCCGAAGTACAACACTATGCCAAGGATCTGAAGTACCCCCGAGGGTCCTTGGTATATGGTGGCAGTGACGAAGATGACTTCCTTTACTGTCAGCCAGGCAGCAAAGAGATACATGTCTACCAGGAAATGATGGATAATATAGGATATCCGAAGCTTGAACTTGGCCTATCTGCAATGTCGAAAGATCAGCTTGCAGATAGTCTTGCTTATAATAATCTGAAGGTGTGTATACTTTGACTTGTGTGAAGTAAATTATTTTTATGGTTTTTCTTGCTATCGTTATGCGCATACTCTTCGTTTTCTAGGGCTTAATTTTAAGCAAGGCTCTAAAGGCCGAGAAGGAAGCAGATGATGAGAGCTATCGAATAGCTCTTGGGAATCTTCGCTCAGAAGTCATCACACTAAGGAACGAAGCTCTTGAAAAGGATAAGATATTACTTTGCTCAGTGGATAGGCTAAGATCTAACAAATCTAAACTTGTTGCACAAGCCAAAGGTCATAAAGCCGAAGTGGAAGAACTAAAAAGGAAGGTTGTTGAAGCAACCGAAAAATATGAAGTTGAGGTAGTGAAGCATGAGATTTGCGAGATCGAAAGATCAAGAGAACAAAAGAACGCTGACGAGCTTCGTGCTTCCAAAGAAAGGTGTTATGAAATATCCTTAGAATGTGCCAGGAAATTAAAGGACAACCTTACAAGGGTTGGGGCATATTCCTCTGAGCAGAGATTCATCCGCAGCGACCCTGATGCAGTTGTCCAGTGGATTAGTGGGGAAGCCGAATCTTTTGACGAAATTCTAAGTGATCGAGAAGATTTTTGCGCCTTTGCTGGTGCACGGGGGGGGGGGGGCACATCCATCTTGGAAAAAGGCTGATTGTGAACATGCCAAGGCCGTAGCTCAGCGAGAATTTGTTTTCTCAGTTGATGATATAAAAACCCTTCAGCCAAAGCTTCTGCATTAGGCGGGAAATTTTACACCGAGGTATGGATGAAAGGTGGTCGTGAGATAGCTGATGAAACTATTAGATAGAATGAAAAAGAATCTCACGATGCTCAACAAGAAGCCAAACGAGCTGAAGAAGTTGCTGAGCGTGCGAGGCTTATAGGTACCTTGATTTAAGTTTAGCTTCGTAATTCATTTTTAGCTTCAGAATTAACAAACATATTTTATGATGTAACTGAACATTCACCCCCACCGGAGCCATACTACCCCGAAGTCGACCCGACCTTGAAGGAAGCGCTAGAGATGATTAAAATTGCTAATGAAGCTGTTGATAAAGCTGTCAACAGACTGCTAAACGAAGCCGCTGAGAAAGTGTTGAAAGAAGATTAATACTTTGTATATTTGAGAGTTTAGTTTTCGTACATAGCTTTCACCTTTGTAAGAACCGAGTCTCAACTATTTGCATGTTTATTAATCTAATATATTTGTTTGTGATGCATGAAACCTTCGTACATACCGTTTTTGAGCCGCTGGCGAAAAAACATATTCCCTTCTTTTCATGCGTCACAAAGAAAAATATTCCCCTTCTCTCGGTTCAATACTGGGTATTATGCCACAGTTGTTGTGTAGTAATACTACTGGTGAAGATCCCTCTCCTGTGTAAAAACATATCTGCCGAAGGCATATCTTGTGCTACAACACATTTTTTCATGATCTGATATGTATTTTTGAAGGAGCAATTTTCCTTCTTGTCCACAGTTTCTTGCTGATGCAAAAATGATGTATGATGTGATGCTATGCGATATGATGGTATGATGCGAAATGATGTTTATGCTGAAGATAAAAACCCACGTGCATACACACCCAGACTCTGCATCCCCTTAGAAACAACTTTGGAGTCTCTTCACCTTTTGTAATACCCAAATTGTAAATAATGAGAATAGAGTTGACCTTGTGTGTTTTGCATCTATTTATTATAACATGGGAACAACCATATTTAAAATGATTAATTGTCAAATGACACCTAAATTGATCTATACATCATGTTGGACTTTATTTGATTGTGCACCTATAAATAATAAAAATAATAATACCAATGACAATATATTAGTATCCAATTTGGGATTTGCTACCTAATTTATAACTTGGAAAATTTGAAAATGATAGAAGGAGAAAAGAAGGAAAAACACTATACAAGATAAAACAAAATATATGGATAAATAAAATACTACCATACTAGTATGTTTATTTAGTACATTTAATTTGAATACAAGTTCACAACACTATTTAAATTCAAATTTGGGAATTAAAAATAAAGAGAAAAGAAATCAGTAACAAGAAAAGAAAAAGATAAAGGGAAAACTGCTCGTGAGCCGCGAACCTCGCTTCTGGCCCACTGTGCATTCACTCTGCGTGGCCCAACTCCCTCCATCCCGCCATGACACTGCACCTATGCCATGTGGGCCCCAGTGGCCGGTCTCCGTTCCTCGGTCTCATACTCACGCGCGAGCCCCATCGTGGTGTCAGCTCCTCCGTCCTTCTCGGCCGCGATCTTGAAACAGAACCACGCGACGCTCGGGTCACCGGATCCCCCTCTCCTAGGACTCCCGCTCTGGGTATAAATCTATGGCCACGACCTCCTCTTTCCCCTCCTCCAGTCTGCGCGCACCTCTCGGAGTAGAAAGCCGGGTTCGCGCCCCCCTTTATCCATCAAGCGCCGCCATCAGGAAAACACCATGAACTTGAGAAGAGGGCACCGCCATGGGCGAATCTAGCGTGTAGCATCGTAGTGTCCTCGGTGGGCGGTCTTGGGGAACCACAAGTGATACCCTCGTGTTGTAGAGGTGGTTCTCGGTGAGATGTTTCCCCGGTGGCTTGTCAATTGCTCACCGGAGATGGGCGTGTGGGCAGATTCGCACCACGTCGTGGCCAGACATCGTCGCACCAACATCGCGGTGGACTATCAGCTTCCCTCGACGTTGGTCAGGGAGGCTCGTTGGGGTTACCTGCGTGTGGCCCAAGTCGTTCCGGGCATAATGGGTCACCGTGAGCACGCCAATTTCTCACTGGAGTTCGGGGGCCTTGGCCAATCTGCGCTTTGCCGTTGGTAGGGCTTTCTGTCATAAGATTCACGGTGAGATTGCTTCTCCTAGAATTATATTTCTCATGTACTTCGTTTAGCATCGTTCGAAGTGGGATAACTGATCTATGGAGCTCATTTGGGTGCTGCGCCGGCGAAATCCTCGCCATGGGCGGGCGCCGCCGCCGTCCCTGGCTGGACATGGGGGAGGCACTACAACTGCTGATCTTAAAATGGGTGGATAGGATTAAGTGGAGCGTAACCCTTCGGGTAATTGAATCGTGTGCACTAATCGATGATCCGAGGGCTCAGATGTGATCAGCGTGCGATCATACTGTGGGTCGTGGATCCCGAATCTTGTGGCCCTTGTTAATTAATAAAGTGGGAATGAGTACGGAGGTACTAGACCGTGATTCTGGTCCTGATGCGGACACACCTGTCAACAATAGAGAAGGGATTCAATTGAGAGCGGATAGCAAGATCAAATGAATGGACACTCTGAGATAGAACGATAAAAAGAAAATTTGATTAATCCTACAAAAGCCTTACAAGGCAGGTAAACGTTATGCAGTATCTGCTACAAAAAGAAGGTTAGAGAACAGGTTCCATCTACTTTATCCGCTTTTGGGCATGAAGAACATGCTTCTTTCTCAATTTATAGGAATCATTAACCTTTTCATTGGATTGGTTTTTTATGCAGTAGAGAAGTCGTTTCCTTTGAACTTGGTCCATCGGACAGATATAGACATGGAGAAGCTTTTCAATGTAAATCTTTCACTACTTTGTTTGGACCTTGTTTCTTCACTTAATGCTTGCTTTCCGTCTTGCCTTTGCTGGGCCTATGATAGGCTATACTCCAATACTATCAGTGTTTTGGGTCCAACCGCGCACCCGGGGTTGCCCCTCAAGGTGCTTTTTGGAGTAGGACGGTGTTATTGACTGTAGCTCGATGGTTCGTGCTAGTTGCACGAGAAACAGTGGACAGTTGTGTACAGGTTCGGGCCGCTTTGAGATGCGTAACACCCTACGTCCTGGTGTGAGCACTTTATGTGGTGGGTTACAAAGAGGTTCTCTAGTATTGGAAACGTAGAGAGCTGGTGTGGGTGGCTAAGTAATGAGGTCGATCGTCTTGAAGGGGTGCCCCCTAGGCCTTATATACTCGACCGTGGGGCATTACATGTGGATATGATAACAACATGTGCCTAAATAATAGTGAACTAACTGAGTTTATCTTCCTATAATTCAGCCGACTCATCCTCGCTCAGCTCCGATGTGCGGGGCCCCTGTGCGGGAAGGTCGGGTCACTGTTGTGATCACTGTTCCAATCCATCGGGCCGTCTGGGCTTGCGTCGATCCAGTCTTGTGTCTATCCGCCTTATTGGACGTTTTCTCCCAGGCCCATGAAGGGATGACCTCGCGAACCATTGGGCCCACGGGCCTTTCGCGAGGTCTTTTATCCTTCTAGTGGACCCGGGGGATATCTGTCCCCCACAAGCCCCCAATCTTTGGGTTGATTTTGAAATAACCGGCCCAAAGATCCTAGGTCCAGCTTGCAGTCTTTGATTTTACCAAGGAATGCCTTGAAAATAAGCCTGTCGGGTCGCTACTTTTGAACTCTGAGTGATCCGGTAAAAACGATCTTTTACTGTCTTCTTCCACTATTACTCCTCAAAATTTGGTTTTCTGTCTCAGGTTCATGCTTCAGAGGTCAGCATTTTGCACTGTAGAACTTTGACATTCATTGGGTGCGCCGAAGGTGCACCCAATGGGTGTAGCCTCCGAGCTTCGAGTGGATTTTTGCAGATAATCCACTCGAAGGTCTTCATTTCAAGTCTTCTTAGAAATCACTTTTATCTTCTACTTGTGCTTTTTCAGAGGTCAGTCTTGCCTTAGTTTTGCCGTATGCTTTAGAGGTCAGCATTTTGTCTTTCGGGGATGATTATTCATTGGGTGCACCAGTGTAGCCCCCGAGCTTCGAGTGGATTTTTGAAAATAATCCGCTCGAAGGTCTTCATCTCATGGCGTCTTTTTTTCTTAGGAATCATCCTTTTCTTTTGTCGAATGCCTTAGAGATCAGCATTATGTCATCAACGTTATGCTTTAGAGGTCAGCATACATTTTTGTCTTTGAAGTCGAGTACACGATCTGCCCATATCTTGCTAGGTCTGGCAATTTATTTGATCTGCGACTGATAGGACGTTCGATAGATGGCCTTTAGCTAGTCTTCATATCACTTCGTGCTTCAATGCTTCTGTCAATTAGACTTGTACCTCATCGGCTATATTTGGCTTTCCTCTGATATCTGTTGATATCCTCCTTTTGTCTTGAGGTATTCATTGCGTATACTGTATGGATGTGACTGCTTGGGAAAATCTATAGAAAATTCCTGGACGTCCCCCCCAATGGGTGTAGGCAAGGGACGGCTTGGTGCACTGAGCGTTTAGCAAACTGCTTCTGAGTAGTAACTTGATGTGACCGCGGGTGTAATCATATCGCCCAAGCAGTTGACTAAAGTCCCAATGGGTGTCGTGTTACATGGAATGGCGTCAGCCGCCTGACGTGTCTTCAGACGGTTTGAATTGCATATTGAATTTTTGCGACTGTTCGGTGGTCGTGGTAGGAGGTGAGTGGTTGCCTTCTTCTTCTATAAATAGTGTTCTTGCTTCTCTGGCATTTTCACATCTCTTACCACTGCTCGATGTTTACTTTCTTCTCTTTCCTACCACTCCACCATGGGCAAGAACAAGAAGGGTGGTAGTTCTTTGCATCACTCCGGCGACAAACGCAAGTGTGAGCCGACTCCTCCTTCGGAGGACTTCGACGACTCGGAGTACTCGGAGGAGGAGTTCTCCTCCGAGTCTGAGGGTTCACCGGCCCCTGCCTCTCCCCCAGGGTCGTCTGATGACTCAGACGACTCCCAGGGGATCGCTGCAGAGGTGTAGACCTACATCCGGGCCGTCGAGCGCACCGGGCTCGAGGGCTCGGATGAGTCGGAGTACTCCTCGGACGAGGAGAACTCCTCGGACTCGTCCGAGGAGGGCGGCGGCGGCGATGGTGATGGCGGCGGAGGCGACGACAAGGGCGGTGACGGCGGCGGCAAAGGTGGCAGCGGCGATGGTGGCGACGGCAGCAAGGGCAGCAGCAGGGGCAGCAACAAGGGCCAGTGGCTAGATGCCATTGGTTTTAAATGTTAGTATAGATTAGTAGTAGAAGTAGTATTAGTGAAATAATGTAGTAGTAGCTAGTAGTATAGTGTAGTGAAATATGATGTAGTAATGGGGAGGGCATCAACTCATACTGAGTTGATTTGTAAGTTCGGTAGTGCTTCCCTTATAATGAAGAATGATTTCGCCCCATCCTGTGTGTACCCTTTTTGCCTTCCTGTCAATCGTCGATCGTGTTAATGCTTACTGCAGATGCTGTTTCTGAATATAATGCTTGAGTAGCGACTTAAAATCGTTGAGTCGCGCTTCAGACTACCCTCTTCGCGATGTCAGCGCTTTAGTAGTAGCGGCCGATTGATTATCAGCGATGTTGGCGCTTTTAGAAGTGATAGTCGAGTGATAGCGGGCCGCGTCGGTGTTTTAGAAATAACGACCGAGCGGTCACTAGTGATGTCGGCGTTTTAGAAGTAACAGTCGAATCCCTTGAAGCTATGTCATCGCTTCAGGAATAACAGCCGAGTGACTGTTGGCGACGTCGGCGTTTTAGAAGTAACAGCCGAGTGACTACTGGTGACGTCGGCGTTTTAGAAGTAACAACCGAGTGATAACGGGCCACGTCGGCCGCTTTGGAAATAGCGACCGAGTGAAGTCTGGTAACGCCAGTGTTTTTTAGAAATAACAGCTGAGTTAAATTGGGCCGCATCGGCCGTTTTGGAAACAACGGCCGAGTGATGACATGGCACGCCAGCGTTTTAGAAATAACAGCTGGGTGATGACATGGCATGCCAGCGCTTTTAGAAATAACGGCTGGGTGATGACTGGGCGCTTTTTAGAAATGGCGTGTGGCCCGGGAAAACCCCATATGTACTGCACTGTCCCATGCCTCTGCATTATGTGCCCTAGTTTTGCTTTTCTGCATCCCGGCCTTCTCTGCTCTCTTGCAATACTGCTTCCGCTCTGTTCGCCAGCAAGGTTGAGATGGCACCCAAGCGGAAATCCCAGGGTTCGTTTGCCGCAATCATTCCTCCTATCGATCCCAACAGTTAGTTGCCTTTCGCAGGTAACCACATGTCTGTTGTCTCTGAATCCGACCTTTTTCATCTCGTATCCATCGGAGTTCTTCCTCCAAAGGAGCTCTGTTCTTGGCGGATCTGTTGTGGGGTCACTATTCCGACAGAAGACACCCACGAATCTGTCATTTACGTTCCTTTTCTCATCCACGGCCTTGCTCTTCCTATTTCTCCTTTCTTCCGCGGTCTCCTTGATTTCTATCACTTGAATCTGACCCATCTAAATCCCAATTCCATTCTACAAGTTTCCGTATTTGTTCATTTGTGCGAAGCTTTCCTTGGTATTTTGCCACACTTCGGCCTATGGAAGTACTTGTACCACTATCGGCCTGGGATGGCTGAAGGGCAGCACCAGCTTGTGGGGGGCGCGAGTTTGGAGATATGTCGTGGGAGGAAGACCGACTACCTCGACATCCCACTCAAGGACAGCATCAAAGGATGGCGCCTGAAATGGTTTATCGTGGAAAATCACGGGAATTCCCACCCCCATGGTTAGGGAGGCAGCCAGATGTTTGCACTCCGAGCTGGACTGAATCCCCCACAGATCTGGAGGTGGCTGAGACAGGGGCTCTACTTGCTGAGGTTGGATTGTTAAAAGAGAGGGGTCTGACTACAGAAGTTGTGGTCGCCGATTTCATTTTCAAGAACATTTAGCCTCTAAAGGACAGAGCGTACCCGGCTTATCTGTATCGAGGCCTCGCTGATTCGACCCGGGTTACCAACAGAAGAATTCCTGCTATGGATTTGGTCAGCTGGCTCGAGATGATACTTAGAGGCAAGGTGTTGAACATCGGTGCTCCTGTTGCATACTCAGCCTGGAATCTGCCTCCTTCCAAGGCTTTTACCAGTTTTGTGTCGAATCCTCCTGCTGGTGATAGCGGTTTGGGCCTTAGAGTGCGACCCTCTCCCGAAGAGGTTAGTGCTTTGGTTGCCTCACTTGGTGAAGTCCCTGACGACGAGAGGCAGGTTCATTTCGAGGTGCCTTTGAATCTAAGTGATGCAGAGATAAGTGCCATGCTGGATATGTTGGCTGAAGATTCCTCTTATGCAGCCCCTGCTGAAACACCGGTTGTAGCACCCATCCCAGAGGCTGACAAAGCTTTGGATACTCAGAGGTCTGATAGTGTTCGCCTGAAGCGTCCTCGCTGAGCCACTCAACCAACTTCTCCTGCTGAGGGGAAGAAAAAGAAAAAGAGACGTCTTCACCGAGTGTCATGCTTGGATCAGGATGCTGGTCCTTCTGCTCCTGCTGCTGAGGAAGTGCCAGTAACAGTTTTGCTGAAGCTGACCCCAATGGGTGTGACTTAGATGATGCTGACCCCAATGGGTGTAACTTAGATGATGCTGACCCCAATGGGTGTGATCCGGCCAAAACTGATCCCAATGGGTGTACCGTCCGCATTGTTGATGAAGATGAGGAAGAGGAGGGTGAAATCCCTCTAGTTCGGAAGAACAGCCAACGCTACATAGCTAGCAGGGAAAGCAGTGGTGTTCCTTCTCTAGTTTTGTCTGCCCTCATTGGTCTACAAGAATTGTCTCTGGCAAACTTTGATCAGACTCTTGAAGATATGGTCCCAGAAGATCTGTTGTCAGAGCCGGCAGATGATGGAATGATGGATATTTGTGCTGATGTGCCTGATGCCGGGCTGGAGTTATCTCGAGTAGTGTCCCGTGCCTCGTCGACCTTAGAGCGTGGTCTTAAGGGTCAGGAGGCTGGTCTGGATTGTTCTGCTCCCATGGAAGTGGGTGAAGGTCCTTCAGCCTTAGAGGTGGCTGTTATAGAGAGCTCGGCCCTCAAGGATGGCGCTAGCGCTTACCCAGCCCCCGAGGGTGTCATCGGGGATGATCCGGCTCGGATGGGTAGCGCGAGCTATGACCCAGCCCCAGAGGGTGTCTGAGTTGGTTCTCCCTCTCACACTTCCATGGATGTTCACGTAGGGTCTTCTCCTCCGCATTCTGGTTGCATGGCGGCAGCTCAAGCTTTGGGTGAGGAAGTCACCTTAGAGACCGGCGCTCCTGATGACAGAGTTTTGATTTCTGTTGTTGACACTGACTTGGTCGCCACTGATGCATTGCGGGTTGTTCCGGGTGTTGATCCTTCATCGAGCCATCAACTGATTTCCCACGACTTGGGAGTTCCTTCGTTCTTCTCCAACCTCCAGGTAACTTGGTTTTTCCTGATCTGGTTGTACCCCGGGTGTGATATTGTTCTTACACTCATTTTTTTTAATGTCAGGTATTGGTTGATGAAATGGCTGGTCAGCTGAGGTCGCAGGGTGCTTCTATCCCGGAAAGAGCTCTATCTCTAGCGCATTGGAATCCAGTGCTGCTTCAGCGCCGAGTATCTGATTTGGAGATGGCAAATGCTAGTTAGTGCCCTTTGTTTCTTTTTTTGACTACTTGATTAATCTGCTTCGTAGCTGAACACCCTTGCTTGACTATTTCTTGACAGATATGGCTCGGCGGTACTCTGATCTTGAAGAAAAATATTCTCAAGGTCAGACTGAACTGTCCCGGGTTTCTGCTTCTATGAATGATGCTAACACGCTGAACTCCACTCTCCATGCTCAGCTCGACTCTGAAAAGGTGACCAGTGAATTAAGCTTTATTTGGCTTTGTCTGCTGTGTTCTTAGTGCTTGCTTGACGTTGGAGAAACTAATTCTTGTCTGTAGGAGGAAAAACATGCTCTTGCCACTTCTCGCGACAACCTTGACAAGCTATATCCCAATGCCAGCAGCTCGTTGACCATCTTGGAGAGGAGTCATCGCTTCACCATGGAGGATTTGAATAATCATCATTATAAGCTGCAAGAGTCCTTGGATGATATGATTCGCCTCAGGCAAGTGGTGTCGAACAAGGATACTATCATCAAGGATCTGCGTGCTTCCAAAAATCAGTCGTCCAGGAGCTTTAAACTGCTCGGTTGGCTGTCAAAGCTGCTGAAGAGACTTCTGCTACTCTGAAGGCCCAGCGCGACAAAGCTATGGACAAAGCTATTCGCGCGGGGCGAATCCTGATGAGGAGACCCGGCGTGGTTGTTCCTGATGACATAGTGGCTGATGTGAATGCCGCTCCTGATTCCTCGAGTCGTCCCTCTTCGTCGGTTGCTCCTAAGAAGAACATTACCAAATAGAAACACTGAATGCATTGAGTATGTAATTAGTGTGCCTGGATATTTTGTTAGAAAACACTTTTTTAGTACTGAATGCCGCTATTGTTTTCCCGTTGTTAGAATACAACAGTATCTACAATCGCAGAAGTAAATGCAGTATGGAATTTCTTCGCGGGGCATAGAGGTCGCCCTAAGATGAGTAATCGCAAATGTGCTTGTGTTGGATTAAGTAGGCGCGAGCGTGCCGTGTGAATTTAAGTCATTACCAACTTAAACCGACCGCTCTGTTAGTAGGGTATAGTGGTCACCCCGGGCTAAGCAAGCGTGAGCATGTCACACCGCCTTAAGTCATTGCCGACTTAAGTCGATTTCTCCGTTAGTAGGGTATAGTGGTCACCCCGAGTTAAGTAAGAGTGAGCATGTCGCACCGCCTTAAGTCATTGCCGAATTAAGTCGATTGCTCCGTTAGTAGGGTATAGTGGTCACCCCGAGTTAAGTAAGCGTGAGCATGTCGCACCGTCTTAAGTCATTGCCGACTTAAGCCGATTGCTCTGTTAGTAGGGTATAGTGGTCACCCTGAGTTAAGTAAGCGTGAGCATGTCGCACCGCCTTAAGTCATTGCCGACTTAAGCTGATTGCTCTGTTAGTAGGGTATAGTGGTCACCCTGAGTTAAGTAAGCATGAGCATGTCGCACCGCCTTAAGTCATTGCCGACTTAAGTCGATTGCTCCGTTAGTAGGGTATAGTGGTCACCCCGAGTTAAGTAAGCATGCAGGTTGACAGTGAACAATTCGAGTGCCTTTGAAGTCTTTTTATTGATGATATATTTTCCAGTTTACAGAGTACATTGTCGTCCCAATAGCTTTTGAGATATAGCTAGGGGTAAAACTTCCTGAGATGTTCTATGTTCCATGAGTTCCCAATTTCCGTGTCGTCCATCTGAGTGAGATGATATGATCCAGGCCGAGTGACTTCTGCTACTATGAATCGTCCTTCCCATAGTGGCGACAGTTTATGTCGTCCCTCCCCCGTTAGAATTCGGCGGAGGACGAGGTCTTCCACTGCAAAGGATCGATGCCGTATGGCCCTGTCATGATAGCGCCTCAGAGTTTGCTGATACCGGTGTTGGAACTTGCTATCCGGTGCAAGGGGATTCAACGGGGGTGAGTATTGACGTGAACAGGGTTCTTGCACGAGATGGCAAAAGCTCTGTTGATCTAGCCTCTCAAGGGCACTGTGCGGGGGTATTTATAGGTATTTGAGTACCCAGCGTCCTGTGTTAAGGACGCATGTGCCCTCAGACACCTAGGTTATCCCCGGAATATTCCCATAAAGCAGGGTTACAGACCATAATTACAGGGATGCCTTTACAAATTAGGCCCGTAATGCGCAGCGGCCACGCAGGGCCTGTTACAATGGGCCGGAACACACGTGGGCCTCCATGCTGGACGAGGTCGCAAGATGAGACGACCTCGTCACAGGTCTTCGTCCGGTGACGTATGGGACGAAGGGTGAGCCTGCTCGTTGTCTTGTCTCCGTTGGTCCAGCGATTACGACGAAGGCATCGAGTGAAGGGTGGCGTCTTCGCCTTCGCCCCAACATTTGCCCTCCGAGGGACCAGTTCGACTAAGTCATCTGGTGCCGAAGACGTCGCTAGATGGCGAAGACGCTGCCCTCGCTCGAAGTGGTTCCGCGGGGGTTTTTGACATGACCGTTGATTGACACCGTACTGTTGGACTGCAGGTTTCCCGAAGCGCCGCGCCCTGTGTATAAAAGGGGACGGGGGGGCGGTGCGTTTTGAACTTTATCTTTCCGCGCTCCGCGAAAACCCTAACCGCCTTTTCAAACCTCTTGCTGCTCGTCTGCCCTCCTTGCTCTTGTTCGCCGGAGATCTGGCCCGTGTGAAGCAGACCGCCCGCCGCCGCCGACGGTACGTAGCGATGCCGACCTCTTCTTCTTCTGCTGCCGCTACGCCGCCGGCCGACGCGTCGTCTGAGGAGACGCTGAGCACTAGGGCGGCGGAGGAGTTACGCGCCGACGATACGGTGGATTTCGGTGTGTCGCGGATGTCCTCGGTCCGCGTGCAAGATATGCAGCAGCTTGGTTACTTTGGCGGCGGAGTCGCTCGTGTCCCGGGGACGGAGGAGGTCCCCGAGCCAGAAGGCGAGTTGGTTGTGTTCGACGCGTTCTTTGCCGCTGGTCTTCGCCTGCATGCGCACCGATTTGTGGGAGAAGTCCTGCGCAGATTCAACGTCCAGATCCATCAGCTGACTCCGAATGTCGTGGTGGCGCTGTCGAAGTATGTCTGGGCGACGACTTCGTACGGCGGACTGCCATCGGTCGAAGTCTTCGCGAAGTACTATTGCCTGCACTGGTAGAAAAGGATGATCGGAAATAAGGTAGCCCAGTTTGAGTCCTGTACATTTACGCCAAGACCGGCAAGACCTCGATCGAGGTAGTTGAGTTGGTTCCTTGCGCCCGCAATAAATGGGGCAACTGGCATGAGTTTTGGTTCTACGTTGCGGAGGGCACAGTCGAAGACCATCCGGGGCTCCCCGTGGCCGAGATGTGCTCGCATTATTACTCAGCATACCCGCAGTTTGAAGTGGCGGAGGAGGATGCAAGCGAAGGGGCCCTTCGGTGCGCGGCCGGCCTGAGCAGCGGGCGCGATTTGGTTGAGGAGTTTGTGGCGTACGAGGTGTGGCCTTTGGCGCATGGCTGGGCGCTGGGCGAAGTATGCCCTCGCCAGATGCCTTCCCATGGTGGGAAGCTGGTGCGAAGTCCCGCCTTCGCACTGGATCTGCATAGCCGCGATCCGGCCGCCTTTGTGCGTGAGGCGGAGGATGGGGCGGTGCAGATCGTTGGTCGGTACGTGTCGAAGACAGAGGGCCAGCGTAGCTGGGATATACGCGGGTCTAATGACCGCTTGAACAGGGTCTTCGAGTTGAACCGTCTGCCGTATGGCGGTTATCCCGGGCAAGACGATGTGGATCGTCGCGGGAAGAAGCCGGTGGCAGAGGCTGGAGACGACCCCGCGTCGGCGGCCGCCCCATCCTCTAAGAAGAGGAAGCTAGGTATTGCTACGGGAAGACTGGGGGTTTCCGATGGTTTTGCTAGGGAATTGATGAGGACATGCGTGGCCCCGGGGGGAAGGATGTCTTCGCCCGAGCTCCGGGAGTCTTCGGCGCGGATGCTGACGGTTACCGGGGGTTGGTAGCCTAAGAATGTTCCTATCCCCCGCGCAGCCGGCGAAGACTTTTTTACATCTCGCATGGTTCGTGATTGGAGAGTGTTTCCTTATGGGCGGAATATTGCTGCTGTTGTGTCGGCAGTGATGGACAAGGATCGTCAGGGAGCTGCGCAGAAGCGTCAGGCGGTCGTCAGGCTCCATGAGGCCAGGCCGAAGAGGCCACGGGGGACTGCGAAGGCTACTGCCCCCGGCGGAAGCCAGCCGCCGCTGGAGGCGAAGTCGGCCGCCCCTGGGTCCAGCAGGGTGCCGGAGGCTGCGAAGGCGGCTGCCGCCGGCGGTACCAAGTCTGTCCCGGCGGGAGCCGTGAAGGCCCGAGAGTTGCCGCCGCCGGGCAAGCACGTTGCCGACTTCGCCACCGATATTAGTGTGGAAGATTATCTTGTTGGTAAGTCGTTGGGTCGAGTTTTTTTTAATCTGTTGATACATCGCAGGGTCGGGCGAAGGCCAACTTGTTGTTGTTCCGCCCGCCGTGGCGACCGCGGCGGCTGCCGTGGTGCCCAGGGCGAAGGGTAGTGTTCTTAGTGCCGGTGGCGAGATTTCGGCACTCACTGCCGTCAGGGACGAGGCGGGCGCTGTGTCCCACCGGCTGAAGGAGGCATTAAGTCAGGTACGTTGAGCTAGACTTCGGTTTTTACCGGCTTCGTTGGGGTTGTGGTCTTATGTGTGTCTTGTAGGCGGCTGACTTCGCAGACCGCGCGGCGTCGGGGGCCCTTACGGCAGTTGTGTCTGCCAAAGTCGAGAGACTTCGGGCGCAACATGCTGACGCCGTCCGGGAAAAGTCGGCCGCCGACAGCAAGTGCCGCAAGCTGGCGGATAAGGTGGCCGCGCTGGAGGGTGAGAGGACTGACCTCCGGTGCCAACTGGCGGAGGAGAGGAAGGAGGCTAATGAGGCCCTCGCCAAGGCGCAGGCTGCGCAGGCGGAGGCCAATTTGGCGTGGGCGGAGGGCAGTCTTGCCAGGCAGCGCGCCGAGGAATTGGAGGAGCGGCTCAACGCTCTGCAGACCCGTGTGGAGAGGGCCGAGGCTTCGACGCGCTCGGAGGCTGAGCGGACACGCAAACAGCTTATGGACTCATACCATGAGTTGGGCGCGCGGACCGCTGACTTCGAAGTGCCGGACCGAGAGCCCGGACTTCGCTGCCTCGAGTGGCTACAGGAGGAGTTGCTGGCGCTCCCCGCCATCGTGGAGGGGTTTATGTCCTATGCCTTTCTGGTCACCTGCGAAGGGGCGATGAACGCGCTTTCTCGTGAAGGGTGCCGGCACTATGAGGTCTTCGACCAAGCTGATGAGGATTTCGAGCGCGATATTTACGAGGTTGAGGACCCTGTGGTGAAGGAATCCGCGGGAGCCCTCTACGACCGGATGTGGGGCCCTCACGGTCGGGAGGTGGTCAGGGAGCGGTCCGAGACGGCGAGGGGTCAGGTAATGTTTGGCTTTTGTTTGGTGTTTGTTGAATGTGGGTTATATGTGGGTTTGCTGAATCTGTGTGCTGTGTCTCAGGCGGCGCATGGCGAGAAGGTGGAGGACTTCGGGGCTTTGAACAGCGCGTAGCCTGACTCGGAGTCGAACCCGGTGGCGGCTATGTCCGAGACCGCCCCGGAGCCGCCCCCGGAAACCGTCGAAGGCGTTCCTGATGCCCCCGCAGCCACTGCGGCTGGCGGAGGCCCGTCGCCAACTGCCGCGCCGAGGGCTGAGGATCCTGTGAAGATGGCGGCGGAGCCGGCAGCGGAGGATCCCGCGACGGCTGGGTCTTCGCAGGTGGCTTAGTGGGTGTGGGTAGTTAGAGAATTTTGGATATGTTGCTGAACCTTGGTTGCTGCGCAGGTTCAAGATTTTGGGCCTGCGCATGCAACCGCTACTGCTAATTTTTTGGCGGCTTCGACCGTGGATGATGGGAATAAATCGGATGAGTCTGCATCTAAGTTTTCTGATTTTGGTGACTCTGGGAGCTCGGTTGAGTGGACTGAAGAGTCGTCGGATGAGGACTTGGACTACTTTGCGGCCTTGGATGTGGCAGCGGCGGAGGCTTCGCCGCATGCTGCGGATGCTGAAGTTGTGCCTGGTCCGAGCGCTGGGCGTAGGCGGCGAAGGGCGGTTGCGAAGCGTAGAGTGAGTGAGGCGGACGGCGGTCGGCTTCGTGTGAGTAGGGCTGGCAGGCAGGAATTGTTGTCCTTGCCGGCTGCTGTGAGTGCAGGTGAGGGGGAGCTGCGAAGTCTTTTTGCGGGTGAGGAGCTGAAGATAATGCTATTTAACTATAGGGAGATGGGAATTATTCCGAAGGTTGAGCCGATGTAAAGTGTGATGCCCTTGCTTGTACATATGTAATAGCTTGTATGATGAGGTTGTGTGCCTTCACACATTCGGCTATGCTCACGAAGGCGTTACGTACTTGGTCTGGTGTATTTGTTATGTTGGTCTGGTGCGCATGTAGTCGGTCTTTGCGCGGACAGTTTGGTGTAGTCTTTTTCGCACTTGTTAAGCTTGGTCCGGCTGCACCCTTAGGCGACTGTTGCACGGATAGTCTTCGCGAAAGACTTCGATTTTTCGCACTTGTTGTGCTAATCCGGCTGCACCCTTAGGCGACTTTTGCACGGATAGTCTTCGCGAAAGACTTCGATTTTTCGCACTTGTTGTGCTAGTCCGGCTGCACCCTTAGGCGACTTTTGCACGGATAGTCTTCGCCAAAGACTTCGATTTTTCGCACTTGTTGTGCTAGTCCGGCTGCACCCTTAGGCAACTTTTGCACGGATAGTCTTCGCGAAAGACTTCGATTTTTCGCACTTGTTGTGCTGGTCCGGCTGCACCCTTAGGCGACTTTTGCACGGATAGTCTTCGCGAAAGACTTTGATTTTTCACACTTGTTGTGCTTAGTCCGGCTGCACCCTTAGGCAACTTTTGCGCGGAGTTGTCGCACGCGAGGGTAGCTAGCGCTGGGCCTCGCGGTGACTTTGTATTGGTCGAATGTCGAAGACTGTCGGCGCGGTCTTTTTTTGACGTAGATTTTTGCGGGGGATTTTTCACTTGTATATTACATGACTCCACCTCGTTAAAAACCTCACCCCCCGGGAGGAAAAGAGTGCGGGCCAGAATAAAATTGTTTTTGCGAATTACAAGGGCGAACTGGCCCTGATGAGTCAAACAAAAAATTTGCGGAGATTATCGATGTTCCAGGAGTGCTCCAAGTCTTCGCCGTTTGGCGTTGCGAGCCTATATGCGCTGGGGGAGGCCTTGGTCTTGACAATGAAAGGGCCCTCCCACTTGGGCTCCAGCTTGCCCCTGGACTCTGTCCGAGCTGTTCGGACGAGTACGAGGTCCCCTTCGCTGAATTCCCTCGGGATGACTGCGTGATCGTGCCATGCTTTTGTCTGGGCTTGGTATTTATTTAGAGCCTGTAGAGCGAAGACTCGGTCTCCATCGATGAGATCCTTTGAAGTGGGTTCGTCCACGTCGGGGACAGCTGACGAAACTGTTCGCGGGGACCCATGTTTTATTTCTTGTGGGGTCATGGCCTCCGATCCATATAGAAGGCGGAAAGGGGTGAACCTAGTCGCCCTGCACTCAATCGTGTTTAGCGCCCAGACCGCCTCAGGTAACAAATCGACCCACCTGCCCTTTTTTTGTCGAGGAGCATCTTTTTGACAGCTGTGAAAATTTTTCCATTGGCGCGTTCCACAACTCCGTTGGACTGCGGGTGATATACTGAGGCGAAGGCAAGCTTGGTGCCAATGGAGAAGCAAAAATCCTTGAAGTCTTGGCTGTCAAACTGCTTGCCGTTGTCAACTGTTAGTTCGGACGGTACTCCGAAGCGGCAAACAATGTTTTGCCAAAAGAATTTCTGTGCAGTCTTTGATGTTATTATGGAAACAGCCCTCGTCTCGATCCATTTGGTAAAGTACTCGACAGCAACGAAGGTGAACTTGAGGTTCCCCTGAGCTGTAGGCAGGGGCCCGACGATGTCCAGGCCCCAGCGCTGGAGAGGCCATGTGTGGGCGATCAGTTTTGTGAATTGCGAGGGGCTGTCTGATCGAGGAGAAAACTTCTGGCAGGCTTCGCAGGACCTTGTGACCCGATTTGCGGCGTAGATCATTGCGGGCCAGTAGAAACCTTGGCGGATCACCTTTGCGGCTAGGGCCCTTGGCCCTGCGTGAGAGCCGCAAGTACCACTGTGGACTTCGCGCAGGATTTGGACGCCTTCGGTCTCGGTGACACATTTAAGCATTGGCTGACTGACCCCTTTCTTGTAGAGTTGGCCCTCAATCAGTGCGAAGTCCCGGCTTCGATGTTTGAGGCGCTTGGCCTCGTTGATGTCGGTTGGGTGGTAGTACCCCTGTAGGAACAGGGTTATTGGTGCCCGCCAGTCTTCGGTCATAATAAGGTTGACTATGCGGTGGCCTTCGCTGTCATTGGTTATTTGGAGCCCTTCGGGGCTCCGGACGGCTGGTGTGCCGATAACATGGTAGAACACGTCGGAGGGCAGGGACTCGCCTCTGGCGGCAGCCTTGGCCAATGCGTCGGCTTCTTCATTCTTGGCCCGGTCCACATGCTGCAAGGTGAATCCCTTGAATTGTCTCTCGAGACTTCGGATGGCCGCGAGGTATTGCATAAGTGCGGGGTCCTTTGCTGCATAGTCTTTCTCGGCTTGGCCGGCAACTACCTTGGAATCTGTTCTGATAATGCAGGTGGTGACACCAAGGGCCCTCAGCTTGTGGAGGCCGAGGATGACTGCTTCGTATTCTGCTATGTTGTTTGTGCATCTGTCAGATTCTAGAGCGAAGCTGAGGCGTGCCGCGTATCGGTGCTTGACCCCAGCGGGTGAGGTGATGACTATCGCGGCGCCTGCCCCTGCATGGCACCATGCGCCGTCGCAGTGGATCGTCCAAACCTTCTCTGCGGACGGGTCCGGCTGTGGTATTGGCCCAGTCCAGTCGACGACGAAGTCTGCCAGAACTTGTGACTTGATGGCTGTCCTGGGCTTGAAATTGATGTGGTAGCCGGAGAGTTCGGCCGCCCACTTGGCAATCCTGACCGATGCCTCTGGGTTTTTGAACAATTCACCTAGTCCCCTATCTGAGGTGACTCGGACCTTGAATGCTTCAAAATAATGGCGCAATTTGCGCGAAGACATAACAACTGCATAGGCAATCTTCTCCAGTTCCGTCATGTAACATTTGGATGGTGTTAGCACTTCGGAGACGTAATAAACTGGGCACTGCCTGATCACGCCCTCAACTGGCTGCTCCTGCACCAGTGCCGCGCTGACCGCATGCGGCGAAGCCGCAACATAGAGCAACATGGGTAGCGAAGAGTTGGGGCTTGTAAGGACTGCCAACTCCGACAGGTACTGTTTTAATGAGGCGAAGGCCGCTGCCTGCTTTGGTCCCCAAGCGAAGTCTTTTGCGCCGCAGAGAGTTTTGAGGAAGGGGAGACTTCGCTCAGCGGATTTGGAGATGAATCTGTTGAGGGCGGCCAACCTGCCCGTCAGGGGCTGGACGTCTCTGGCGGACTGCGGAGGCGTCATGTTGATGATGTCCTGAATTTTGGTTGGGTTGGCCTCGATGCCGCGGCGTGATACCAGGTAGCCCAATATTTTCCCCTGGCGAACGCCGAAGACGCACTTTTTGGGGTTCAGGCGAAGTCGTGCGTCCCGCATGTTCGCGAATGTCTCGGCGAGGTCAGCAAGATGGTCCTCCTTGCTCCTGCTGGCGACGACGATGTCGTCCACATATGTGAATATATTTCTGCCGACTTGCCCCTCGAGCACTGTTTTGGTAAGCCGGGAGAAGGTGGACCCGGCGTTCTTGAGTCCCTCCGGCATTCTGATGAAGCAATATGTGCCGAAGGGTGTTATAAAGCTGGTGCTAGCCTTGTCTTCCTCCTTCATATATATTTGATGGTAACCGGAGAAGTAGTCGAGGAGTGACATGACTTCGCATCCGGCCGCGCTATCGACTATTTTGTCTATCCGAGGCAGTGGGAAGTTGTCCTTTGGGCAGGCCTTGTTGAGACTGGTGAAGTCGATGCACATTCGCCACTTGCCGCTCTTTTTCTGCACCATCACAACGTTGGAGAGCCACGTGGGGTAAGCCACTGGCTCGATAAATTTGGCTTCCAGGAGGCAATGTACCTCGTCCTTGGCGGCTTCTGTCTTCTCGTCGGACATTTTGTGGAGCCGCTGTTTTTTCGGTCTCACCGAAGGGTCGATTCCCAAGCTGTGCTCAATTATGGATCGGCTGACCCCGACCAGGTCGAGGGCTGACCAGGCGAAGACGTCTTTGTTCTTGGACAAGCAGCAGAGGAGTTTCTCCTCTTCATGCGAAGTGAGGTCTTCGCTGATGGTGACTGTCTGCTTGGGCGTGGCCTGGTCTAGGGGAACAATCTTGGTCCCGCCGTTGCTCTGCAGCTGTGCCTTGTCGTGTTCTTTGTCGGTTGGGCTGACGGACGCAGGGACCTCGCGCTGGGCCGTGAGGCAGTGCACATTTGTTTGCCCGGGGACGAAGTCCCGCTCTATGTTGCGCGCAGTCTGCTGATTGCCGTAGATCGTGATGGCGCCTAACGGACCTGGTATCTTCATGCACAGGTACAGTCCGTGAATGGCTGCCTCAAACTTGTTGATAGAGCCCCGGCCCATGATGGCATTGTACGGATACACCATATCGACGATATCAAAGGTTATTTGCTCACTTCGGACATTGGGTGCTACACCGAAGGAGAGAGGCAGTTCTATTTTGCCGACAGGAAAAGTGCCCTTGCCGCCGAAGCCATACAACGGGTTGTCCGAAGGCTTGAGTAGGTTGCGGCTTATGCCCATGCGGTCGAAGGCATGGAGGAAAATGATGTCTGCTTGACTGCCATTGTCGACTAGGACTTTGTGCAGGTCCCAGCCTGCCACGCTGCAGTTGATAACCATGGCGTCGATGTGGGGGGCGCTGCGCAGGTCGACGTCTCGTGCGTCGAAGGTTAGCGGGACGTGGGACCACTTTGTCTGCACGACTGGGCCGGTAATGGCGACGTGGTTGATGCTGCGGTAGTGGTCCCGCTTCTGCCGCTTTGTGTCGAAGTCGGTGCTGGACCCCCCAGTGATCATATGAATAACTCCGCGATACGGCTGATCGGCGAAGTCTTCTTGTTTTGGGCGTGGGGGTGGGGGATGTTTTGTTGTTGCTGGTGTGGAGGTGGGGGTGGGGGAGGTACGATTTGTACTTCCTGGTGGTGTTGGTATGCGTGGTGCGGTGGATGCGGGGCAGGGGCGTGGATGTATGGTGGAGGGGGTTGCTGATAAGTGTGCGCGACAACTCTAGGGTTGTCGGTTGGCTGCGCCCGTGCCATCCTGTCTCTGGTGGCCTTCGTCTCTGGGCAGTCTCTGGTTTGGTGGGCGCAGTCTTCGCCATGAAAAAGACAGTAGAACCGGCGCGGCGGCTGCGCACGCCCCCGACCCCTACCGCGAGTTCCATTTCCGCGGCCCTAGGGGGGATATTCCTGGCGGCGAGGGGCGTCACCAACGGGGTGCTGGTTGGCGATGTTGTGCACCTGCTGCTGATTGCGGCCGTCTCGACCGGAGTCTGGCTGTGGAGTCCTCGTCCACGTGCGGCTGGACTGTGGAGCATCTTTGGGTTTCCTCTGAGACTCAACCTTGCGCTGGTGGAGCTCTTCGGATTTGGCATATTTTTCAAATAGCTGATATAATTCCTGGAGGTTCTTGGGCGGATCTCTGATGCAGTGGCTGTAAAGTACACCGGCGCGAAGGCCACTGATGGCGTAGTGGATGGCGATCTGGTCATCGACTGAGGGCAGCTATGACTTGAGTGTTAGAAACTTGCGGTAATACTCCCGGAGAGTCTCTTTTTCCAGCTGCTTGCAGAGTGAGAGTTCGGCCAAGGCGTCGGTGTCTGGGCGGTACCCTTGGAAGTTGAGCAGGAATTTGTCCCGAAGGCTTCTCCAGGAGTCAATGGACAGCGGGGGCAACCTGGTGAACCAGGTGAGAGCTGGGCCTTCGAGGGCGATGATGAAAGACTTGGCCATCGTGGCGTCGTCCCCTCCGGAAGATGCAACGGCAACCTGATAACTCATGATGTACTGTGATGGGTCAGTGCTGCCGTTGTACTTGGGATAGGTCCCTGCCCGGAAGTTGGTAGGCCAGGGTGTCACTTGCAGGTGTGGCGCTAGGGGACTTCGCTCGTCGAGGTAGTTGACCCCTTGGAATGGCGCAACATGTGGGAAGGCGTGGTCGCGCTGGGGGAAGTGTAGGTCTTCCATTTGCGCGCGTTGTTGCAGGGGTGGCCCGTGCTGCAGGCCGAGGTAGCCTTCGCGTATGTCTTCCAGTTGTGCGCGCTGTTGCAGGGCTGGCCCGTGCTGCAGGCCGAGGTGGCCTTCGCGCTGCTTCAGCGCGATCTCCCGCTCGAGGTCCTGGGCCTTCTGCTCTTCGTCGCGTATCATTTGCCGCACCTTGGCTAGTGCAGACACACGCTGGCGCTTGGCCTCCAGTATCTCTTTTTGCCTCTGGGGATTGCGGTTCTTGATGCGCAAGGCGCATAGCTGTAGTTGTTCTTCCGCTGAGACACCGAGGACTTCGCCGTCCTCGGTGAGGTCCGCGCCCTCCGGTGGGGCGAAGCCTGGGGGAGGTTGCGGTTGTCCTTCAGGGCCGCAGGTGCGGAGAGCGTCGTCTTCGCAGGTGCGGAGAACGTCGTCTTCAGTGGCCTCTTGGTGGGTGGAGTGGGTGAGGGCGAGGGCCTTGCCCTTTTTTGCGGCCAGCAGTGCTGCCTTCGCAGCCTCGTCAGCCTTCGAGCTAGCTTTCTTGGGTGCCATCGCGGGTGGTTTTTTCGTAGCACGAACGGTGGGTTGGAACTTGCTATCCGGTGCAAGGAGATCCAACGGGGGTGAGTATTGACGTGAACAGGGTTCTCGCACGATATGGTAAAAGCTCTGTTAATCTAGCCTCTCAAGGGCACTGTGCGGGGGTATTTATAGGTATCTAAGTACCCAGCGTCCTGTGTTAAGGACGCATGTGCCCTCAGACACCTAGGTTATCCCCGGAATATTCCCATAAAGCAGGGTTACAGACCGTAATTACAGGGATTCCTTTACAAATTAGGCACGTAATGCGCAGCGGCCACACAGGGCCTGTTACAATGGGCCGGAACACACGTGGGCCTCCATGCTGGACGAGGTCGCAAGATGAGACGACCTCGTCACAGGTCTTCGTCCGGTGACGTATGGGACGAAGGGTGAGCCTGCCCGTTGTCTTGTCTCCGTTGGTCCAGCGATTACGGCGAAGGCATCGAGCGAAGGGTGGCGTCTTCGCCTTCGCCCCAACAACCGAGCCGACTGAATCACTGTATTCAATCGTTCTTCTTCTAGTACATCGACATCTTCCAGCCTAGTAGCCTCATCTTCTGCTATGTTTTCAAAGATTAACCTTGGTGCCCCAAACTTGAGATCAGCAGATAGCACTGCTTCCGAACCATAGACCATAAAGAAAGGTGTGTTTCCATGCAAAGCTCGACTAGGTTGAGTTCTCAGGCTCCAAACAACATACGGCAGCTCTCTGATCCACTTTCCTGTGAACTTTTCATTCTTGTCGAAGACTTTCTTTCTGAGTGCTTCCAATATCATGTCGTTGGCTCTTTCAACCTGCCCGTTGGCCCTTGGGTGTGCCACCGAGGCATATTTGATCTGAATGCTCTTTTGCTCGCAGAAATCGAAGAACTCTGAGCTTGTGAAGTTGGATCCCAGGTCGGTTATGATGCTATTCGGTATTCCAAACCTGAATATTATGTCTTGTATGAATTCCACTACCTTAGCTGAAGTTAGAGAAGCAATGGGTTTGAACTCTATCCATTTAGTGAATTTGTCGATAGCAACCAGTACATGAGTGTATCCTCCTTGAGCCTTCTTGAAAGGTCCAATCATATCCAATCCCCAGCATGCGAACGGCCAAGTTATGGGTATGGTTTGCAGTTGCTGCGCTGGTAGATGTTGCTGTTTTGACAAGTACTGGCAGGCTTCGCACCTCTAGATTAACTCGGTTGCATCACTCCTTGTTGTTGGCCAGTAGAAACCCGACCTGAAGACCTTCCCAACCAGGGTCCTGGATGCTGCGTGTATCCCGCACTGCCCAGCATGAACCTCTTCTAGCAGTTGCTTTCCGGTGGCTGAGAGAATGCATTTCATGAGGACTCCTGATGCGCCCCTTCTGTACAGCGTTTCCCCAATGAGAGTATAATGAGCCGACTGCCTTGCAATTTGTTCCGCTGCATTTTTGTCATCTGGTTCCTCTTCATTTTTTATGTACTTGATGATCGACTCCCTCCAGTCATCAGAATTTGACTCTGGTTGGCTCAGAGCATTGCATTCCTCCACCCGATCTAGTGAGATGCTTGGGTGCAGTATTTCCTGTACGAAAACTCCAGGTGGGACCTGAGTCCGACTGGACCCGAGCTTGGACAATGTGTCAGCTGCCGTGTTGCGATCTCTTTCCACATGATGAAATTCCAGTCCTTCAAATTTATCTTCTAGTCTCCGGACAGCAGCGCAGTATTTTCCCATGGAATCATTCGAGCAATCCCATTCTTTGTTTATCTGACTTATGACCACCAGAGAATCTCCATATACCATCAGTCTCTTGATACCCAGTGATATGGCAATGGTCAGTCCATGAATCAGGGCTTCGTATTCTGCTGCATTGTTGGATGCCGGAAATAACAATTGAAGAGCATATTTGAGTTGTTCACCTCCAGGTGCAATAAAGAGGATCCCTGCACCTGCTCCCTGCAGCTTCAACGAGCCATCAAAATACATTCGTCACACTTCTGCAGTTTCCGGGTTATTCGGCACCTGTTGCTCGGTCCACTCTGATACAAAGTCAACCAGTGCTTGAGTTTTGATTGCGGTGCGAGGTCGAAACTCGATGTCATGAGATCCCAATTCACAGGTCCACTTGGCTATTCTTCCAATGGCTTCTTTATTGTGGAGAATATCCCGTATTGGAAATCCAGTGACTACTATGACTTTGTGGTCGTCGAAGTAGTGACGGAGCTTGCGTGCAGTTAGAAGTACTGCATATAATAGCTTTTGAACCTGAGGATATTTCTTCTTTGAAGGACCCAGAACTTCACTGATGAAATAGACAGGGTGCTGTACTGGGTATGCATGTCCCTCTTCTGCTCGCTCGACTACCAACACGGTGCTCACCACGTGAGTCATGCAAGAGATGTATAATAGCAGATCTTCAGCCGGTTAAGTCGGCGTGGCTCGGCGCGGCGGTTTTAGCTCTGGTGGTGTTGTAAAGAATTTTTTCAGCGCATCTAGAGCTTCTTGTGCTTCTGAAGTCCACTGGAATTTGTCTACCTTATTGAGAAACTTATAGAATGGTAAGCCTTTCTCTCCCAGCCTGGATATGAATCTGCTCAGAGCGGCCATACATCCGGTAAGTCTTTGTACTTTCTTCTGTGATCGTGGTGCTTCCATCCTCATGATAGCCTTGATCTTTTCTGGATTGGCTTCAATTCCCCGGTGACTGACAATAAATCCGAGCAACTTTCCTGCTGGTACTCCGAAAACACATTTTTCGGGATTAAGCTTCCACCGATATCACCGTAGACTGTTGAAGACCAGCTGTAAATCTTCGATGAAATTTTCTGAGTTCTCTGTCTTGATTACCACATCATCCACATAAGCTTCCACACGCTTGCCCTAGTGGTCGGCTAAGCATGTCTGAATAGCTCTCTGATAAGTTGCTCCAACGTTTTTGAGGCTGAACGGCATGGAGGTATAGCAGAAGGCTCCGAACGGGGTGATGAATGCTGTTTTTTCCTCGTCTTCTTTTGCCAAACTAATCTGATGATACCCAGAGTAGCAATCCAAGAAATACAACACAGAACATCCGGCGGTTGAATCCACCATCTGGTCTATCCTAGGAAGCCTGAAGGGATCCTTTGGACAGTGTTTGTTGAGATCTATATAGTTGACGCACATGCGCCAATCCACTTTATTCTTTTTGAGTACAAGAACAGGATTAGCTAGCCACTCAAGATGTAACACCTATCTAATGAACCCTGCCGCGACCAAGCGAGCTAGTTCAGCACGGATGGCTTCTCTCTTGTCGGGCGTGAAGCAACGTAACTTCTGTCGGATCGGCCTCGCCTGGGGGTAGACCTTCAATTTGTGCTTGGCCAGTTCTCTCGGGACTCCCGGCATATCCATAGGTTGCCATGCGAATACGTCTCGTTTATCTTGCAGAAACTGGACGAGTGCGCCTTCCTATTTGTCATCCAGACTGGAACTGATGATAGCAGTTTTGCGCTCGTCGGCGAACCTGAGATTGATTCTCTTGGTTTCTTCAGTCGGCCGCATAGAGGTCATGGCTTGAGCTTCATTCGCGGGTACCGCGATGTCTTCCTCAGGCTTTGAGTTCGCCTGCGCAGAAGAAGTCGTCGATGGCTTGGTAGTGAGGGCCGCCTGAATGGCCACTCGGAAACATTCTGCGGCGCCTTGGAAGTCAGCGCGCACAGTTATGATTCCTTGTGGTCCTGGCATCTTCAATATCATGTATGTATAATGCGGAATGGCCATGAACTTCGCCAACCCAGGCCTCCCGATGATGGCGTTGTATCCGCAATCGAAGTTCGCCACCTCGAACCTCAGGAACTCGGTTCTATAGTTCTCCGGAGTTTCGAAGGTGACCGGCATGTAGATGTGGCCCAGCGGATATTCTCCTTCAGTCGGCACGATGCCGAAGAAGGGTGTGTTCGACTCGTGGAGCTCTTTGAGGGGAACTCCCAAGCCTTGGAGCGTCCGGGGGAAGGTGACGTTGATGCTGCTTCCCCCGTCCACTAATACTTTCTTTACCCTGCTCTCTCGGAACACCGGATCGACGAGGAGCGGGTACTTTCCTGAGTGGTCGAAGTTGAGCCACTAATCTGCCCGGGTGAAGGTGATCGGGTGCTCAGACCATCGGTACGGGGCGGGTGGACTGGTAGCCGCCACCAGTATCTGACGATCGTTGAGCTTTTGTTGTCTCTTGCTTTCCTGCAACCCGTGTCCGCCGAAGATGACATTGACTTCTCTGTCGATGTGCGGGAAGGCTCCACCTCCTCCCTCCTCCTATTACTGGGGTTATCACGGTTCTCCTGGTCCTCCTCGCGGCGGGGGTGGAGGTAGAGGTTGGAAGGGTCGACCGTTCCCCACGGAGTTCTTGAAGTCTCTGCAGTTCTGGAGGGTGTGGCGCATGTCCTTGTGGTACGGGCACTGGGCGTCGAGGATGTCGTCCAGCATGCGTTTGCCTCCGCGGGGTCCTCCTCGGGCGCGAGAGGCGGGCGGTCCGGAGGCGTGGACCTCTTCACGAGGCCTCTTCTCCCAGTGTTTGTCGGGTTGCTGGATCGTGTCGCGTCACGGTGCTGTCGATGCAGGCTTTGCTCCTCCGATGAGGTCTAGAGCTCGTTCATCGGCGGTGATGTAGAGGTCTGCTTCCCGGAATAACTGCTCTGATGTGGTCGGCGCCTTTTGTAGTATGGCTCAGACGAAGGCCGAGTCATTGGATCCCCGGTAGAAGTCCTCGATCACTGCTGCTTCTGTGACCTCAGGGATACGATTTCTCATGGTCTGGAATCTTTTGAGGTACGACCGGAGAGTTTCATCCCTCCGACGCTTGATGAATTTGAGGTCCCATGGTTGCGCTGGTTTGTCGGAGAGAGATTGAAAGTTGGCGGTGAAGCACCGACTGAAGTCGCTCCAGTCGTCGATGCAGTGTCAGGGTAGGTGTCGTAGCCATTGCAGCACATCTTGCCCAAGGACGATAGGCAAGTACGCGGTCATCACGTCCTCGGTTGCCCGAGCGGCTCGGGCGGCGGTGGTGTAGACGGCCAGCCAGCCTCCTGGATCCTGCTTAGGTTCATATTTGTCGATGTTGGAGACCTTTAAGTTAGGGGGCCATTGAATGGCCCTGAGGCGTGGAGTAAGCGCCGATACTCCACAACTGTCTTCTTGTCGTCAGTGATGATGTCTTTCCCGGGGAGGGGAGTAGTTGTCGTGGTGTCTCGACCATCCCCGGGTAGTGCCTCCAGTCGAAGCCGTGGCCGACTTGGTCCTGGTAGCCTGACTTCGTGCCGGGATGCCGTGATCCCGGTCGTACTCCTCCCAGCGACAAATCTCGTTCTCGTGTCGTCGTTCGCGTGAAGCGTTGATGGAGCTCCGTGCGTCCCGCCGACTGTTGATGGCGTATCGTAGATCGTTCGGCAGGTGAGCGAGGGGTAGAAGGTGGTTGGTTGCTTGAGTGAATAACCGCCGATAGCCTTCGGCGTCGGGAGTCCGGGGGAGACCGTCAGCTATCCGAGCCAACACTCCACCGACTTCACTCGGCGTGTTCATGGCTCGGGCGAAATCGGGGTTCAGGTTGCGTCCAAAGAGTGGATTTTCCCGACGTTGCCTCGTTCCCTGCTCGGCCTGTTCTTGAGCCTGCCGATGGTCACGTCGTCGAGAGATCCTTCTTTCTCTGAGGACCCATTCTTCTGGAGTTTCTCCTACTTCTAAGACCTCGTCTCGCGATACGGGCTGCGCCGGATCCCGTTCTCTGGCTTCGTGATGTCGCCGAATATTTCGGCATCGGTTCCTCCGTCGGCGAGACTCCCGATGATGAGGTTCCTCTCCTGGTGCAGTTGGTTCATCGTCCGAGATAGGATTCGATTCCACTCTTCCCCCGATGAAGAGGACGTTGGGGTAGAATGGAGCAGCTGTCGCGACGAACTTCTTTCTGTCCTCCTTTGAGGACGAAGGCACAGAAAGAGCAGCTTGAAGACCCTTGGCTTCATTCGTTTCTTTCCTCCTTGCGATCTGTGTCCATTTTTCTGTCGGAGAGGTGGACAACGGGGTTCTCCGGGTAGACGGACCCTCGGCCCTTAGCTTGCTGAAGGTGATCTTTTCTCGGAGCGCTGGAGGTTGCGCTTTTCCCTACTTTGCTCCGATTTTCTCGGAGATCTTCGTGGGCGACTTTTTCTCCAGTGGATCCGTGATGCGATGCAGAGTTCCCTCCTCGTCTGCTACAGAAGAGATAGTCCCAAAGCAGAACACGGACCCGGGATAGTGGATGATCTTGTGCTGGAAGGTGACGGCCATTGAGCTAGCTTGGATCGATGACACACCCCCTACCTGGCGCGCCAGCTGTCGGTGTTTTGGGTCCGACCGCGCACCCGGGGTTGCCCCTCAAGGTGCTTTTTGGAGTAGGACGGTGTTATCGACTGTAGCTCGATGGTTCGTGCTAGTTGCACGAGAAACAGTGGACAGTTGTGTATAGGTTTGGGCCGCTTTGAGATGCGTAACACCCTACGTCCTGGTGTGAGCACTTTATGTGGTGGGTTACAAAGAGGTTCTCTAGTATTGGAAACGTAGAGAGCTGGTGTGGGTGGCTAAGTAATGAGGTCGATCGTCTTGAAGGGGTGCCCCCTAGGCCTTATATACTCGACCGTGGGGCATTACATGTGGATATGATAACAATGTGTGCCTAAATAATAGTGAACTAACTGAGTTTATCTTCCTATAATTCAGCCGACTCATCCTCGCTCAGCTCCGATGTGCGGGGCCCCTGTGCGGGAAGGTCGGGTCACTGTTGTGATCACTCTTCCAATCCATCGGGCCGTCTGGGCTTGCATCGATCCAGTCTTGTGTCTATCCGCCTTATTGGACGTTTTCTCCCAGGCCCACGAAGGGATGACCTCGCGAACCATTGGGCCCATGGGCCTTTCGCGAGGTCTTTTATCCTTCTGGTGGACTCGAGGGATATCTGTCCCCCACAAATACGAAATAAGATTGTACATGAAGGTTGGTGAAAAGCAAAAGAAGCAATTGGTTCTCAAATGTCGTGACGTCACCTAGCTTTATTCTAAATTTATCATTCTATTGGCATGTATAGTGTCTTTCATCTGCTTTTTCATTCATTCTGCCCACAACCGTTAGGTATTATGACAAAAGGAACCAGCATGTTGCAGAGCAGCCAAGTAAACCAAGAAATGGCTCAAGTAATCTAAGGGCAGAGCAACGTAATCCAACAGAGGGGCTACATGATCCAACAGAAGAGCTACGTAAACAAGGAACACATGAACCTGCTAAGGATCCATTCCACCTGCCAAGTAGACCAATCACAAGAGCTCGGTCCAAGAAATTCAATGAAGTAATCCATATCCATATGCTGATTTAGCAAGCCAAGCAAGATGTGGTGGAGAATGTGCGTTAGCACAACGGCTTTCTCGCTAGTTGCTCAATCCGTTGCTTGTTTGGTAAGATTACCTTGGGAAGTCTCAGGGACTGACTGAACCGAATGTATAGCATCAAGATAAGAAGCACACACTCCTACTAGACATGGAAGGAGTAAACCTCAAATATGCTTTCTTCCCTTAGGTATGTTTCTATATTCTAGTCCGAAGTCGGTCGTTGATAGATTTATTTCTTTTGCTTGCTCTCCGTTACTTTCCCTTCCTATATTTAAAAATTGATGTAAAGACAATAAGAAAGGGGTTGAGACAGAAGATTCTTGGTAGTTTATTGGCTCTAAGTACAATGGGTACGTAAGGGCACAACTTGCCTAGGACTTGAGATTCCAGGTACTAGGATGATCTTCAGATGACTCATAACCTCGTGCTAGTCGTAGCAAGACAAACAAACAGGGTATATGCAAAATTAACATCACACCAAACATAAGATCAAACTGCATAAGAATATTCTACGCGTCGTAACGAGAACCTAGGTTCAAGAACCACTAAATTCAGAGATACGATTTAAGAGGTATAGTATTTGGAAGACCTATGTGATTAAGTGATTAAACTAGGTCTTGTTTTGGTTTTATAAAGATAATCTAAAGAGATAATTACTTCAACTTTAATCTTAATTATAACTTGACTAGAGATCATGTTTTAGTCAAATTATAATTATAGACATGTTAGTGTTGGGGGCCTTCATCTTCCGAAGGTCCTCAAAAACACGACTAATATGTTTTCCAAGTATAATATATTCACAGAGACCTTCGACCTTAGGATGAAGGTGTACATGATATGAAAAGCATGGCCTAGGAGAAGGATGAACCAGTTCCGAAGCTACGTGTGGAGAAGCTTCGGCTCAGCGGTGGAAAATGAAACCAACTTAAAGGGGAAAAGGTTGTCTAGTCCTCGATAGATTATCCCTTAGTCAATAGTAAATGTCAAGGGCATGGATGTAATTTTACACAGGCTGCGTCCTGTGCCTATAAATAGATGAACAGTAGCAACATACTGTTCACGCTGACTTGTATTCACTCGCACATCACACTTGGATTTTTACCTTCTATCAAGCCAAAGGTACAAATGTAATTCAATATTATTAATGTTTATTCATGGTTATTTAATAAGGATACAAATAGTATAATGGTTTAAAATGATTATTTGTATTCTTTATATGTAATTTATGTTCCTGTTTTCTATTACATGCTGAGATGATGAAGGTATGCCCTTCATGACCTTCGTCTGAAGATCATTATATCCTGAAGGAGATAATGTTTTGAAGGACGAAGGCCCTTAACCATTAACATTTGTGTTGCCTTGTTCTTAACTCATAGCATTTGAGAACAAGTCCCTAACATTGGCGCCCACCTCTGGTGAATTCATTCGACCACCTTTGACAAGATGTGACCTTTGTCATGCCACCGAAGAAAGCTTCAGCGCTGGGGGTTGCATTGCAGCCATTGGATGTCAACCAAAAAACACTGTGTGAAGCTAGAAGCCAAAAAAGGAAGGCTACAAGTACAACGCCTCAGGAGGAGGAGTTGGACCAAGAAATAAGGGACCTCGAAGCCATCCATCAACAGGTCTAGAAGAAGGAGAAGATGCTTCGTCTTTCTGATCTACAGAAGAAGATCGATGAGGCTGCTGAGGAAATGCGTCATCTCACTCAAGATGACCAGGACCGAAGACCTCAACGCAGAGAGCTTCATCAGGACAATTCCTATGATGATGATGAATGGTATGATGATTTCCATCATGGAAATTTTGCTTTTGATGATGCTTCTCCTCTGTTAGCAGAACTGCAGGCTACCCTATGGCCCCTATCATACAAGCCACCCCAGCTCCCCATTTATGATGGGCACTCAGATCCGAAGCAGTTTCTGATGAGCTACGAAGCAACCATATCTTCATATGGGGGCAACACTGTAGTCATGGCGAAATCCTTCGCCATGGCAGTCAAGAATGTCGCACAAACCTGGTACTCCTCTCTCTGACCAGGAATAATCACATCATGGCAGAAGCTAAATGACATGCTGATCACAAGTTTCCAAGGGTTCTAGACGAAGCTGGTCACTGCTCAAGCTTTGTTCCAGTACACGCAAGACCATGAAGAATACCTCCAGGCGTATGTACGAAGGTTCTTGTGTCTGAGAGCACAAGCGCCCACAGTGCCCAATGAAATTGTCATTGAGGTCATGATCAAAGGGCTTCGGCCAGGACCTACGGCTCAATACATTGCCAGGAAACCCCCTCAGACCCTGGAGAAGCTTCTTCAGAAGATGAATGAGTACATCCGGGCTGATAATGATTTCCGCCAGAGAAGGGAGGAAGCTTATAGGTTTCCTGAGATGACTAGGGGCTTCAGAGGAAGAATCCACCCTAGGAATGTCATATCAATCCACAACTCCAGCCAGAGTGATGACAGAGGAAGCCAGCTTCAAAGGCCATAGCATAGCTCACAATCCTTAGGGCAACAACAAAGCTCTTTCAGGCCACCAGCCCCAAGGGGCAGAGGCGGCAGGGGCTTCGGAGGAAGGTATGGGGATCAGCCTAGAAAGCTCTATTGCTTATTCTGTGGTGAAGACAAGGGCCACACTACAAGAACATGTCAGGTCACCATTCAGAAGTAGAAGGAGATTGCCGAAGCAGAAGCACGGTAGAATCAGCCAAAGCAGGTCTTACATACTACTTCGTGCTACTCTCCCTATATACCAGAATACGTGGGTAATCAACCTGCAGCTTCTGTTGCTTCGACAAGTCATTCACAAGCTTCCTGGCACCAGCTCCCATTACCACCACCATTGCCACCTACTCACACCCGAAGGCAGCAGCCAGAAGGGAACCAGCACGCCCAACAGCAGCGTGACTTTAAGGAGGAGTCTGAAGCTCGTACAGTCAATAGCACTATACAAGAATCGAAGCATATATACTGAGGAATATCCTACTTTTGATGCACTTTTATCTTTTATGCCATTTTATTTTTTCTACGAGAAATAAGTAATGAAGAACTTAATTTCAATCTCTTGTAATAATTGTGCATGTATCAGAGTAAAATATACCTTCCTCATAGACTTCCAAAGCTCGAAACGTCTCTAAGGAAACGAAATAAATTTCGAAGCTCAAAAGTCGTTCCTAAGGGAATGCAGAGCCAAAAATTACGATCTGAAGCTTAAAAAGTCGTTCCTAAGGGAGCGCAGTGTAAGTTTTCTGCTCAAAAGTCGTTCCTAAGGGAATGCACAGCCAAAAAATTACGATCCGAAGCTGCAAAAGTCGTTCCTAAGGGAGCGCAGCGTAAGTTTTCTGCTCAAAAGTCGTTCCTAAGGGGATGCAGAGCCAAATACCACCGAAATAGAAGATGAAGAAGCTCAAAAGTCGTTCCTAAGGAGATGCAGAGCTTAAATGCCACCGAAATAGAAGGTGAAAAAGCTCAAAAGTCGTTCCTAAGGGGATGCAGAGCTTAAAGACTCAAAAGACGTTCCTAAGGGGATGATGCAGAGTCTTGTGTATTCCAGTGTGGGCGCGCGTGTGTGTGTCTTTGACATCGTCATCATTTTGCATCATGTCATCATATCATTTCGCATAACATTACATCATACATCATATCGCATCAATGGCATGAAGATTAGATACGAAGCAAAACTTTGGCAAATACTTTGTCAAAATGAAAATGTGTTGAGGCACGAAGTAAACTTCGGGAAATACAGTTTTATTAGACTTGCCATGGAAGGGGCTTCTTTCTTTACGAAGCATGAAAAGAAGGGAAGGTGTTTTTTTCGCCGAAGGCTCAAAAACGGTATGTGCGTAAATTTCATGCATCGTAAAGAAATATATTACAGTAATTTACATGTCCCATTAATTGTTCCATACATCAAACATTACAAAAGTATAATTACAATAAAGTCTATTCTTCACTAAGAATTTTTCCTGTGGCTTCGTTCAATAGTTTATCGATGACTTCGTCGATAATGGAGTTAGCAATGCCTATTATATCCAGCGCTTCTTTCATCTCCGGATCAGCCAGGGGGTTGTACGGCTCCGATAGTGGCGACAGTTCAGCTGTAGTAGGTAAACTATTAGTTCGAAGTAACAAAGTAAGTACCGAAGCTACAATTCAAAAAAAAATACCTATGTGCCTTTCGCGCTCAGCAGCTTCTTCAGCTAGCCTAGCTTCTTTTCGGGCGTCATGGGTGTCTTTTTCATTCTTTTTATAATCTCGTTGGCCAATTCTCGGCCATCGTTCACCCAGACATCAGAATAAAACTTTCTGCCCACCAAAGTCGCTTTGGCTGAAGGGTCCTTTGATTCTTCTATGGAGAAGGCGGCTTCGGCCTGAGCTATAGCTTTGACGTGATTGCATCCAGCCTTCTCCAGAATAGCTGTAATTCCCCGAGCGCCGAAGAAAGCACAAATATCCCCGCGATCGCTCAGGATTTTCTCGAAGGCTTCGGCTTCCCCGCTTATCCACTGAATGATGCCTTCGGGGTCACCTCGAATGAAGTTTTCCTCAGAGGAGTAAGCACCTACTTTTGCAAAGCTGTTCTTCAAATTTTTCACGCAATCCAAGGATTTTTCGAAGCACCTTTCCTTGGACTAGCGAAGCTCCTCAATATTTTTCTCCAGTCTAGCTAGCGACCATTCACTAATTTCTTTGCTGGCTTTTTCAATTGCATAGTTTTCATTAGCCTCGGTGAGCTTTTTCCGAAGTTCTTCGATCTCGGCTTTTTGGGCTTCGGCCTGAGCATTGAATCTAGCTTCGTCTTCTTTCACTTTACTCACTAATGAAATTAAAATCTTATCTTTCTCCAAAGATTTGTTTCTCAGCTCAATTACCTCTGAGCGAAGGATGCTGAGAGCTATTGTGCAGCTTTCGTCTTTGGCGTTCTTTTGTGCCCTCAAGGCATTGCTAAGAATTAAGCCCTACAAGAAAACGAAAGAATTAAGCATGACAATGAAATACTTCATTTCAAACTTTAAAGTTAACAGCTTCTGTACCTTTATGTTGTTGTATGCAAGGCTATCCGCAAGGTCATCTTTTGACATGGCGGCGAGGCCAGTTTCAAGCTTCGGAAATCCCATACTTTTAGTTATCTCCAGGCAAACGGATATTTCTTTGTTGTCCGGGAGACAGTACAGGAAATCATCTTCGTCCATGCCATTGAACACTAAGGCTCCCTTCAGATATTTTAGTTTCTGGGCGTAGTGTCTGGCTTCTAAGATTTCTTCTTCGGATCCCGAAGCATGTCGAATAATGTAATCAACATTTTCGGACGAGCTTCGGGGATAGGAGATTTAGTTTTTTCTGTCACGATCTGCCCCGCGGTCGTACCGATATCCGGAGTTTGTTGCTCAGCCTTTTCCTCAAGCGTGGCAGGCTTCGTCTCAATGGGCACTGAAGGCCCAGCTTCGGCTTTGGCCTGGGCTGTGTCAGCTTCAGCAACTTTCTTTGTAGGAGCAGGGGTCAAGGCTTTTGTGGTCTCCATGATAGCGTCTAGCATGCTGGCCATCCTCCTTCTCTTGGGAGTTGTGACAGGAGCCTTTATCACCTTCGGCAATTCTACCTCTGCCGGTGGGCTCAGAATTTTTGGCATCATCACTGTTTTTCCAATTCTGGCTCTCTGGTCGTATCATCTTTGGCTTCGGCTGGCCCGACTGTAGGCACCTTCGGCACTACAATCAATCCTTCAGCGCTCCGAGCGGCGGGAGCAGCTTGTTTTACTTCGGCAGTGGAGGTGGTCCCTTCACCAAATTCGGGCACTACGGCCTGTTCAATATATCGTGGCCGGTGGCTCGGAACCTTCATTTTCTTGCCTTTTAGCACAGCAGAGGTGGCCGAAGTGGCAGTTATTCTCTTTTTTCCTTGCCTTCGCAATGGGTAGCAATAATCAGGGTACATGAAGCAAATTGCATCAAACACCCTGTTCAATCTCTTCTTGCCCCGACCCCCGAAGGCCGAGGATAAATCATCATCTTCGGCTCTGCTATATGCCCAAGTAGCTCGTCGCTAATAGCCTCAATACTTTTCAGCCAATCGTCATTTAGCTCGTCAAACCGGTCCCTAAATCTGAAGGTATACTTTAAACGAACTAATCCACCTTCGGCGGACCCGGCAGCAGTATCCTTCGGCATCTCCCAGCTATCTAAAAGTGGCCACACTCTGTAGGCTATGTGTCATTGGATTAAGTCTCTTGTGCCGATGAAAGCACAAACATTGCTGAAAGCCTTTTGGCATGCTTCATCATTATGTTCGATCATCACCTTCGGCCTTCGAAGGCCGAAGCGAGACTAGATGGGGCGCTGGATAATTTCCTTAATATCCTCCCTTTCAATCAGATCATTCTTAACATAAAACCATTCCTCCATCTAGGCTCCGGGCCACCTCTTCCGAAATGTTGGAACTGGGTAGCTTGCATTGGGACGAGCAATGAATCCATAACAACCAAAGTTGTTGTGGTACTGTTCTTTGCCAGTAGCCTTCGTCTCGTACAATAGCTCGTGCATATTGCAGAAGCACTTTGCGCTCGGCTCCATCCCTTGGCTTCTTACAGCCCAAACAAACATCCCCATCCTAATTATAGCTTCGAGAGTAATCTGGTGAAGAAAGATCTAGAATATCTTCAGCACTTCAACCACAAATTTGCTCAACGGGAATCGAAGGCCTGCCTTAAAAAACTTCGGTAAACAACAACTTCATTTTCCTCAGGAACAGGGGTGGTGCTGTCTCCTCCAACCCTCACAATAGACATGTCGCGAAAGTATCTTCCTCTCATGGTGTCAATATGACTTTGTTTAATGGTCGATTTTCCGGAGATGGTATGGCTTGGCCGCCAGGGCCGGTCCTCAGAATCTTCATCTCCACTTTCCACATCATAGTCATCACTGTCATCAGAATCTTCAGACAAATCCTCCATTATCTCCTTGGTAATTTTCTCTCTATTAGTTTTTGCCATAGATTCATAAAATCCAGCAATAAATGGATCTGCAACTTTCTTCTCCTTATACAGCTTCTTTTCCTCAGCCATCTTCTTCTCTTCAGTCATCTTCTTCTCCTCAGACATGGAGCAAGCACTTGTCTTTAAACTGAAGCTCAAAAATCAGGCGAGGGCTGGTAAGCAAGAGTTAAAAATTTGAGAAAGTAACGCAAACAGCAGAAATAGCGTACCAAATGCTACCGCTGTGGGTTCCTATTTATACGCCTAGCGCTTTGCAACTTGGTGGGCCCCATTTGTCATTGACTTTCGCTATTCTAGCGAAGGGAAGGTGTTTTTTCGGACCTTCGGCTTAAGGCCTTCGTTCACATCGCAGTCTGAATTCGTTGTTACAAGAACAAATTAATACTGCGAGGGGCTACTGTTGGGGGCCTTCATCTTCTGAAGGTCCTCAAAAACATGACTAATATGTTTTCCAAGTATAATATATTCACAGAGACCTTCAGCCTTGGGATGAAGGTGTACACGATATGAAAAGCATGACCTGGGAGAAGGATGAACCAGTTCCGAAGCTTCGGCTCAGCGATGGAAAATGAAACCGACTTAAAGGGGAAAAGGTTGTCTAGTCCTCGATAGATTATCCCTTAGTCAATAGTAAATGTCAAAGGCATGGATGTAATTTTACACAGGCTGCGTCCTGTGTCTATAAATAGATGAACAGTAGCATCATACTGTTCACGCTAACTTGTATTCACTCGCACGTCACACTTGGATTTTTACCTTTTATCAAGCCGAAGGTACAAATGTAATTCAATATTATTAATGTTTATTCATGGTTATTTAATAAGGATACAAATAGTATAATGATTTAAAATGATTATTTGTATTCTTTATATGTAATTTATGTTCCTGTTTTCTATTACATGTTGAGATGATGAAGGTATACCCTTCATGACCTTTGTTTGAAGATCATTATATCCTGAGGGAGATAATGTTTCGAAGGACGAACGCCCTTAACCATTAACATTTGTGTTGCCTTGTTCTTAACTCATAGCATTTGAGAACAAGTCTCCAACAGTTAGCTTTGATTTAGAAGAGTTAATCTAGTAGACATGGAATAAGTAAATATCTAACAATGAAAGTAGGCGACGTGGTATAATTAATGTTGTTAGAGCGTAGTAAACATTTATAAGAAGTTAACGCAACTGGAATGGACCAAATCAGAGTTAAAATGAGTAAGATATGGTTTAAACAAGTTTCTAGATATTGTATTATTGAATTTATGCCTAAAAATAATCTCCAGGGTTTAATTTGCAAAGTCTCGGTTTATTTCTATTTATTTTATTCAGTTAATAGATGGCGGGTTAGTTTGTCAAATGTGCAGCTGCCCTTTAGCCATACTACTCCGCTGTCTACACACGCGCGATCCTAAGCCCTTAGATCATCATCGAACCACCCAAAACACATCCCGAACCGGTATACGCCCCTGACCACATGATTCCGGATCAACTATCAGATTTTTATGAAGCCCGGTCCGTTACATCCCTCGGATCCAATCTCAATGGTCTGTGTTCAGTCCAAGCGAAGGGGTGTCTTATTCTAATCTCAGGCGTTTATCTCAATTCGGACGGCCCATGCTCATCTTCAACCTCACGCACACCTACGGTTCCTTCTCTCCCATTCTTTCCCTTCGTTCTCTCGTCTACCCTCAGACCGGCCATGGTCCTCGGTCACTAGCAGCAACCCGCCGGTGATACGCCAGCGCCGCGAAGCACAACCCTTAATCCGGACTACCATGTTCGCGGAATAGAAGAACCGAGAGAAAATCTAACAAAAACATTTTAAGCGAGCTATCGCTAGAGCAAAAGGGAAAGTTTTGTACATGGCGAGGAACAAAACTGAGCTTAGCTAGACTAAAGGGAAAGTCATACTCACCACAGCGAGCTACCGCTAGAGAAAGGGTATAGCTCCATGGCGCCCACGACCTCGTTCTTCTGCTCGACGCGGTGGCGGAAATCACCACAACAGGCATGATGCTCACGGCTGTGCTTGGGATAGATGAGGGTAGGTTCCTGGTACACGGTCGACTTATATGGAGGTAGGGAAGCATGCCCTAGGCGGTGGACGCGCGGACTCCCCAGAGTTTGTTGCGGATATTTCATTTTCAATGCCGAAGAGGAAACTAATTCCCCGAGCTACGCGGAGAAGATAACGCTGACAGGAGGCCCCACGCGCCGGTCTCCGCATGACGAGGACGTGTGAGCAGGCGTGCTACAGCCGCATGCACCAGCTGCCAGAGGAGTTGGGGTCACGGAAGAAACGATGGTGTTTGGTGGAGCAGAGGGAAATCCGATCTGGTGAGGGTTCTGCTGATTGGGGTCGAGCTGGAACGGCTGAATCCGTAGGAGCTCGACGGGGAAGAAGGGGAGGGCGCTGGCTTGGGCGGCGTGTGGATCAGGGGCACAGCGCAGCCACTAGGGTGCCATGGCTGGGCGGTGAGGCGCCACTGGAGAAGCGGAGGGAGGAGCAGAGTGGGATTGGGCCGGCCAGGGAAATTTTTGGCCCACGCGGGGTGAGAGGAAAGGGAGCCCGAGAAGCTTATTCATTTTCTATTTCCTTTCTTCTTTTATTATTTTTTCAAACTAACTTTAAATTTTTTTATTTTGACTTCTGATTTAAAATATCCAGTAGAATTGCAATATGAGGTAACCCTTACAGTCACATTTTTTATTTCCTAATGTTTACTTATAGGGAGATAATTTACTGAATCAAAGTGTTATTCCAAAATTCAAGTATAACTATGGTCCACACTTCAAATTCAACTTTAGATGCAACACCATAAATAAAACTTCAGCATGATGCATTATTTTGGATATTGTTGGGGACTTGTTCTCAAATGCTATGAATTAAGAACAAGACAACATAAAATGTTAAATGTTAATGTCCTTCGTCCACGAAGCATTATTCCCTTGAGGATAATGAACCTTGGATGAAGGTTGACGAGAATACGATTACGAAGGTTAAGTCTTCGTAATCGAATTTCAACAGATTGTATAAGATAACATAAAATAAAGGGTATTAAAGGTAAATGAATCATAAACGAATCATATTATATTTACTCAATATATTGAATCATTGAATACAGTTATACCTCTGCCTTGGCAAAGATTGGTTCCCAAATGATGCGATTGCAATTACAAGAATGCGTGAACAGTAAAGGAATACTGTTCACTATTTATAGGCACAGGACACAGCCTGTGAGGAATTACAATTATGCCCCTCATAAAAGTTTACAACATTGACTCAGACCTTAATGGACTAAAAGGTCATTCTATCTTTAAGTCGGTTTGTAATACCGAAGCTTCATGAAGAGGAACCTTCGGCCATCTCATACAAACAGCTTCAGCCGAAGGCCGCTTCTTCCTACAAGACCTTCGGCGACGAAGCATAGACCCAACAGTAGCCCCTTTCGCGGTGCTAGATCGTTTTTTGTAACGAGCTTGATCCGTGAAAAAAGTCTCTTAAGCTTCGGGGAGCCGAAGGTCCAAAAAAACACCTTCCCTGAGCTCGTTGTCGAGAAACGATTCAGTTTCCCAGCGCGTAGCGGTCCCACCTTGCAGAGTTACTGTTTGGTCTCTGCGGTCCACCACGCAGTGAGTGCGAGCGGGTGTCCGCCTGGTGTAAAAATCCTGGCGCTTCGCCTTCTTACCTGCAGTACTATATAAACAGACGAGTAGGTGTGAAGTTACCACAGCATTCATTGCTATTTGCACTGTTTTGCTGCCAAAATTTTTAGCCATCGCCGAAGCTTGACTCTCGGAATCGAACGAAGCTCCAGCTTGAAGCCTGCTTCGTCAGAAGAAAAAACTTCGGAAGAAAAAAGTATTTAATTTCCACAAATTCAGAATTAAATGGCCAGAGTGCGTTCTACCGCTAGGGTTGAGCGTGAGGGGGGCGAAACTGAAGGTTCGGAGACTGTTCCCATCTCCGAAGCGATGCAACGATCCGGGCTGGTGACTTCGGAAAAGATCCCCGGTGCTGATGTAGAGCAAGCAGAACAAACAACTGCCGAAGCAGAGGAAGAAAACATTGAGGAAACTGATTCTGAAGATGATTATCGTATTGCCATGCCAAGCAAGCCCAGCCACTTGGACTTCGGAAAGTCTACTGTTTCGAAGGCTGATCTCTCCAAGATGGTGAAGTCGGGCTTTTTCAGTGAAAATCAGAAGAAGCTATTACGCTTCGGGGGAGAAGAAACTACCCCAAAGCCGGAGAAGGATGAAATAGTCATTTTCAAGAGCTTTCTAAAGGCTGGATTAAGATTCCCCCTACATGGGATTATTGCAGAGGTACTGAAGAGATTTGGTATCTACTTTCATCAGTTGACTCCTAACGCTATCGTTAGGCTTAGTGTTTATATCTGGGCACTCCGAAGCCAAGCGGTGGAGCCGTTTGCGGACAGCTTTTGTCGAGTTCACGAGCTGCACTATCAGACGAAGGCTAGAAAGGATGGATTGCATGACAATTTTGGTTGCTATAATTTTGCTTATCGGAAAACCACAAAGTTTCCTGTAATCAGCTACCGAAGCAAATGGGCAGCAGGCTAGAAGTCGGAGTGGTTCTATGTCAAGGTTGATGACGACAAGGAGAAGCTTGTGCAAAGTCCACTTGAACTAATCTTCGGAGAAACCCGACCTCATTGCAACATGACACCAGAAGGTCCAACTCAAAAAGCGATGAATGAATTCAGAATTATTGCAGAGCATATCAGTACAAGAGACCTGGTTCAGGAGTTTTTGGCTTTCAAGGTTTTTCCTAGTTTAAAAGAATGGGAAATGCCGAAGCTAAAGGGTGAGAAGAAAGAAGGTGAACTTGTACGGTTACCTTACTATTTCAAGTTTAAGAAATACTTTAAAACACCTTGCCAAGAGTGGCTGGATACAATTGAAGAATGTGCAATGAAATACTCGGCAATTATTCCAAAAAAGAAGATCAGTTGATGACCGCGGCCTTCGGCACCCGTCCGAAGCGAAGACTAAATCGTGTGCTGGACGCCTTGGGTTTTGAATACCCTGATTATGAAAATCTGAATAAAGGTGCCGGGGGCCAGAAAAGGAAAAGGATAACTGAAGCCTTAAATGAAGATGAGAAAGAACCATTAAAGAAGAAAATTCCGAAGAAGAGGAAAGCGTCTTCTCCGAAGCAAAAAATATCCGACGAAGAAGAAACCCCCGCATCACCCTCTGCCACTAACGTGGAGGAAATTTTGAAGGTAATGACTGAATCCCTGCCTGCGAAGCTAAGTCCATTGGGGCCTCAACTGACAAAGTTTTTTCAGAAGGAAAAGGCTCCCGAAAAAACGAAGAAAACGACTAAAGCAAAGAGACAAAGAATCATCACTGTGACAGAGGTCATTGACAAGACACCACCAAGAGCTTCAGCTCAGAAGACACCAGCGGCTGAGGAAAGAACAAATATTGAAAGCACACCTTCGGAGGTCGCGGCTGCCGAAGCTGCCTCAATTGAAGATTTGAACCTGGAAAGCACAATCGAACACATCGACAAAATGCTGCTAGATATGGCCACAGAAGAAGCTACCACTGCCGCCGAAGAGGCTATGGCCGCAGTGCCGGGGAAAGAAAAGGAAATTGTTGACGAAGCTTCAGAGGACGAAGCCTTCATGTTTCAAAATCTAGTTGGAGAAAAATTGTCAAAACCCGAAATAGAAGAGCTTAAAGAGTATGCCAAATCTTGCGGGTATAAACCAGGAGCACTCCTCTTCGGAGGTATTGATGATGAAAAATTAGATTGTATCCGAGATCAAACTGGAGCCAAAGTTATCGGTACTCTGTCAAAGAGTATCGGTTTTCCGAAGCTAGAAACAGACATTAGCCGCTACCGACGACAACATATCGTTGGTAGTTTATTTTATTCCAATTTCAAGGTGAACTACTTTTCCCTTAACTTTTATTGTTTTCAATAATGAAAACATGTCTAACGAAGGTTGTTTTCGTGCAGAGTATGCTGTTGAGCAAAGCTTTAAAAATGCATTGGAAGACAAGAAACACGAAGTTATAATTGAAAATTTAGAAAGCAAAATAAAGGAGCAATCAGCTGCTATTGAGAAGAAGAACTTCGAGCTTCAAGCAACTGAAGGTTTATTGGCGGAAGCCGAAGCTAAAATAACAGAACTGAACACGAAGCTTCTCTGCCAATCTGGGCAGTTTGAACAAGAAAAGCAAGAACTTAATGCAAAACTTGAAGCCGAAGTTCAACAGAATTCAGATTTGAAAAAGCTATTGGTGGGCCTTCAAGAAAAATGTTTGGAATTTAGCAACAAATGTATTCAACGACTAAGAAATATTTTCCACTCAGTTGGAGCCAGCAGTGAGAAATTCACCCCGTCAGCTGAAGATTTACCAAAGACCTTCGAACATATTGAAGGTGAAATTGATGAGCTTGACAAAGTTATAGCTGGGCACGGTGACTTCTGCGCCTGGGTAGCTTCTCGGGGCACTGCTGCAGCTTTCCTAAAAGTTGGCTGCGATCATGGAAAGATTGTCAATAGGCCCAATTTCACTTTATCACCATCAATTCTAGATGACATTCCTGATCTCGCCCGAAGTATTTCCAATAGATTTGTAAAGATGATATGGACAAAAGGCGGGCGAGAAAAGGCTGGAGACGAAGCTCGGAGTCATCTTGAACCAGTAAGAAATCATACCTTGTGCTTACCTTTTCCTTCAAGCTCGATTTTGACTTACAACAACTTAATTCATGCAGGATGACGAAGCCGAAGCCGATGACTAAAAAGAATAACGCCGAAGCTGAAATCCCTTGAAGATTAAATAGGAGTAGACTGTAGACAGACTCAAGAAACTTTTGAGATAACTTTTGTAAATGTAACTAAACTTATCTTTAATGAATTTTGTTCATACCTTGTAATATGCTCTTATCCTTCCATTAATGTATGGGAGGTGCTTTGATGTGGACGAAATTATCTTTTTGAGCCGAAGGCGAAAAAACACCTTCCCTTCTTTTCGTACACAGCGAAGCATAGAAAACAACATTTCCCTTTCTTTCGAAGCTCTCCTTTTTGTACACGAAGAAGCTCTTCTCTTTTTTTCTTTTTGCCGAAGCAACTACTCATGTCATGATGATGATTATCCTACATATGCCTGTATGAATGTTTATGAATGCAAATGCTATGATGTAATGCGATGTGCAAATGAATGTCCAAACACATATCCGAAGCCATAATCACAGCCATTATTTCCTTAGAAACAATCACACATCAGCTCTGCATTCCCTTAGGAACGACTTTGGAGCTTCTTCGCCATTTACTTTCGGCGGAATCAGCGTTGACTTTTTGCTGTAAGCTCTGCATTCCCTTAGGAACGACTTTGGAGCTTCTTCGCCTTTTACTTTCGGCGGAACTAGCGTTGACTTTTCGCTGTAAGCTCTGCATTCCCTTAGGAACGACTTTGGAGCTTCTTTGCTTTTTACTTTTCGGCACTCGATGGTGCGTTCTCTACTTTTACATTTACATTCCTTGGGGGATTTTGCTCTTATAGAACTAAAAAAGGAAATTACATATGATGGCCCCATTAAAAACCTTTCTCCCCCTTCAGAAAGGAAAAGGGTGCCATGAAAGAAAAAGTGAAGAAATATAAAAAATTACATCAAGTTATACATAATATCGCCGAAGCTCATCCGCATTCCAAGATCTAGGAATGTCGTTACCGTCCATATCCTTCAATCTGTACGAACCGGGTCTTGACGAAGATACTACCAAAAAGGTCCTTCCCATTTCAACTGCAACTTGCCTACTGTATCTGGGTTGGCCACTCTTCGAAGCACCAAATGTCCTGGCTCAATATTCTTTAGCCGAACCTTTCTATCACGCCATTTGATTGTTTCGGCTTGATATTTATTGATGTTCTCCACAGCTTGAAGCCTGATCCCTTCTAAAGCATCTTTTTCCACAGAATGAGTAGCTTCGGAACCTGATTCTGCCGAAGCTACTACTCTTATTGATCCGGTTTTAGCTTCCTCCGGAGTTATTGCTTCGTCACCGAATAATAACTTGAATGGAGTAAAGCCTGTTGACCTTGATGTTGTTGTGTTGTGGCTCCACACCACTTTGATTAATTGATCTGGCCACTTTCCCCTGGGTTGATTGAAGATTAACTTCATTATTCCTGTCATTATAATGCCATTGGCTCTTTCAACGAGTCCGTTTGACTCCGGATGCCTGACTGATGCAAAATGGATCTTCGTACCAATTTGATCACAGAAATCTCTAAAAGCTTCGGAGTCGAACTGTGTTCCATTATCCACAGTAATGGCCTTTGGTACCCCGAAACGACAAACAATATTCTGCCACAAGAACTTTTGAATGGTGGCCGAAGTTATTGTGGTTAAAGGCTTTGCCTCAATCCATTTGGAGAAATATTCCACAGCCACTACAACATATCTTAAGTTTCCTTGGGCCGGTGGTAACGGACCTAACAAGTCAAGGCCCCACCTTTGCAGCGGCCAGATGGGTTGTATGAGCTGAGTTAAGGACGAAGGTTGTTTTTGATCTCTTGCACATTTCTGACAACCTTCGCACTTTTGAACTAATTCCGCTGCATCCGAAGCTGCCTTCGGCCAATAAAACCCTTGACGGAAAACTTTTCCAAGTAACGGCCTAGATCCAATGTGAGATCCGCACAGGCCTGCATGTATTTCTTTCATCAATTCTATGCCTTCGGTTCTTGATAAACACTTGAGTAGTGGAGCACAAACTCCATGCTTATACAATTCCCCTTCTATCATGACATATGGACGAGCTCTTGCCTCTATCCTCCTGTTATAAGTTTCGTTATCTGAAAGGAATTTACCCTGAAGGTGAGAGATGATCTCAGTTCTCCAATCTTCGCTATAAACAGGAGATATATTGAGGACTGCTCTTTCAAGAAGTTCCACTGAAGGTGCTTTTATCGTTTCGAAGAACACATCCGAAGGTAAGGGCAGCCCCTGTGCTGCTGACTTAGCTAGCAATTCAGCATGCTCATTTTGTCCTCGAGGGATATTTTTGACAGAAAATCCTTCGAAGGAAGCTTCAACTCTTCGGACCATGTCTAGATATTTTTCAAGCTTCGGATCTTTAGCCTTGCAACTCTTGTCGATATGATCCGAAACAACCTGGGAATCAGTTTTAAGAATGGCCCTTCTGATTCCCATTGCTTTTAGCTTCCGAAGACCCAAAAGCAGGGCTTCGTACTCAGTAATATTGTTTGTACAACTGAAATCGAGTCTTGCCGCATAACAAGTTTTAACTTTGGATGGTGAGACCAACACAGCAGCTGCTCCTGCCCCGAAGGTTCCCCAAGACCCATCGCAAAACACTGTCCATACTTCGACATCTTTATTTGTTTCTTCATCCTGAGCCCCTGGCGTCCAGTCAGCAATGAAGTCTGCTAACGCCTGGGACTGGATCGAAGATCTATGCACATAATCAATGCAAAATTCATTGAGCTCTGCAGCCCATTTTCCAATCCGCCCAGTAGCTTCTCTATTTCTCATAATATCCTTCAACGGCTGCGAAGAAGGAACAACAATATTGTATGCTTGAAAGTAATGCCGAAGCTTCCTGGATGCCATCAAAACAGCATATAACACCTTCTCTAATTCTGTATAGTTTTTCTTTGATATACTAAGAACTTCAGATACAAAATACACTGGGACCTGCTTCTTGACTTGGCCATCAAGCTTCTCCTGGACAAGTGCTGCACTTACCGCTGAGTGCGAAGCTGCCACATATAATAACAAAGGAGCCCCTAGCGTTGGTGGAGTTAATGTTGTTAAATCTATCAGATATTGCTTCAGTTCCTCGAAGGCTTTTTGTTGGCTTGGTCCCCATTGAAAGACTTCGGCTGATTTCAGCACTTCGAAGAATGGTAAATTTCTTTCTGCTGATCTGGATATAAATCTATTAAGAGATGCCAACCTCCCTGTTAATCTTTGGGCCCCCTTTTTTGTAGTTGGTGGCTCCATTCGAAGTATAGCTTCAATTTTACTTGGATTAGCTTCAATTCCCTTTGTTGAAACCAAGCATCCAAGAAATTTCCCCTTCTTAACTCCGAAGACACATTTTTCTGGATTCAACTTTAAGCCAGCTTGTCTGAAACTGGCGAAGGTCTCCTGCAAATCAGCAATGTGATTTTCCTGTTTCGTGCTTTTTACAATGATGTCATCAACATAAGTTAGCACATTTCTGCCTATCTGAGACTGGAGAACCTTCGCAGTCATTCTGCTGAAACTTCCTCCAGCGTTTTTGAGCCCCTCAGGCATCCGAAGATAGCAATATGTGCCACTTGGGGTTATGAAGCTAGTCTTCGGCTCATCTTCCTTCTTCATCCAGATTTGATGGTAGCCTAAGTAACAGTCTAGTAGACTCATGAGCTCTGAAGAAGCTGCTGCATCAACTAAAGAGTCTATCCTTGGCAATGGGAATTCGTCCTTCGGACAAGCCTTGTTGAGATCTGTAAAATCGATACACATTCGCCATTTGCCATTGGCCTTTTTTACCATAACAGTGTTAGCTAGCCATTCTGGGTACTTTACTTCTCTGATAACTCCTGCACTGAGGAGTCTTTTGACTTCATTACGAGCACCTTCGGCCTTATCATCAGACATTTTCCGAAGCCTTTGCTTTCTGGGTCTGAAGGATGGGTCAATATTGAGCGAGTGTTCAATAACATCCCTGTTAACTCCGCAAAGATCATTGGCTGACCATGCAAAAACATCTTTGTTGTTGAACAAAAACCTTATCAAGGTTTTCTCCTGTTCTTCGGATAATTGAGAGCCCAACAGCACCTTCTGCTCTGCTATGTCCTCACATAAGAGCATGGGCTTCGGCTGATCTGCTGAAGCTGCTTTCTCCCTTCTGAATTTGTACTGTTCACAAGCTTCAGCTCCATCTATGTTATGGATTGCTTTTGAGTCAGTCCAGTTTCCTTCGGCCCTTCTGGCAGCTTCCTGACTTCCATGAATAGCGATGGGTCCTTGATCCGAAGGTATCTTCATGCAAAGGTAAGCAGGATGAAGAATTGCTTCGAAAGCATTGAGGGTGCCACGACCAATAATTGCATTATAAGGGTATTCCATGTCAACAATGTCAAACACAACTTGCTCAGTTCTAGTGTTGTTGATGAATCCGAAGGTCACTGGCATGGTGATCTTGCCCAGTGCTACAATCTGTCTTCCTCCGAAGCCACAGAGAGGGTGTGTAGCATCATGAATCTTATCTTCTGGCTCTTGCATTTGTCTGAAGGCCTTAGCAAATATGATATCAGCTGCACTGCCTGTATCAACCAAGACATTGTGGACCAGAAACCCTTTGATAACGCAAGAAATAACCATAGCATCATTATGAGGAAAATCCTTGAGCTGAAGGTCCTCCTGGGAGAAGGTGATTGGAATGTGGGACCACCTTGACTTGATAAAGGGTCCCTGCACTCCAACATGTTGTACCCTTCTCTACGCCTCTTTCTTCTGCTTTTTGTTGGCTGGTTCTGAGCATGAACCACCTGTTATCGGGAGCACCAGCTTCGGGTGCGAAGCAGCTCCAGCTCGAATGTTGAACGAAGCCATCAGCTCAAAAAAGTGGAAGTGAGTTCACCGGAGGTGGGCGCCAATGTTGGGGACTTGTTCTCAAATGCTATGAATTAAGAACAAGGCAACATAAAATGTTAAATGTTAATGTCCTTCGTCCACGAAGCATTATTCCCTTGAGGATAATGAACCTTGGACGAAGGTTGACGAGAATACGATTACGAAGGTTAAGTCTTCGTAATCGAATTTCAATAGATTGTATAAGATAACATAAAATAAAGGGTATTAAAGGTAAATGAATCATAAACGAATCATATTATATTTACTCAATATATTGAATCATTGAATACAGTTATACCTCTGCCTTGGCAAAGATTGGTTCCCGAATGATGCGATTGCAATTACAAGAATGCGTGAACAGTAAAGGAATACTGTTCACTATTTATAGGCACAGGACACAGCCTGTGAGGAATTACAATTATGCCCCTCATAAAAGTTTACAACATTGACTCAGACCTTAATGGACTAAAAGGTCATTCTATCTTTAAGTCGGTTTGTAATACCGAAGCTTCATGAAGAGGAACCTTCGGCCATCTCATACAAACAGCTTCAGCCGAAGGCCGCTTCTTCCTACAAGACCTTCGGCGACGAAGCATAGACCCAACAGTACAATGTTGGGGACTTGTTCTCAAATGCTATGAATTAAGAACAAGGCAACATAAAATGTTAAATGTTAATGTCCTTCGTCCACGAAGCATTATTCCCTTGAGGATAATGAACCTTGGACGAAGGTTGACGAGAATACGATTACGAAGGTTAAGTCTTCGTAATCGAATTTCAATAGATTGTATAAGATAACATAAAATAAAGGGTATTAAAGGTAAATGAATCATAAACGAATCATATTATATTTACTCAATATATTGAATCATTGAATACAGTTATACCTCTGCCTTGGCAAAGATTGGTTCCCGAATGATGCGATTGCAATTACAAGAATGCGTGAACAGTAAAGGAATACTGTTCACTATTTATAGGCACAGGACACAGCCTGTGAGGAATTACAATTATGCCCCTCATAAAAGTTTACAACATTGACTCAGACCTTAATGGACTAAAAGGTCATTCTATCTTTAAGTCGGTTTGTAATACCGAAGCTTCATGAAGAGGAACCTTCGGCCATCTCATACAAACAGCTTCAGCCGAAGGCCGCTTCTTCCTACAAGACCTTCGGCGACGAAGCATAGACCCAACAGTAGCCCCTTTCGCGGTGCTAGATCGTTTTTCGTAACGAGCTTGATCCGTGAAAAAAGTCTCTTAAGCTTCGGGGAGCCGAAGGTCCAAAAAACACCTTCCCTGAGCTCGTTGTCGAGAAACGATTCAGTTTCCCAGCGCGTAGCGGTCCCACCTTGCAGAGTTACTGTTTGGTCTCTGCGGTCCACCACGCAGTGAGTGCGAGCGGGTGTCCGCCTGGTGTAAAATTCCTGGCGCTTCGCCTTCTTACCTGCAATACTATATAAACAGACGAGTAGGTGTGAAGTTACCACAGCATTCATTGCTATTTGCACTGTTTTGCTGCCAAAATTTTTAGCCATCGCCGAAGCTTGACTCTCAGAATCGAACGAAGCTCCAGCTTGAAGCCTGCTTCGTCAGAAGAAAAAACTTCGGAAGAAAAAAGTATTTAATTTCCACAAATTCAGAATTAAATGGCCAGAGTGCGTTCTACCGCTAGGGTTGAGCGTGAGGGGGGCGAAACTGAAGGTTCGGAGACTGTTCCCATCTCCGAAGCGATGCAACGATCCGGGCTGGTGACTTCGGAAAAGATCCCCGGTGCTGATGTAGAGCAAGCAGAACAAACAACTGCCGAAGCAGAGGAAGAAAACATTGAGGAAACTGATTCTGAAGATGATTATCGTATTGCCATGCCAAGCAAGCCCAGCCACTTGGACTTCGGAAAGTCTACTGTTTCGAAGGCTGATCTCTCCAAGATGGTGAAGTCGGGCTTTTTCAGTGAAAATCAGAAGAAGCTATTACGCTTCGGGGGAGAAGAAACTACCCCAAAGCCGGAGAAGGATGAAATAGTCATTTTCAAGAGCTTTCTAAAGGCTGGATTAAGATTCCCCCTACATGGGATTATTGCAGAGGTACTGAAGAGATTTGGTATCTACTTTCATCAGTTGACTCCTAACGCTATCGTTAGGCTTAGTGTTTATATCTGGGCACTCCGAAGCCAAGCGGTGGAGCCGTTTGCGGACAGCTTTTGTCGAGTTCACGAGCTGCACTATCAGACGAAGGCTAGAAAGGATGGATTGCATGACAATTTTGGTTGCTATAATTTTGCTTATCGGAAAACCACAAAGTTTCCTGTAATCAGCTACCGAAGCAAATGGGCAGCAGGCTGGAAGTCGGAGTGGTTCTATGTCAAGGTTGATGACGACAAGGAGAAGCTTGTGCAAAGTCCACTTGAACTAATCTTCGGAGAAACCCGACCTCATTGCAACATGACACCAGAAGGTCCAACTCAAAAAGCGATGAATGAATTCAGAATTATTGCAGAGCATATCAGTACAAGAGACCTGGTTCAGGAGTTTTTGGCTTTCAAGGTTTTTCCTAGTTTAAAAGAATGGGAAATGCCGAAGCTAAAGGGGGAGAAGAAAGAAGGTGAACTTGTACGGTTACCTTACTATTTCAAGTTTAAGAAATACTTTAAAACACCTTGCCAAGAGTGGCTGGATACAATTGAAGAATGTGCAATGAAATACTCGACAATTATTCCAAAAAGAAGATCAGTTGATGACCGCGGCCTTCGGCACCCGTCCGAAGCGAAGACTAAATCGTGTGCTGGACGCCTTGGGTTTTGAATACCCTGATTATGAAAATCTGAATAAAGGTGCCGGGGGCCAGAAAAGGAAAAGGATAACTGAAGCCTTAAATGAAGATGAGAAAGAACCATTAAAGAAGAAAATTCCGAAGAAGAGGAAAGCGTCTTCTCCGAAGCAAAAAATATCCGACAAAGAAGAAACCCCCGCATCACCCTCTGCCACTAACGTGGAGGAAATTTTGAAGGTAATGACTGAATCCCTGCCTGCGAAGCTAAGTCCATTGGGGCCTCAACTGACAAAGTTTTTTCAGAAGGAAAAGGCTCCCGAAAAAACGAAGAAAACGACTAAAGCAAAGAGACAAAGAATCATCACTGTGACAGAGGTCATTGACAAGACACCACCAAGAGCTTCAGCTCAGAAGACACCAGCGGCTGAGGAAAGAACAAATATTGAAAGCACACCTTCGGAGGTCGCGGCTGCCGAAGCTGCCTCAATTGAAGATTTGAACCTGGAAAGCACAATCGAACACATCGACAAAATGCTGCTAGATATGGCCACAGAAGAAGCTACCACTGCCGCCGAAGAGGCTATGGCCGCAGTGCCGGGGAAAGAAAAGGAAATTGTTGACGAAGCTTCAGAGGACGAAGCCTTCATGTTTCAAAATCTAGTTGGAGAAAAATTGTCAAAACCCGAAATAGAAGAGCTTAAAGAGTATGCCAAATCTTGCGGGTATAAACCAGGAGCACTCCTCTTCGGAGGTATTGATGATGAAAAATTAGATTGTATCCGAGATCAAACTGGAGCCAAAGTTATCGGTACTCTGTCAAAGAGTATCGGTTTTCCGAAGCTAGAAACAGACATTAGCCGCTACCGACGACAACATATCGTTGGTAGTTTATTTTATTCCAATTTCAAGGTGAACTACTTTTCCCTTAACTTTTATTGTTTTCAATAATGAAAACATGTCTAACGAAGGTTGTTTTCGTGCAGAGTATGCTGTTGAGCAAAGCTTTAAAAATGCAGCAAGATTTGGAAGACAAGAAACACGAAGTTATAATTGAAAATTTAGAAAGCAAAATAAAGGAGCAATCAGCTGCTATTGAGAAGAAGAACTTCGAGCTTCAAGCAACTGAAGGTTTATTGGCGGAAGCCGAAGCTAAAATAACAGAACTGAACACGAAGCTTCTCTGCCAATCTGGGCAGTTTGAACAAGAAAAGCAAGAACTTAATGCAAAACTTGAAGCCGAAGTTCAACAGAATTCAGATTTGAAAAAGCTATTGGTGGGGCTTCAAGAAAAATGTTTGGAATTTAGCAACAAATGTATTCAACGACTAAGAAAAATTTTCCACTCAGTTGGAGCCAGCAGTGAGAAATTCACCCCATCAGCTGAAGATTTACCAAAGACCTTCGAACATATTGAAGGTGAAATTGATGAGCTTGACGAGGTTATAGCTGGGCACGGTGACTTCTGCGCCTGGGTAGCTTCTCGGGGCACTGCTGCAGCTTTCCTAAAAGCTGGCTGCGATCATGGAAAGATTGTCAATAGGCCCAATTTCACTTTATCACCATCAATTCTAGATGACATTCCTGATCTCGCCCGAAGTATTTCCAATAGATTTGTAAAGATGATATGGACAAAAGGCGGGCGAGAAAAGGCTGGAGACAAAGCTCGGAGTCATCTTGAACCAGTAAGAAATCATACCTTGTGCTTACCTTTTCCTTCAAGCTCGATTTTGACTTACAACAACTTAATTCATGCAGGATGACGAAGCCGAAGCCGATGACTAAAAAGAATAACGCCGAAGCTGAAATCCCTTGAAGATTAAATAGGAGTAGACTGTAGACAGACTCAAGAAACTTTTGAGATAACTTTTGTAAATGTAACTAAACTTATCTTTAATGAATTTTGTTCATACCTTGTAATATGCTCTTATCCTTCCATTAATGTATGGGAGGTGCTTTGATGTGGACGAAATTATCTTTTTGAGCCGAAGGCGAAAAAACACCTTCCCTTCTTTTCGTACACAGCGAAGCATAGAAAACAACATTTCCCTTTCTTTCGAAGCTCTCCTTTTTGTACACGAAGAAGCTCTTCTCTTTTTTTCTTTTTGCCGAAGCAACTACTCATGTCATGATGATGATTATCCTACATATGCCTGTATGAATGTTTATGAATGCAAATGCTATGATGTAATGCGATGTGCAAATGAATGTCCAAACACATATCCGAAGCCATAATCACAGCCATTATTTCCTTAGAAACAATCACACATCAGCTCTGCATTCCCTTAGGAACGACTTTGGAGCTTCTTCGCCATTTACTTTCGGCGGAATCAGCGTTGACTTTTCGCTGTAAGCTCTGCATTCCCTTAGGAACGACTTTGGAGCTTCTTCGCCTTTTACTTTCGGCGGAACTAGCGTTGACTTTTCGCTGTAAGCTCTGCATTCCCTTAGGAACGACTTTGGAGCTTCTTTGCTTTTTACTTTTCGGCACTCGATGGTGCGTTCTCTACTTTTACATTTACATTCCTTGGGGGATTTTGCTCTTATAGAACTAAAAAAGGAAATTACATATGATGGCCCCATTAAAAACCTTTCTCCCCCTTCAGAAAGGAAAAGGGTGCCATGAAAGAAAAAGTGAAGAAATATAAAAAATTACATCAAGTTATACATAATATCGCCGAAGCTCATCCGCATTCCAAGATCTAGGAATGTCGTTACCGTCCATATCCTTCAATCTGTACGAACCGGGTCTTGACGAAGATACTACCAAAAAAGGTCCTTCCCATTTCAACTGCAACTTGCCTACTGTATCTGGGTTGGCCACTCTTCGAAGCACCAAATGTCCTGGCTCAATATTCTTTAGCCGAACCTTTCTATCACGCCATTTGATTGTTTCGGCTTGATATTTATTGATGTTCTCCACAGCTTGAAGCCTGATCCCTTCTAAAGCATCTTTTTCCACAGAATGAGCAGCTTCGGAACCTGATTCTGCCGAAGCTACTACTCTTATTGATCCGGTTTTAGCTTCCTCCGGAGTTATTGCTTCGTCACCGAATAATAACTTGAATGGAGTAAAGCCTGTTGACCTTGATGTTGTTGTGTTGTGGCTCCACACCACTTTGATTAATTGATCTGGCCACTTTCCCCTGGGTTGATTGGAGATTAACTTCATTATTCCTATCATTATAATGCCATTGGCTCTTTCAACGAGTCCGTTTGACTCCGGATGCCTGACTGATGCAAAATGGATCTTCGTACCAATTTGATCACAGAAATCTCTAAAAGCTTCGGAGTCGAACTGTGTTCCATTATCCACAGTAATGGCCTTTGGTACCCCGAAACGACAAACAATATTCTGCCAGAAGAACTTTTGAATGGTGGCCGAAGTTATTGTGGTTAAAGGCTTTGCCTCAATCCATTTGGAGAAATATTCCACAGCCACTACAACATATCTTAAGTTTCCTTGGGCCAGTGGTAACGGACCTAACAAGTCAAGGCTCCACCTTTGCAGCGGCCAGATGGGTTGTATGAGCTGAGTTAAGGACGAAGGTTGTTTTTTATCTCTTGCACATTTCTGACAACCTTCGCACTTTTGAACTAATTCCGCTGCATCCGAAGCTGCCTTCGGCCAATAAAACCCTTGACGGAAAACTTTTCCAAGTAACGGCCTAGATCCAATGTGAGATCCGCACAGGCCTGCTTGTATTTCTTTCATCAATTCTATGCCTTCGGTTCTAGATAAACACTTGAGTAGTGGAGCACAAACTCCATGCTTATACAATTCCCCTTCTATCATGACATATGGACGAGCTCTTGCCTCTATCCTCCTGTTATAAGTTTCGTCATCTGAAAGGAATTTACCCTGAAGGTAAGAGATGATCTCAGTTCTCCAATCTTCGCTATAAACAGGAGATATATTGAGGACTGCACTTTCAAGAAGTTCCACTGAAGGTGCTTTTATCGTTTCGAAGAACACATCCGAAGGTAAGGGCAGCCCCTATGCTGCTGACTTAGCTAGCAAATCAGCATGCTCATTTTGTCCTCGAGGGATATTTTTGACAGAAAATCCTTCGAAGGAAGCTTCAACTCTTCGGACCATGTCTAGATATTTTTCAAGCTTCGGATCTTTAGCCTTGCAACTCTTGTCGATATGACCCGAAACAACCTGGGAATCAGTTTTAAGAATGGCCCTTCTGATTCCCATTGCTTTTAGCTTCCGAAGACCCAAAAGCAGGGCTTCGTACTCAGTAATATTGTTTGTACAACTGAAATCGAGTCTTGCCGCATAACAAGTTTTAACTTTGGATGGTGAGACCAACACAGCAGCTGCTCCTGCCCCGAAGGTTCCCCAAGACCCATCGCAAAACACTGTCCATACTTCGGCATCTTTATTTGTTTCTTCATCCTGAGCCCCTGGCGTCCAGTCAGCAATGAAGTCTGCTAATGCCTGGGACTGGATCGAAGATCTATGCACATAATCAATGCAAAATTCATTGAGCTCTGCAGCCCATTTTCCAATCCGCCCAGTAGCTTCTCTATTTCTCATAATATCCTTCAACGGCTGCGAAGAAGGAACAACAATATTGTATGCTTGAAAGTAATGCCGAAGCTTCCTGGATGCCATCAAAACAGCATATAACACCTTCTCTAATTCTGTATAGTTTTTCTTTGATATACTAAGAACTTCAGATACAAAATACACTGGGACCTGCTTCTTGACTTGGCCATCAAGCTTCTCCTGGACAAGTGCTGTACTTACCGCTGAGTGCGAAGCTGCCACATATAATAACAAAGGAGCCCCTGGCGTTGGTGGAGTTAATGTTGTTAAATCTATCAGATATTGCTTCAGTTCCTCGAAGGCTTTTTGTTGGCTTGGTCCCCATTGAAAGACTTCGGCTGATTTCAGCACTTCGAAGAATGGTAAATTTCTTTCTGCTGATCTGGATATAAATCTATTAAGAGATGCCAACCTCCCTGTTAATCTTTGGGCCCCCTTTTTTGTAGTTGGTGGCTCCATTCGAAGTATAGCTTCAATTTTACTTGGATTAGCTTCAATTCCCTTTGTTGAAACCAAGCATCCAAGAAATTTCCCCTTCTTAACTCCGAAGACACATTTTTCTGGATTCAACTTTAAGCCAGCTTGTCTGAAACTGGCGAAGGTCTCCTGCAAATCAGCAATGTGATTTTCCTGTTTCGTGCTTTTTACAATGATGTCATCAACATAAGTTAGCACATTTCTGCCTATCTGAGACTGGAGAACCTTCGCAGTCATTCTGCTGAAACTTCCTCCAGCGTTTTTGAGCCCCTCAGGCATCCGAAGATAGCAATATGTGCCACTTGGGGTTATGAAGCTAGTCTTCGGCTCATCTTCCTTCTTCATCCAGATTTGATGGTAGCCTAAGTAACAGTCTAGTAGACTCATGAGCTCTGAAGAAGCTGCTGCATCAACTAAAGAGTCTATCCTTGGCAATGGGAATTCGTCCTTCGGACAAGCCTTGTTGAGATCTGTAAAATCGATACACATTCGCCATTTGCCATTGGCCTTTTTTACCATAACAGTGTTAGCTAGCCATTCTGGGTACTTTACTTCTCTGATAACTCCTGCACTGAGGAGTCTTTTGACTTCATTACGAGCACCTTCGGCCTTATCATCAGACATTTTCCGAAGCCTTTGCTTTCTGGGTCTGAAGGATGGGTCAATATTGAGCGAGTGTTCAATAACATCCCTGTTAACTCCGCAAAGATCATTGGCTGACCATGCAAAAACATCTTTGTTGTTGAACAAAAACCTTATCAAGGTTTTCTCCTGTTCTTCGGATAATTGAGAGCCCAACAGCACCTTCTGCTCTGCTATGTCCTCACATAAGAGCATGGGCTTCGGCTGATCTGCTGAAGCTGCTTTCTCCCTTCTGAATTTGTACTGTTCACAAGCTTCAGCTCCATCTATGTTATGGATTGCTTTTGAGTCAGTCCAGTTTCCTTCGGCCCTTCTGGCAGCTTCCTGACTTCCATGAATAGCGATGGGTCCTTGATCCGAAGGTATCTTCATGCAAAGGTAAGCAGGATGAAGAATTGCTTCGAAAGCATTGAGGGTGCCACGACCAATAATTGCATTATAAGGGTATTCCATGTCAACAATGTCAAACACAACTTGCTCAGTTCTAGTGTTGTTGATGAATCCGAAGGTCACTGGCATGGTGATCTTGCCCAGTGCTACAATCTGTCTTCCTCCGAAGCCACAGAGAGGGTGTGTAGCATCATGAATCTTATCTTCTGGCTCTTGCATTTGTCTGAAGGCCTTAGCAAATATGATATCAGCTGCACTGCCTGTATCAACCAAGACATTGTGGACCAGAAACCCTTTGATAACGCAAGAAATAACCATAGCATCATTATGAGGAAAATCCTTGAGCTGAAGGTCCTCCTGGGAGAAGGTGATTGGAATGTGGGACCACCTTGACTTGATAAAGGGTCCCTGCACTCCAACATGTTGTACCCTTCTCTGCGCCTCTTTCTTCTGCTTTTTGTTGGCTGGTTCTGAGCACGAACCACCTGTTATCGGGAGCACCAGCTTCGGGTCCAAAGCAGCTCCAGCTCGAATGTTGAACGAAGCCATCAGCTCAAAAAAGTGGAAGTGAGTTCACCGGAGGTGGGCGCCAATGTTGGGGACTTGTTCTCAAATGCTATGAATTAAGAACAAGGCAACATAAAATGTTAAATGTTAATGTCCTTCGTCCACGAAGCATTATTCCCTTGAGGATAATGAACCTTGGATGAAGGTTGACGAGAATACGATTACAAAGGTTAAGTCTTCGTAATCGAATTTCAATAGATTGTATAAGATAACATAAAATAAAGGGTATTAAAGGTAAATGAATCATAAACGAATCATATTATATTTACTCAATATATTGAATCATTGAATACAGTTATACCTCTGCCTTGGCAAAGATTGGTTCCCGAATGATGCGATTGCAATTACAAGAATGCGTGAACAGTAAAGGAATACTGTTCACTATTTATAGGCACAGGACACAGCCTGTGAGGAATTACAATTATGCCCCTCATAAAAGTTTACAACATTGACTCAGACCTTAATGGACTAAAAGGTCATTCTATCTTTAAGTCAGTTTGTAATACCGAAGCTTCATGAAGAGGAACCTTCGGCCATCTCATACAAACAGCTTCAGCCGAAGGCCGCTTCTTCCTACAAGACCTTCGGCGACGAAGCATAGACCCAACAGATATTTATTCAGTATTTATTTTTAACAAAGAGACACATGTTCCATTAATAAAACACAAAATCAACATAACTCTAATATTATTTCTTGAATGGCTAAGGTCTAGAAATCCCTACTATTATTCTTATAAAGTAACCAAGAACCATCTAAAAATCCATACAACATTATTCAGGGTTTACACTTACACTACCCTAGCTCTGATGAAGAAAGGTCAAGTATCAGGAGGTAAGAGTCAGGCCTTATCCATCAATCGGGGACAAGCCAACCATGTGGAAGCAGAAGCTGAACCCTAAGAACCCGAAAACCAGGAAGACGTCTTGGTGGAAGGTGAAGAAGCCAGTGAAGAAGGCAATGAGCAACAAGATTAGAGTATTTTTTTTAGGAGATGGTATTTGTAAGACCTAAATAAGGCCATAAGTAGCAGTTATTTCTTTATTATTTTAGGAATAGTAATAAAATCTATTTTGAACCTATGTTTTAATAACAAGTTATGCATCGTGCTGAGATTCTTGATTGTGCATATGTTATGAGACAAGATTGAGATACATCACTTTTCTTACTATTCTCGAGGACGAGGTTATTTTTAAAGGGGTAGAATTTGTAACATCCAAAATCCTATTTTGTGAGGTATAAAAGGTTCTCCAAAGATTTGAGAATAAAATGACTTCCAATAACAATTTCATTCCTTTATAGAGTATATTTCTCTAAACTAAACACATAATGATAACTAAGATTTGGGTATTCCGAACTTAGATCCAAATCTTAAAACTTAAAGATGGAAAAATAAATAAATGAAAGACTTCCAATCTATTTTTATTCTCTCCATAAACTATATAAGTAAAAGCAATCCTTTAAAATATTTGAATTAACATAACTCATGTAAAATATTATATATTAATAATCATTTTTAAGTAGCTTTTGATTTGATCTTATATTCAAATATAATGTTTCCCTAAAAATGATAATGTGTGGGTTTCATAATTGAAAACATTTTTTCACAAATAAATACACAAATAAATTAAACAATTATGTTTTGCATTCATACTTGTATTTTATGGAATGAGCATTTGAACTTATAATTGAAATTTGAATTTGAAAATTTAAATTAGAAAACAACATAGAAATTAAAATAGAAAAGAAAAGAACAAATGAAAAACCTACCCTAGGCTGAATTCCCCCTGTCCTTGGCCCACTTCTCCTTCCTCGGCCCGCCTACTCGCCTACGCCCACTTTGGTGCCGACGGTAGGCCCATCACGTCATCTAGCCATCACCCCAGCGCTCGGGTTTTTCGATCGCTTGCATGTGGGCCCGCACGGAGAGCTCCATCCTCACCCGTGAACAGACCCCACGCATGGCGCGATGGCTCGCCACGTGATCCACGGTGCGGTCACTGAATCCCGCAGAATAGCCCCCGACTCCGGGTCATAAAGGCCTTGCGGCCGCGCTCGCCTTGACCATCGCGCTCCATCACGTGTATGCACCGCCGGACAGAGAGAGACGACGAAGAACACCACTGCCGTGGAAATCGTGTTGTGCGGCGCCTCAGCCCTCGGGTGGGGTATCTAGGGCTTTGTCGGGCCACGGTGGGGGCTATACACACTTGCTTCAGGAAGACATCAACCAGAGCTCGGGGAATCGCTCACCAGAGTTTACCTCCACGACCGCGCTGCGGATAGCGTCGTTGTCGGCATAATCCCTGGTAATACTACATTCCCTAGCTTCACAATGCCCTCCTCTTCATGTAGAGCCATTTGGGTCATGGTTTGGAGCCCTACCACGCGGCTTGGCGCTCTCCAGCCATGGCGCCACCGTGACATTGGTCGCCGCCGTGTTGGGCACAGTGGATGGGAGAATATGATGTCAGGACCGTTGATTCGACCATGGACGGTCCTGATTAGAACGCGAATACCCCTTCGCGCATTCAGATCTGGGCCATGGATTCGATATCATGCGAACGAGATCGAATCGTGATTCTTTTTAATCTGGATCATTGATCATCAATCCGACGGGGCCCTGTGCGTACCGGTTTAGGTCGAAGAAAGATTTAATCGGAGCCCTTGTGTTGGGGACTTGTTCTCAACTGCTTTGAATTAAGAACAAGGCAACACAAAATGTTAAACATTAACATCCTTCGTCCTTCGAAGCATTATTTCCCTTAGGATATAATGATCTTCAGACGAAGGTTATGAAGGACATACCTTCATCAACGTGATATGTGTTAATAAAAGAAGAAGCATATGAAACATAAGAGGCAAGATAAGCAGTCACATTACATTATTGATTCATTCTCATTATATATTATTCTAAAAAGGCAGAGACAATATTGAATTACAGATGTACCTTTTACTCGATAGAAGGCAAAAAGTACAAGTGTGACGCAAAAGCCAGTACAAGTCAGCGTGAACAGTACGGGGGTACTATTCATCTATTTATAGGCACAGGACGCAGTCTGTGAGAAATTACATTCATGCCCCTTAGATTTATTATTGACTTATATATAAATCTATGAGGACTAAATAGCCTTTCCCCTTTAAGTCGGTTCCTTTTCCCGCGAATGAGTCGAAGCTCCCTTGCGCGTAGCTTCGGAGCAACGACAACCTTCGTCACGATCATGCTCTTCTCATCGTGTATGCTTTTATCCTGAGTCCGAAGGTACCTGTCCATAAGCCATACTTGGAAGATATTGTTAAATTACGTTTTTGAGGACCTTCGGAGGACAAAGGCCCCCAGTAGTAGCCCCTCGCAGTATTAATTTGTTTAAGATAACGAATTCAGACTGCGACATGGACGAAGGCCTTAAGCCGAAGGTCCGAAAAAACACCTTCCTTTTGCTAAACAACCCGCAGTCCAGGATAGTTTTAAACAATTACAATGAGGCCCTGGAATTTTATAGGATAGCCCTTAGGGAATTAATAAATGGTGTCCGCAGCCCAATCCGGATTAAATATTTAATAAATTAAAATCAGAAAATGATTTTTTATAAACTAAACCCTAAAACTTCATAAATTCATAACTTCTTTATTTTAACTCCTTTTTGATCCATTCTAGTTGCATTAAATTTATATTAATATTGTTATCATCTAGTAACCTTATTTTGTTATGAAAGATAGGTTAAATTTATGCACTTAATTTTTTTATATCTAGCACTTAAATCTTCAGAAAATCATAACTCTTTAACCGCAACTCTGAATTTAGTGGTTCTCGAACCTGCGACCTCGTAGCAGCGCGCAGAATATTCTTACACTTTTTGTTCTCATGTTTGGTGCACTGTTATTTTTTTGTACTTCTTGTTTATTTGTATGTATTGCCACGAGTAGCAGCGAGGTTACGAATCACCCGAAGATCAATTTGGTGAAGTACCTAGGAATCTCAAGTCCAAGGCAAGTTGTGCCCTTGATCACTTTTTCTCTATCTAATAATGTTCCTATTAATCATTGTGACAGGCTCAGGTTAATTTGATGGGACCTAATAGGTTTCTCTATTATTGTTTATCCCACACCTTGCAAACAAATGAACTATTGGGTAGATTTGCTATTGCTCTACCTGGTTTTGGAAAATTAATGTTACATTATGATCATGTCCCAATTTTGTTGTTGATTTTATTATTGTTCATGAAAAGACCATTGTATTAGTTGGAACATGGAGCTTAAGTTGAGATAAAAGTGCTACCACAAGGGTGGAATGGGACGTCCTTGGCCAAGTAATTAGGAAAGCTAGGGAGAGATTACCTTACCCGAGAGGGGTAAGCGGGGAGGCGTCGTTGTAGAGTATAGGGAGGTTCTCGGGTCGAACTGCTGCAATGGCATTTCTGACGAGGGATTCATATGCTTCCTTCTTCCTGAAACCGTAGTGGGTTTTCTTGAACTAGTGGAACTTTGGAAAGGCCTCGTAGTGCTACGCTGTCTCGCTTCCTTGGTAGAGGTGTATGGGGTCCATATAAACCCATGGAAAATGGGTAACACGACTTGTGGGTAAAGATGCGCAACCTCTACAGAATGTAAAACTGGTATATCAGCCGTGCTCACGGTCAAGAGTGACTCCGGGCTCTCACATGATTAAATTATGGAATTAAACTTAATTTGCCATATGCATTGCATTGTGGGTGTTATTATTATTTATGATCTCTTATTTATTTGGGTTGGTATCTACTTATACTTAGTAACCGCTAATAAAATTTTGACCAACTTTAAAAGCAATGTTCAGGTTTCACCATCTCCTTTAGTAAGCCTTACACTTCACATGAGCCCACTGTAAGTGAGGTCATACACATTATTCCCCACAACTTGTTGAGTGATGAACGTACGTGAGCTCACCCTTGCTGTACTCACATCCCCCCAGGTCAAGAATAGGTACCGTAAGATGAGGATCATGAAGGATGTCGCGATGAGTTCGTGAGAGATCTAGGCCAACGTCTCCTAGTCAACTATGGTTGCTGGATCGTTGTCTTCGTATGATGTAATTATTTAACTATTTTGTATAGACCTTCATTATATATTAACGATGTGACATTCATTTCTGTACTATGAGTCATCATATGTCTGAGACTTGATCTTAGCACACATTTAATTAACGCCCGGGTTTGCCCCTTAAATCCGAGTGTGACAAACGGGTGCCGCTTCGCCTCACTGAGTAAGTGCATCAAAAGTTGTGCCTCTCTCTCCTTTTTCATTCCTCCACAAGTAGCAAGGAGAGGATGCCCCTTCAGACTTCCTTCCTGATGAAGGAAGTGGGGCGAGGCCACAGTCTGATTAGGGGCTTGAAGGTTTAGCCCTCGGCAGGGTTCGGGAAACTGTCCCAGAGCACATGGGCTTCGAGCCCTTTACTGATCAGGGGTTTATAGGTTGGCCCCTCGGAAGGTTTCGACAACCACCCAGAGCACAAAGTCAGGGATGACTATGGATACGTCCGTACATGGCCAAGGCTCGGGCTACAATCTCGAGGTACCCTAAGACATATTCGAGACCCCCGGGAGCGACTCGTGACGGTATCCCATCGGAGGGAGGCATCGAGCCCTCGGACCCCATCAAACGGGTCCAGGACCTGGCGAATCACCCATAGGTACTTTTGGGTCGTGTCTCCAAACCACTAGCCGACTCCTATCAAATGGAGCTCAGGCCTCCACTCGGATTACCCAATAACATCTCACCGGAGACGTCATGTTCATTGCCCACCGAGGGTAGCATGGTGCTTTCCCCCTCTTCCTCCTTGTGGAAAGGCGACAAAGAGGCGCATCACCAGAAAGTCAAGACACCCCTCGATCGTCCTCTCGCTCTGTGCAGAGTCTCGGGGGCTGCCCTTGCACTCGTGCTGTGGCAGATGTAACACCCCAAGTGTTACCCAAGGCCATGGCTCCATACAAACAATTATGATTTGTTATCACATCTGTTAAAGTAAAGGAGAAAGAGCACCCAAAACTTTAGAAACCATGGACTAATTAAGGAATGTTCATAGCAAAAGCAATACCCAAGAATTTTATGCAATTATCATCTTGAACAAAAGAGGATAAACCTTAGACCCCCTTCTTGAGCCATTAGCCCCCAAACACTGGATTAATGGAAAAGATAAGCAAATGAACATTTCATGACTTAAACCCTTAACCAAAGTTTAAGTACATTAACATATCTACAAAATTTAGTAAGGGAAACCTTACAAAAAGATCCCTTAAAGACCTCAAATCAGCCCCAAGTGGAGAACACTTAAGCGTCACTCACATTTTCTCTAAGTCAAAAATGAACCCTAATCTAAATATCAGAAGTGTTCACCTAGTTAATGGCACAAAAACAACTGGGTTTAAATAAAAAAAGGAGCTAAACTACCTAAGGAACCCATTGGAAAAATTTGAACCTAAGCCAAAACCGTTTGACATGATTTTACATCCCTTTTGTCTCGGGGTGAACAGTGTGACAGCCCCAATTTGGCGTCCACATATCTTGTGAACTAGGGCATATCTCCCATTGGACTCACACATAATAGCTAGCCCTAGGTGCCAGGAAGAGATTTGCGCAAGACTCATGGCAAGATTCGCACGTTTGCAATCTCTGCAAACGTTTGAACAAAGGCAGAAACAAATGCCCACGTGTTCGACACGTTTAGGCGCGCCAGAGCACGCCCCGGCGCTCGACCCCGCGCGCACCGCGCCGCGCTAGGCCGAACCCGTGCCCACGCCCTCACCCGCGCCTATAAAGCCAACCGAGGCTTCGACCGTACGCCCTCGCTCGCTCTCAACCTCGTCAGAGCGCAAGTTCACCGGCGATTGCTCTACGCACGGCGTGCCAGCGGCCACCCGAGAACCGACCCCCATAGACCGGCCACCCTAGCCGTTCCCCGCCCCGTCCGACCCTCGAGAGAGCCTCTGCGTGCCTCGGTGAAGCTCCCGGAGCCAGGAATCGAGCACTACCTCGCCGGAGACACCAGATCAACGTCGACGGACTTCACCAGATCGCCGGCGTACGTAGACCGAGCTCCACGGTGAGTCTTTCTTCGATTCCTTGCACGGGTAGATCCCTTAGCACCCCATGAAGCTTCCTGTGCCTTTGGATTGAACCCTACTGCCGTGAGCAGGCTGGAGCACACGCCGCCGACGAGCCCGACCGTCTGCGCACGTGGCCCGACCGATTTTGCCCATCTTCGTCGATGAGCCGTACCTCGACGTGACCGCAAGGACTTCCCGGAGCTAACCCCACCCTTCACCGGACCTCCCTCGCCGCCGGTAAGCCGCGCCGCCCTATTTACTTCCACGGTTACTGTTTACAAGGGGAGGGACCTCGGGAAGAAAGGAGAAGAAGGCAGGGGGTTTTGAATGGTCAAAGACTCAGATGAATAGTTGCACAGGGGCATAAGTGAAAGAGTTGGTTAAGGAAAAACCTAGGGTCCTCGGTGTAAACTGGCTTTTCAGAAAACCTTTTAAACATTATTCTTTTAAATACAAACAGAGCTTGTAAAATTCATAACTTCAGTTTTATTCAGCCAAATTTGGTCAAACCAATTTTGCTAGGTTCTAAATAATGTGAACTACTTAGGAAAAATACAAAGAATTAAATAGTAAACTGGCCAAAAGCTAAATAAAAGAGGGAAAAAGAGCTACACTGTTAGACTAGGGTTAAGAAAAATCAGAGAGGTACTAAACCACTACCTAGCCTGTTTAAAAATAGTACACTCCTCAGTGCATCAAATTAAGAAAGGGTTTACCATTTAAACTCATTTTGGCTCAAAGTTAAGTAAAATAGAAAAGATAGTTTAAAATAAGAACCAGGGGCTACCACATTTTTGCTAGCTCACCTATTTAGTATAGTTCACTGGAAAATTTTGTTAGACCCTTTGTTAGTACAAAAGAAATGAGATACCTTTTATTTCATGAAAACAATGAAAACTTAGAAAAACCTTAGAAAAATAATCCTGAGGAGGAACCACCCCAAACCCTGGGATAACTAATAATATATTATTATGAATCTAGGAAAAATGTAAGTTCTGTTGTTTGACATTTTTCAAATAACAAGTTAGTTATAAGTGCCTTTTTGGCATTAAACTTTAGAAAATCACAAATAAATATCCAGTAGGCTTTTTTCTGTGATTTTTTAACAGACCTATTATTCCCTAGGAATCTTGGCAAAAATAAATGTTGACCCAGAAACCTCACAGAAATTAGAGCTATAGTGTAAAGTGCCCTTTTACCCTTACTTTGGTTAATTTTGTGCAAGGAGCATCTAAATTAAATTCAACCTCAAATTTTTAGAATAACCCACAGAGGTCAATGTTTACCCACTGTAATTTTTTATAACATTTTTGGAAGATGTTAACTTGCCATGGCAATGTAAAAGCACTCACTAAGAAGCTTAATTGAGAATAAAATAAGGAATGTGGAAAGAATAGTGGAGTGCAACCTTAAATCTTCCAAGAGCCAAAACCAACCTCTAAAGGATGACTGAAATTTTAAGTTTTATTCAAGACCCTAAAAATGAATGTATAAAACCCTTAAGGAAAACCCAAGGAAACCCTAGAGTACCACTGAATTTAGTACTATTTTGCTATGCATAACCTTTACAAATTGACATATCATTAATATGCATATATCTTGTTCATTGCATTCGATAGACTGTAATATCGCTGACGGGGAGTACATCCTCGTTCCGGAGCAAGGAGTTGCTCAGGAGATAGCCCAGGAGCCAGCACCAGAGCCTGCCATCGAGGATCTACCTGCCCCAGCTTTGGAAGGCAAGCCCCGGTTTTATGCATAACCAATTTTATATGCTATTTTACTGCACTTAATGATTGTAGGCTTGTATTGTGCACTTAAGTGTTGGAGTTGACTGAAACCCTAGTCGCATGAACTCAGGATTCCTATTGAGATGGATACTAGTATGCTAGGTCGAGTAGCTGCTTTACTAATTAGGGATCTCGGTAGAAGTCGAGTGATTTTTCTAGCACTTGCGTGAGGTCAGGAATTGATTGTATCCATTTTATATCGGAATGATGATGGTCTGTTGACGACGGTCCATGGGGATGCGTCGTCTCCGAGACGGAAATTGGAATAAGGATTAAGGTGTGGTACCGTGTGTCAAGCGTTTGAATGTACTAAACACATGCCGAGAAATATGGTAAATCGGTAAGCCTAGTACCTGAGTGAACCTGCCCGCAGATTGCCCTCCTCACGCGACCTGAGATGTGGTCTCCCATTCCGGTTATGGTGGGTACAACTGCGGTCACTGCACGACGGCAGTCGGGGTTAGTTAGGCATTGTACGCCAAGGCGGTGAGCCCCTTTCTGTTGCCAGGGAATCGATGGGGACGATTGATGTGTGTGGGGATGGAGTGCCTCGCCATGTCGTGTGTTTAGGTTTACCTTGCAAGGTTTAAAAACTCGATTTGAATCGTCTGCTTCTCGCAGCTAATGAGACTGCTTGATCCATGCTGCTACATTGAGTAACAAGTGAAAATGTGTTGACTTGGCAAAATATGTTGACTGCTAACTGCATGGTACCATGTATGATTAGATAGGTACACCTTTAGTCTTAAGAGGGTCACACTAAAACTTGAAAAGCTAAAATTTGATTTTAGACTCAGCTAGTGCTTTTGGCAAACCAAACCCCTCACCCAAACAGCTGCATGTCTAGAGGTAGAGGAGTAGACTCCTCACACTGGGTAAGTCTAGCTGAGTATTAGTATACTCAGCCTTGCTTGTGGCATAAATTTTTACAGGTTCTTTGGAGGACATGGTTGCTGGAGTGACTTGGCCGTCCATCTTGCCACCGGGTTGGACAGTCGAGTGGGACCCTACCTTGGCAGAGGAGGAGCATGAGGAGTGATGGGCCAGGCTTCCCCATCCCTCCGTTTATTTACCGCTAGTTTTATTCCGCTGCATTCCGAACAATGAACACTACTTTTGTTAAACTCCAATGATGTTGTAATAAATTAAGTACTCCTTAATGTTTGGTTTTATGCCTTATTGTATTTGCTCTGTGCCTCACCTTCGAGTGAGTACGTGGTACTTGATCCTGTTAGTGGCCTCATCGGACTAGATCCGAGGGACTGACGTTTTATTCCTATTTAAGTGTGGTCTAGCCTTTAAGGTGGGACTTAGGCACTTAAGTTGAAATAATTTGGGCGGTTCCGCCACAGCTGGTATCGGAACTTGTACCACCACAGAGGAATCAATAAACCATGATTACCATCCTTTTTTTCCAAAGTAAAACTTGTTGAAACCAATGTTGGATAGATCGGTAAGGCAATAGGGTTGGACATAGAGCGTGGAGCCTTAGGATACTAGATGGGTACCTAGGTGGTTATTTGAATGTGCCCTACAGGCTACTATGAGGGATGGGGATTTTCCCTATTCCCTATAGGTTGATGTGAGGTCGTTTAGGACGAGCATGCATGCATCATTTTATTTAGACTATTTGGTAAGTGGTTAAGAACTTTAAAAGCTATGAGGCATGATAATAAAGGATTAAGTACACTTCAAGACTTCAACGTAACCTTAGAAAAGCCAAGCACTGATTTCCCTGTATTTTTGTAATTCTTTTTCTTTTTCGCTTACGCTTACCCTTACACAAATGACTTTTCACGAATCCTCGGAAGGGGGGAACACACATTCCCACACGTACGGACTTGCACGAGAGGGTTTTCCCCGCATCATGTGGGAGGTACTGCAGGGAGTCGGATATACGACGCCTCCCCAGTACGTGGTGCAGCTGTTCGAGGAGCACCGGGTACCCCGCTGAAGGGTGAGGATGACCTTGGAGCCTCATCCCTTGCAGCCAGGCTGGCGTTCGTTGGACTCCGAGTCTCTCGGATACCGGGCTGAGGACACTATTGAGGCCATTGCTCTCCACAGACTGACGACCTTTTGTGGCTTTCACCCCTTGGAGTTGTCCACTCAACCCATTGGTTTGTTCCCCACTGAAAAGGAGGGCGACCCAATGTGGAAGGATCGAGTGGAGCACACCAAGGATGTGTGGGCTCTTTACCCAGGGCAGACTGCTCACCTGACGGTGCGATGGATGAATGCCCTGTACAGTCTGCAAGCGGTGCGAGGAGAGGCAATGTCTCAGCTAATGGGCTTGGTGGAGGCTACCAAGATCACCCTGGATAACAGGGAGGACCTTGTGGTAGACCTGTCCACTGAGCTGGTGGAGAAAGACCTCCAGGTGGAGCAGATGGCCACCCAGATCCAAGAGCTTGAGGAGCTAGTAGGAGCCAGGGAGAACACCATCGAGGTTCTCGAGGATTAGCTTATGAACACTCAACAACAACTTGAGGAAGCTAACCAGCACTTGGATATGCACCATTAGGAGATTCAGGACATGGAGGCTGACGAGGATGTTGACATCGAGGGAGGAGTAGAGCCGGAGCCTGCATCCAGCCTGGACACTGCTGGCTCAGGGAGACTACCTTCCCCCGAGTCAAGCGTTGCCTCGTTTGCTCATTAGGTTACAGGGATAGGGTTAGAAGTGTGTGGCGGTAGAACTCCTCGAAACTAGCTTAGCTTTTGCGCCCTTGGGGTACTAGGCTAGACAAAGTTTAGTCTTTTGAGCACTGATGTAACCAGTAGCGAACTCTTTTGGAATTATGGATGATGGATGATGTCAACTTTAACTTATGAAGAAAGTTTTATGTCATGTGGTGTCTTTTATGAAAAGTGCAAAGAAATGTTTGGCATTTTACAAACTTTGTCCTTTCAAATCTTTTACCATGTACGAACCCTAACATCAAAAGTATGATATTAAGAGCATCCTAAATTTTCAGATGGCAGGAAGAGCGCGCCGTGGACAGAATGAGCGCATTCCTCCACCACCGCCACCGCCACCGCCTCCTACCATGCAAGAACTGATGGCTCAGCAGAATGACATTCTGCGACAGTTGGCTCAGAGTCAGCCGCCACCTCATCACTATGGTGGTGGTGATCACCATCAGCGTCCCCCAGCAGCGGCCACTTATCAGGAGTTCCTCAGCACTCAGCCGTCATTGTTCACTCGGGCAGAGGATCCACTTGATGCTGATGTATGGCTCGGGGTAGTGGAATCCAAATTCCCACTGCTTAATGGAGTTTGTTCAGATGTGACTAAGGTCCGGTTCACCACCCAGCAGCTTCACGGACCCGTGCGGACATGGTGGGATCACTTCCTCGCTATGCAGCCAGTTGACCACGTGGTGGAATGGAGAGAGTTCAAGGCAGCATTCAGAGGGCATCACATACCGGCAGGCATTATGGACCGCAAGCTTAATGAGTTTCTGGCACTTACTCAGGGGAATCGTATTGTGTTACAGTACGCTCAGGCCTTCAATGACTTGTGTCAGTATGCAGACTATCATGCAGACACTGATGAGAAGAAGAGGGACAGGTTCAGGAGGGGCCTCGGTACTAAGCTCCGCGACCGTCTCAACACAGTCAGGGCCAATAGCTACAATGAGTTAGTCAACATGGCCATTTCTTAGGAGGACTGCATCACAGCCCGCCAGGCAGAAAAGAAGAGGAAGACCCCTGTGGCAGGACCTTCAGCTTAGCCTCAGCGCTTCAGGATTGTATCTGACACTCAGAACAGGGGACCTCAGCAGCAGCAAGGATGGTGGGTGATCCGACCACAACAGCAGCAGCAGGCACCCAACCGCTCTCAGCCCCTAGCCCAGAGGAATAACAACCAGCCACAACAGCAGTACCGTCAGGTCAATGACAACAGATGTTTCACTTGTGGCAGCACTGGACACTATGCCAAGAATTGTCCCAAGAACCAGCAGAGACAGGGGCAGAATTCCAGTCAGAACCAAGGCAAGAGACAGAAGGTGCAAGTGAGACAAGGCAGGATGAACTTCACCACCATGGCTGATGTTCCAGAGGGAGCACCCGTCATGACTGGTATGTTTTTTGTTTTGAATTATCTTGCAGTCATTCTTTTTGATTCTGGTGCATCACACAGTTTTATCAGTGCAAAATTTAGTGCCAAATGCCAGTTACCTTTTCACCACACAAATGGGGGCATTACCATCTCAACACCAGGAGGCAGGGTTGCCACCTATCAAATCAACAGGCAGGTGCCTATAAAATTTGGTAGTCTTGTAATTAGAACCACCCTCCTCATCTTGGGATTGGATAGTGTGGATATCATATTAGGAACTGACTGGTTATCAAGGCATCAGGCAGTGATTGATATCGCAGCAAGGGCCATTGAGATACACTCACCTACTTGTGGTGAAGTCACGTTATATTTACCTAACTAAGGTTGTAGCCGTTCCTGTGCTTTCACCCTGATAGAGTCACCCGTCGAAAGGATTCCAGTGGTCTGTGAGTACCCCGATGTTTTCCTAGATGAATTGCCAGGGATGCCGCCCGACAGAGACATAGAGTTAGCAATTGAGCTACAACCCGGAACTGCACCTATATCCAAGAGACCCTATCGGATGCCTCCAGCAGAGTTGGTGGAATTGAAAAAGCAGTTACAAGAGTTGTTGGACAAAGGATTCATTCGCCCAAGTACTTCACCATGGGGATGTCCAGCCTTATTCGTAAAGAAAGATGAGAGTCTAAGATTGTGTGTTGATTACCGCCCTCTCAATGCGGTGACCATAAAAAATAAGTATCTGTTGCCCCGCATTGATGTATTGTTTGATCAGTTGGTGGGAGCCAAGGTATTTTCCAAGATAGACCTTCACTCTGGCTACCATCAGATCAAGATCAGGGCCAGTGATACTCTGAAGACGGCTTTCTCTACCAGATATGGGCTTTATGAGTACTTGGTGATGTCTTTCGGGCTGACCAATGCCTCGGCATATTTCATGTATTTGATGAACTCAGTTTTCATGCCAGAGCTGGATAAGTTTGTAGTGGTCTTCATTGACGATATCTTGGTATACTCAAAGAATGAAGACGATCATGTCAAGCACTTGCATAAAGTACTCCAGAGACTGTGTGATCATCGTTTATATGCCAAGTTGTCCAAATGTGATTTTTGGCTGAGGGAAATCAAATTTTTGGGTCACATCATTTCTCAGGATGGGGTATCAGTTGATCTTGAGAAAGTACAAGAAGTGATGGATTGGAAGCCTCCTACCACTGTACGACAGATTCAGAGTTTTCTGGGATTGGCAGGATATTATCGGTGATTCATTCCGGATTTCTCTAGGATTGCCAAGCCAATGACCGAATTGTTGAAGAATGGAGTAAAGTACGAATGGAGTCAGAAATGTGAAGATGCCTTTCATACATTGAGGCAGCATCTGACGACAGCACCCGTGCTAGCACAGCCTGACAACACCAAATCTTTTGAGGTTTATTGCGATGCTTCAGACACTGGATTGGGATGTGTCTTGATGCAAGACAACAGAGTTATTGCCTATGCGTCCCGAGCACTCAGGCCTCATGAGCAGAACTACCCCACCCATGATCTAGAGTTAGCTGCCGTAGTTCATGCTCTGAAGATATGGAGACATTACTTGATGGGAGCTCATTGTAATATCTATACTGATCACAAGAGTCTCAAGTATATTTTTACTCAGGCAGATCTTAATATGAGGCAGAGAAGATGATTGGAATTAATCCAAGACTATGATTTGGAAGAGCATTACCATCTGGGCAAGGCCAATGTGGTAGCAAATGCCTTAAGTCAGAAAGCCCAGTGCAACTGTGTAACTATGGACTCTAAGATCGCCACTCTGTGTGACGAGTTATGCAAGCTGAACATGGAAGTTGTTTCCTTAGGTACCTTGAGTTATATCTCAGTGGAGCCCACTTTACATGAGCAAATAGTCATGGCACAGTTTGGTGACAAGGGTGTTCAAGTCATCAAGGATATGCTCAAGCAAAAGGTGGATAAGTACCAATGCTTTCGACAAGACAGTAGGGGAGTTCTATGGTTTGAAGGCCGATTGGTTGTTCCTAAAAATTCCGAACTCAGAAGAAAAATATTGGATCAAGCTCATCTTTCCAAATTGTCCATGCACCCCGGCAGTAACAAGATGTATCATGATCTCAGATCCTTGTACTGGTGGACCAGAATGAAGAGGGAAATTGCTAAGTATGTATCTGAATACGACACTTGCCAGAGAGTCAAAGCTAGTCATTTGAAGGTAGCTAGTACCTTACAGCCTCTTCCCGTACCAGCATGGAAATGGGAGGATATTTGCATGGATTTTATTGTGGGTTTACCCAACACATCCCGACACCATGATTCTATTTGGGTCATTGTGGATAGGTTGACCAAGATAGCTCATTTCTTGCCAGTACATACCACCCATAGGGCAGAGAAGTATGCTGAGATCTATGTTGACCAGATAGTTCGTTTGCATGGAATACCAAGGACTATTATGTTAGACAGAGGAGCACAGTTCGTAGCACGTTTCTGGGAGCAGCTACAAGAGTCACTGGGAACTCAGGTGATAAGGAGCTCAGCATACCATCCTCAGACAGATGGTCAGACAGAAAGGGTAAATCAGATTTTTGCGGACATGTTAAGGGCATGTGTGTTGCACTATGGGAAGAATTGGGATAAGTGCCTTTCCTTGGCAGAATTCTCTTATAACAACAGCTACCAGTCCAGCCTAAAGATGACACCGTTCGAGGCCTTGTATGGGAGAAGGTGTAGGACACCGCTAAATTGGTCAAGCTGGAGAGAGGGAAATATTTGGACCTGACCTGGTACTTGAAGCCGAGAAGAAAGTCAAAGTCATTAAGAAGAACCTAGAAGCTGCTCAGGCCAGACAAAAGAGTTATCATGATAAGAGGAGGAAGCCTCTACAATTTGAAGTGGGAGATCATGTTTATCTTAAGGTGTCACCCACCAAAGGTGTTCAGAGATTTGGAACCAAGGGCAAGTTAGCTCCTCGCTACATTGGGCCCTATGAGATCAAACAAACTTGTGGACCTATAGCATATCAGTTGAAGTTGCCACCTCATATGTCAGTAGTTCATGATGTATTCCACGTATCTCAGTTAAGGAAATGTGTCCGCTTACCCATGGAAGTGCTACCGGAACAAGAATTGGAGATAGAACCAGACTTGTCTTACCAAGAGCACCCCATCAAGATATTGGACCAAAAGGAGAGATCAACTCGGGCAAGGTCGATCAAGATGTATAAGGTTCAGTGGAGCCACCATTCAGTAGAAGAGGCTACGTGGGAAACTGAGGAATTTCAGCGTCCTCGCTTCCTTGACTTTCTGCCTAAAGGAGTCGGTACGTAACCCCAAAACCCCACCCCACCTGCCCTTTGAATCTAAATATAAGAAAAACTTAGTTGTTAAGAGTAGAGTAAGTTGTGGAAGGAAATCTAAAAGGACTTCCTTCTGAAGTTGCAAAGAGAATGACATTCGAAGAGCAGTTAATTAGAGCAACTTGGTTAAAGGAAACTGCAACACACCAACATACCTTCTTTGTACCCCTCTAAAGGATCCCTACCCAAATCTTGGGTCGAGATTCCTTTAAGGGGGGAGGGCTGTAACACTCCAAGTGTTACCCAACGCCCTGGCTCCATACATACACTTATGATTTGTTATCACATGTGTTTAAGTAAAGGAGAAAGAGCACCCAAAACTTTAGAAACCATGGACTAATTAAGGAATGTTCATAGAAAAAGCAATACCCAAGAATTTTATGCAATTATCACCTTGAACAAAAGAGGTTAAAACCCTAGACCCCCTTCTTGAGCCATTAGCCCCCAAATAGTAGATTAATGGAAAGGATAAGCAAATGGACATTTCATGACTTAAATCCTTAACCAAAGTTTAAGTACATGAACATATCTACAAAATTTAGTAAGGGAAACCTTACAAAAAGATCCCTTAAAGACCTCAAATCAGCCCCAAGTGGAGAACACTAAAGAGTCACTCACATTTTCTCTAAGTAAAAAAGGAACCCTAAAGTAAAGATCAGAAGTGTTCACCTAGTTAATGGCGCCAAAACCACTGTGTCTAAATAACAAAAAGGAGCTAAACTACCTAAGGAACCCACTGGAAAAATTTGAACCCAAGCCAAAACCGTTTGACATGATTTGACATCCCTTTTGTCTCAGGGTGAACAGTGTGATAGCCCCGATTTGGCGTCCGCATATCTTGTGAACTAGGGCATATCTCCCATTGGGACTCACACATAATAGCTAGCCCTAGGTGCCAGGAAGAGATTTGTGTAAGACTCATGGCAAGATTCGCACATTTGCGATCTCTGCAAACGTTTGAACAAAGGCAGAAACAAACGCCCACGTGTTCGACGCGTTATGGCGTGCCAGAGCACGCCCCGGCGCTCGACCCCGCGCGCACCGCGCTGCGCTAGGCCGAACCTGTACCCACGCCCATGCCCGCGCCTATAAAGCCAACCGAGGCTTCACCCGTACGCCCCCGCTAGCTCTCAACCTCGCCGGAGCGCAAGTTCACTGGCGATTGCTCTGCGCACGGCGTGCCAGCGGCCACCCGAGAACCGACCCCCATAGACCGGCCACCCTAGCCGTTCCCCGCCCCGTCCGACCCTTGAGAGAGCTTCTGCGTGCCTCGGTGAAGCTCCCAGAGCCAGGAATTGAGCTCTACCTCACCGGAGACACCGGATCAACGTCGTCGGACTTCACCAGATCGCCAGCGTACGTAGACCGAGCTCCACGGTGAGTCTTTCTTCGATTCCTTGCACGGGTAGATCCCTTAGCACCCCGTGAAGCTTCTTGTGCCTTTGGATTGAACCCTACCGCCATGAGCAGGCCGGAGCACACGCCGCCGATGAGCCCAATCGTCTGCGCACGTGGCCCAACTGATTCCGGCCATCTCCGTCGACGAGTCGTACCTCGACGTGACCGCAAGGACTTCCCGGAGCTAACCCCACCCTTCACCGGACCTCCCTTACCGCCGGTAAGCCGCACCGCCCTATTTACTTCCACGGTTACTATTTAAAAGGGGGGAGGGACCTCGGGAAGAAAGGAGAAGAAGGCAGGGGGGTTTTGAATGGTCAGAGGCTCAGATGAATAGTTGCGCAGGGGCATAAGTGAAAGTGTTGGTTAAGGAAAAACCCATGGTCCTCGGTGTAAACTGGCTTTCAGAAAACCTTTTAAACATTATTCTTTTAAATACAAACAGAGCTTGTAAAATTCATAACTTCAGTTTTATTCAGCTAAATTTGATCAAACCAATTTTGCTAGGTTCTAAATAATGTGAACTACGTAGGAAAAATACAAAACACCCTAAGTATTGCAGAAGATTTTAAAGTTTTGAATTAAATAGTAAACTGGCCAAAAGCTAAATAAAAGAGGGAAAATAGCTACACTGTTAAACTAGGGTTAAGAAAAATCAGAGAGGTTAAACCACTACCTAGCCTGTTTAAAAATAGTACACCCCTTAGTGCATCAAATTAAGGAAGGGTTTACCATTTAAACTCATTTTGGCTCAAAGTTAAGGAAAATAGAAAAGGTAGTTCAAAATAAGAACCACGAGGCAACCACATTTTTGCTAGCTCACCTATTTAGTATAGTTTACTGGAAAATTTTGTTAGACCCTTTGTTAGTACAAATGAAATGAGATACCTTTTATTTCATGAAAACAATGAAAACTTAGAAAAACCTTAGAAAAATAATCCTGAGGAGAAACCACCCCAAACCCTGGGATAACTAATAATATATTATTATGAATCTTGGAAAAATGTAAGTTCTGTTGTTTGACATTTTTCAAATAACAAGTTAGTTATAGGTGCCTTTTTGGCATTAAACTTTAGAAAATCACAAATAAATATCCAGTAGGCCTTTTTCTGTGATTTTTTAACACAAAGACCTATTATTCCCTAGGAATCTTGGCAAAAATAAATGTTGGCCCAGAAACCTCACAAAAATTGGAGCTATAGTGTAAAGTGTCGTTTTACCCTTACTTTGGTTAATTTTGTGCAAGGAGCATCTAAATTAAATTCAACCTCAAATTTTTAGAATAACCCACAGAGGTCAATGTTTACCCACTGTAATTTTTTATAACATTTTTGGAAGATGTTAACTTGCCATGGCAATGTAAAAGCACTCACTAAGAAGCTTAATTGAGAGTAAAATAAGGAATGTGGAAAGAATAGTGGAGTGCAACCTTAAATCTTCCAAGAGCCAAAACCAACCTCTAAAGGATGACTGAAATTTTAAGTTTTATTCAAGACCCTAAAAATGAATGTATAAAACCCTAAAGGAAAACCCAAGGAAACCCTAGGGTGCCACTGAATTTAGTACTATTTTGCTATGCATAACCTTTACAAATTGACATATCATTAATATGCATATATCTTGTTCATTGCATTCGATAGACTGTAATCTCGCTGACGGGGAGTACATCCTCGTTCCGGAGCAAGGAGTTGATCAGGAGGTAGCCCAGGAGCCAGCACCAGAGCCTGCCATCGAGGATCTACCTGCCCCAGCTTTGGAAGGCAAGCCCCGGTTTTATGCATAACCAATTTTATATGCTATTTTACTGCACTTAATGATTGTAGGCTTGTATTATGCACTTAAGTGTAGGAGTTGCCTGAAACCCTAGTTGCATGAACTCAGGATTCCTATTGAGATGGATACTAGTATGCTAGCTCGAGTAGCTGCTTTACTAATTAGGGATCTCGGTAGAAGTCGAGTGATTTTTCTAGCACTCGCGCGAGGTCAGGAATTGATTGTATCTATTTTATATTGGAATGATGTTGGTCTATTGACGACGGTCCATGGGGATGCGTCGTCTCCGAGACGGAAATTGGAATAAGGATTAAGGTGTGGTACCGTGTGTCAAGCGTTTGAACGTACTAAACACATACCGAGAAATATGGTAAATCGGTAAGCCTAGTACCTGAGTGAACCTGCCCGCAGATTGCCCTCCTCACGCGACCTGAGACATGGTCTCCCATTCCGGTTATGGTGGGTACAAGTGCGGTCACTGCACGACGGCAGTCGGGGTCAGTAAGGCATTGTACGCCAAGGCGGTGAGCCCCTTTCTGTTGCCAGGGAATCGATGGGGATGGTTGATGTGTGTGGGGATGGAGTGCCTTGCCACGTCATGTGTTTAGGTTTACCTTGCAAGGTTTAAAAACTCGATTCGAATCGTCTGCTTCTCGCAGCTAATGAGACTGCTTGATCCATGCTGCTACATTGAGTAACAAGTGAAAATGTGTTGACTTGGCAAAAGATGTTGACTACTAACTGCTTGATACCATGTATGATTAGATAGGTACACCTTTAGTCTTAAGAGGGTCACACTAAAACTTGAAAAGCTAAAATTTGATTTTAGACTCAGCTAGTGCTTTTGGCAAACCAAACCCCTCAGCCAAACAGCTGCATGTCTAGAGGTAGAGGAGTAGACTCCTCACATCGGGTAAGTCTAGCTGAGTATTAGTATACTCAGCCTTGCTTGTGGCATAAATTTTTATAGGTTCTTTGGAGGACATGGTTGCTGGAGTGACTTGGCCGTCCATCTTGCCACCGGGTTGGACAGTCGAGTGGGACCCTACCTCAGCAGAGGAGGAGCATGAGGAGTGATGCGCCAGGCTTCCCCATCTCTCCGTTTATTTACCGCTAGTTTTATTCCGTTGCATTCCGAACAATGAACACTACTTTTGTTAAACTCCAATGATGTTGTAATAAATTAAGTACTCCTTAATGTTTGGTTTTATGCCTTATTGTATTTGCTCTGTGCCTCACCTTCGAGTGAGTACGTGGTACTTTATCCTGTTAGTGGCCTCGTCGGACTAGATCCGAGGGACTGACGTTTTATTCCTATTTAAGTGTGGTCTAGCCTTTAAGGTGGACTTAGGCACTTAAGTTGGAATAATTCGGGCGGTTCTGCCACAGTAGAATTGTTGGAAACTCCAGTAGCCTAGCGTAGAGACTTGGGGACTGCCTTTGCACCCAGGCCACGGCCAGGTGTTGAACAAAGGATACTGTCAACGACATCTATGAAGGGAAATATTAAAACCTCGAAGGAGTCAACCACTCCTTCGAGGCCTCGGGGGCTATACCTCTTACGGTTAAGCAGCACACCCATCAGAAACAAGTCTACCACCTCTTAGGGTTAAGCCGCATACCTGCACGGAGATTGAAGAGCCTCCAAACAAGTGTCAAAACACTTCCTTGGAGGGCTCGGGGGATACTGTCGGGTATCGTAATTAGGGGTACCTAGATTACGCTTCCTAAACACGCTTAACCCCAAGACCACCATGGGGCCCGTTCCTCGAGGACAAGGGAGTGCAAATCGCGCTTCGCCAGAGGTCCCCTCTCAGGGGTCACCGTAGCTCCGCCTCACCCGAGCTTGCCCTCAAACAAGGTATGCTCTAGGGAGAATCCTCATCCCGATCGACGTCCCCTCTCCTCGGAAACACTGTCTCTGCCTCGCCTGAGCCCATCTCGGGTAAGGAAGACAACCCCAAAGCAGGACTTAACCAAAGTCCGTAGGGGACAGGAGCATTCAATGCACATACCTACCCCACATAGAATTGCAGGTGAATAGGTGCAACAAGACCACAGTCCTGTTAAGATTCACCAACTACGATGCACATGCGACCACTGTTCCCGCACGCCGCCTGCCAATTCCCGATGGGACATACAATACGACAAGAGTGCAGGATGGAGCTTGGGCGCAAACTCTACCTTACCTGAAGTCAATCTCGGCCTTGCTACAAACTCCGCCTCACCCGAGCCCGGCCTCGGCTACCTGCTCCCCGCAAATCCCGCAGGAGACCACTCCTTCAATTGTGGCACGCATGTCTACGAATCCTGGAGCGGGCTCGGTCACGACCTCGCGCGGAGTTCCACCTCGCCTGAGCCTGGATCCAGCCTCGATTTCTGCAATAGAAAGGCGCCAAATGTCACCGTATACTACAAAGCTGACGTATTACTTAAGGGCTTTTTGTCTTACTCATGAATGTGTCAACCACTACGGCATGGGAAACCTCCTTGGCAGGGGGCTCAGATACGTGATCGAACCCTCGGTCCTAGCCTCGGCTCTCAGCAGAAATCGGGCGGGCACAAATCAACAGCAAGTACAAGACCCACGTTCTAGGACATACCATCTACAGGGGCTCGGCTGTGCCTCCTCATCGTATGTGGCCAACTCCGGTACTCCTGACAGCCCTCCTTGAGGCTATAAATAGGGCAGCCTATGGCTTCAGGGAGGTGGGCTAATGCTTCACGGTTTTCTCCTCCACCATGATATTAACACTTGCCTAAATCAACCCTAGTGACTTGGGATCATTCCCTCTCCCGCTCAACTTGTATTCCCTACTGCAAGCACTTAGGTGCAAGTAATATAAGTCTCATCCCCCTCTACTAAAAGTAGGGCCTTCTCTTGCCCAAACCAGGATAAAGACGTGTGTCATCTTGCATCACCCATCTAGGTTAGGGGCACACAACATTATTTCACTATTTGGTAAGACCCTCAGGTCCGGACACCGACAATCATTAACAATCGTAAAATTATATTAGCCATATATAACAGGGCAGACAAAAGGGGACTAGATGGGCCATGACACATCCTAAACCAAGCTCGCCATGGCCTCGCCTCGGTCTCATTCTACTGTTCCTTCAATTGCACGCCTAAGACAGCGCCCACGAGACCCAACTGTGTGAGTTTGCCATCCATGAGCCTGAGACCACGCTACCACCACCGCCCTATGCTCTTGCCCTAACGCTCGCCACCACCACCCTAGCTCTAGTGTCCACCATGGCAACCCCAGACCCTAGTGCCTGCCGCCATCCCTACCCTAGTGGCTAGCGCTTACCATTGAGACATGCCGACACCGCGCCTAACCGGCCAGCCCTAAGACATTGAAGCTAGTTAAAACCAGTTGATGTACTACATGACATTGTTCTTGGCATTGGATAAGTTTGCATGTTGTTGGTTACTCCTTTTTTATTCCTTCGAGGTATCAAAAACAAGACAACACAAGTAAGAATTATGAAAGCTTCTCCCTCTTATAGATTCTCATTCGGAAATCTATAAAGGGAAGAAGATAATGAAGAAGTTCTAACAACCTTTCCATAATTAAAAGGCAGAACAAAAGGAAAACTTATTCAACTCCTTATCTTGTAAACTCTACTTTTATTCTTTTAAAGTAGCAATAATTACAAATATACCTTTGACTTCCACGAGTGCATACTCAAAGATATCTTCGAAGGTGGAACAAATCAGTGTTCCGATCTCCAGTCGTGCCCTTAATGCATGTCATTGTCCTCTATTTATAGTGGTGAGGTACAACTTCGTCTGAAATTACAAACATGATCCATGTTCTCATACATGCGATTTACAATTTTCTCAAGGACAACATTGTCTTTTTTCTCACTTTTCATGCTAAAAAAGTTTTCTAATTCTTCTTCTTTTCCCTTTGCTTCGTGTGCTAGTGCTTTTTCAGCTGAAGCTTCTTTGAAAGGGAAATGGCCTTAACCATTTTCTATAATTGATTTTGGTGCTTGATGGACATCACAAATCTTATGGACTAACTAGTTTGTCTAGTTTCTTTGATTCACAGGTGCATAAGTCCATCCATCCCAGACATGAGAACTTCTTAAGGTTTTTTATTGTACCACGAACCGTCTGGGCCCTTCTAGCGGACAATCTACGATGCCTCGAAGCACTTCAGACAGGAACTATGTTAAAAATCACACTTCTACTATGGACTGTCTGAAAGAGAGAAGAGCACCGTCCGGGACCAAGCTTGGACCGTCTGGCCTCAAGCGCGGACCGTACACCCATTGAAAAGCAGAGAAACCCGAAGGTGACGGGTTTGGTAAAATTCATTTTTAGCGTCCTCATGGACCATCCAGGGTGCATGGCCAGACTGTCCGCGATTGCTTTATCTAACATATGATGACACAATTAATGCACTTATAGCCATTGATATAGACATTCTTGCTGACTGTTGCAAATCCAGTCGTTGATGTACAGGGGTGGACCGTCCAGAGGAAAGGCGCGGACCGTCCGCGGGTGGCAGAAAATTGGCAACGGCTAGGAAGTGGTTGGTAGCTATAAATACAACCCCAACCACCTCCATTCACGTCATCCAAGCATCTAATTCATTCTCATTCAATACAAGAACAAGCATTTCATCCCAAGACACATTCAAAGCTCCCAAGCTCTTCCAAGTGCCATAATTGTGACTAGTGATCTTTAGTGATTAGTGCCTTGGAAAATCTAGAGAGAATATGATCCTGTGTTTTTATTGTTGCTCGTGTTGCTTGGCTTTCTTAATCGTGCTTTCTTCATCTCCTTCTAAACTCTCGAGTGACTTGTAAAGCTAGCAAGAGACACCCTAATTGTGTTGTGATCCTTGCGGGGTCTAAGTGACCCACGAGATTAAGAAGAACCACTAAACCGGTCTAAGTGACCGTTTGAGAGAGGGAAAGTGTTGAAAGAGACCTGGCCTACGTGGCCTCCTCAACGGGGAGTAATTTCATTGGAACCGAACCTCGGGAAACAAACTGCCCATGTATTTGTGTTAATCTTGTATTGTGATTTGATTTTTCGTCTCCTCTCTCTCTCTAAAGTTATCTTGCTTGCAATCTCTTTGAGTTAGCTCCCAAAGTTATCCGCATTTATTGAGCAACTCATAGAAAGAACTCTCTTTTTCACTCTGATTTCATTATTACTCATTCTAACCCTAACCTCGGGTGAAGTTCGTGTTCAAAGTTTATAATTTTGAGGTTTTGCCTATCCACCCCTATCACACCTAATTTTAAGGGCAAACCCGAGTGCGTGTCATATATATAGAAACAAATATCACAAACTTTATTACATAACAAAAATGTCTTACAAAATAACTGATAATAAATAAATTGAACTAATATTATTTCCTCGACACCATCAAACTGAATGGAAGACGACACATAGATCTCGTCGAACTTGTCGTAGTAGTCCTCCTCTAGGGGCACCTGCTCTTCACCTGTGGGGGGTTATTGCAAGGGAGAGCTCACAGATGTTCATCGCTTAGCAAGTGTGGGGAATAATGTGTATGAGCTCACTTACGGTGGGGGCTCATTTATAGTGTAAGGGCAATAAAAAAAATAATGGTTAAGGCTGAGCATTGCTTTTAAAAAGTTGGTCAAAATTTTATTAGCGGTTATTAAGTATAAGTATATACCATCCCAATAAAATAAGAGATCATAATTGATAATAAATCCCACAATGTGATGCATATGACAAATTGAGTTTAATTCCATATTAATCATGTGAGTGTCCGAGCCGCTCTTGACCATGAGCACGACTGATATACCAGTTTTACACTCTATAGAGGTTGCACATCTTTACTCACAACACGCGTCCTGTTTGTCACCTCGGGTTGATCAGACCCTTAAACACTACCAAGGCGAGTAGGCGAGGGTACACTACGTGGCCTTTACAAAGTTCCACTAGAGGAGAGAACCCGCTAGGGATTCTGGGCCGAAGGCGATATAGGAATCCCTTGTCCAAAAACCTAAAAAGATAGTACGACTCGAGGACCTCCCGACACCTGCACTCCTCCACCCCGCTTGCCCCTTTCGGGAAAGGATTAACTCACACTAGCTTTCCTAATTAATCAGCCAAGGGAGTCCCATTCCACCCTTGTGGTACCACTATTTTCTTGGGTGGTTCTCCATGTTCCTATTAACACAATAATATTTTCATGAACAGTAAATAATCAATTAACAGTAAATAGCATGATCATGAATAAGCATCAAACACCAAGTTTAATCTTATCTTTTCATGGGCACCAAATGTAGTATTCATAGCTTCACCTTCAACCTTGGTATAAGCTTCAAACATTTCATCGCATGTTGCCTCGATATCTTCATGCCAGTCGTCATCAGGTTCATGTTGGTCACTTGTTCTCAAATGCTATAGATCAAGAACAAGACAACACGATTGTTAATAGTTAAAGACCATCGTCCTTCGAAGCATTATCTCTTCTCGGATATAATGATCCTCAGACGAAGGTCATGAAGGACACACCTTCACCATTTTATCATATAGATGTAAATACAAATAGAAAAGTAAAGGAACATAGAAAAATGGAAATAACAATTATTATATATCAGTAATTTATTTATTATTATCTTCATTCAATATGAATAAGCATTAACAATATTCATATTACGATGGTACCTTCGGCTTGCCAGAAGGTAGAAGAGCAGAGTGACGCAAAAGCGATTACAATCTAGCGTGAACAGTACGGTGCTACTGTTCATCTATTTATAGGCACGAGACGTAGCCCGAATAAGATTACATCCATGCCCCTGACATTTACTCTTAATCATAATGCGAGTTATCAAGGACAAAGTAGTCTTTTCCCCCCTTAGGTCGGTTCCGTCCTTCATGCTTGCTATCATACCAAGCCGAAGCTCCTTTAGCCATAGCTTTGACGTTCATCCATGTCACCTTCGGGTTGTATCTTCATATTACACACGCCTTTATCATGAGAGAACCTTCATCCCAAAGCCGAAGCCTCCTGTAATAGTCTATGTCATACTAAAAACATATGGTTAGTCATGTTTTTGAGGACCTTCGGAAGAGGAAGGCCCCCAACAGTAGCCCCTCGCAGTATTAATTTGTTTCTTTGTAAAATTTTTTGCACTGCGACGTAAACGAAGGCCTTTAGCCGAAGGTCCAAAAAACACCTTCCCTTCGCTATAATAGCGCAAGACACTGCCATGTAGGACCCACCAAATGGTGAGGTGCTAGGCATATAAATAGGAGCTCGCACTGAGAGTATTTTCTTGTGCCATCTCGGTTGCTTGCTTTGTGTTCGTCATTTTAAGTTTTCCTGCTCTGTTGAATTTTGATTGAATTTTAAGCTTCGTCATTTCAACAAAATCTGATGGCTGGTGAGAAGGTTGTTGACCCAGCCCTGTCTGAATTTTACGAAGCTATGGAAAGAACCAACATAGAAAAGATTGCACATGAAACATTAGCTGAGATATCTGAGAGTTCCAGTGATGATGAAAGCTTTGATGTAGAGAGTGAGAACGAAGATGCCGAAGATTGTCCATGGCGACCAAGCCATACTATATTCGGGAAATCAACCATTAAACAAAGCCAGATTGATGCAATGAAAGGTAGATATTTCCATGATATTTCTATTGTGAGGGCTGAGGGAGACAACATTGCCCCTGTGCCCGAAGCTGACGAAGTAGTTGTCTACAGAAGCTTCATGAAAGCAGGCCTTCGGTTTCCCTTGGATAATTTTTGGGTTGAAGTTTTGAAAACTTTTGAAATTTACCTTCATCAGATTACCCCCGAGGCTATCATCAGAATGGGAATTTTTAGTTGAGCCATGAGGAGCCATGGGTTAGAGCCAAATGCAAAAATGCTTCTACAACATTGATGAGCTGTCCTATGAGACGAAGGCTACTGGCAAAGAATAATATCATAATATTTTTGGTTGCTACAACTTCGTGCCTCGCTCTGATGTGAGATATCCAGTCCCAACATTTCGGAAGAGGTGGCTAGGAGCCTGGATGCAAGAGTGGTTTTATGTGAAAAACAACTTGATTGAAAGAGAAGATATAAAGGGGATCATTCAATGCCCTATCTGGTCTCGCTACAGCATTAGGAGGCCAGCCACTACCCTTGGAAATGATATTCAAGCATGCCAGATGGCCTTTAACACCGTATGCACTTATATTAGCACAAGGGACCTAGTGCAGGAGCATATTGCTTATAGAGTGTGGCCCCTTGGAAGTTGTTGGGAGATGCCGAAGAAGCTGTTGCCGGGTCCAGTCAAGGCGGCTTAGTTTACCTGAAGTACACCTTTAGGTACAGAAATCAATTCGATGAGCCGAACGATGACTGGCTAGATTGTATTGAGGCAACTAGCGACGATTGCTTGGTGCCTACACAAGGGCCCAAGACGATGCCATGACAGTGGCCTTCGGAGGACGGGGCAAGAAAAGATTAAATAGGGTTTTTGACGTTATTGGCTTCGTATACCCAGATTATTGCTATCCTTCGTGAAAGCAAGGAAAAAAGAGAAAATCTACTGTTTCGGCGATCGCCAGCACGCCGAAGCCGAAAAAGTTAAAGTTTTAACGCATCGCCCCAAGCGTGCTGAGATGGCCGAAGTGCCGAAACTTGCTGAAGGGTCTTCTGCTTCTGGGTCAGACTGCCCCGCTCTTGCTGAAACTAAGGGAAAGTTGGCCAAAGTGACTAAGCCGAAGGTAATAACGGAGCAGCAAAAAACCGAGACGGCCGAAGTGCCGAAGCGTCCTGCCAAAGCTAGAGCAAAAGCGACCGAAGAGCCAAAATCAAAGAAATCGGCAGAGCAACCGAAGATTCTGAGCCTGCCACAAGAGACGGAGCTACCGAAGGTGTCAAAAATTGCTACAGTAACTCCAAAAAGGAGAAGAATGGCCAACGTATTAGACGCTGTCATGGAATCGACAAAGGTACTGACTCATGCGTCTGCAGAAGTACCTAACATGGGTGAAAAGAATACGAAGGAAACTGCCGAAGCCGTCATGACTCAGGTTGGAACTAAAGCTGGGCCCTTAGTTCCCGCAGAAATGGGGCCTACGAAGGTTGTTGAAAAGAATACCGAAGCAAGACCTTTAGATGCTACAAAAACTAGCAAAGATTCTGAATTCCCTGCTGCTGAAGCCTCTACTGAGGGATTGGAATTTATAGTGCATCACGTGGTAGGGAAAAACTATCAGAAGAGCAGATTGCCGAAACTATGCAATATGCCAAGGATTTGAAGTATCCCCCAGGATCCTTGGTGTTTAATAGCACTGATGAAGATGACTTTCTATACTGCCTTCCAGACAATGAGGAGATATCTGTTTGTCGGGAGATGGCAAAAAATATAGGATTCCCGAAGCTAGAGGTTGGCCTATCTGCAATGTCGAAGGATGAACTTGTAGACAACCTTGCTTATAATAGCTTGAAGGTATATATATTTTTGTTGTAAAATAAGTTATGTTCATAGATTTTATTTTTATTGTTGTGTTCTCATATATTTCTATTATTAGGATTTGATCCTAAGTAAAGCTTTGAGATCCCAAAAAGAAGCAGAAGATGAGAGCTACCAAATAGCTCTTGGGAATCTTTGGGTGGAGGTCATTTCCCTAAGGAACGATGCCCTTGAAAAGGATAAGATATTACTTTCCTTAGTGGATAGGCTGAAGGCCAGTGAAGGTAGGCTCGTTGCACAAACCGAAGCTCACAAGGTCGAAATTGAAAACTTAAAGAAGCAACTCGCAGAAACAAGTGAGAAATTTGAAGTCGCAATGGTAAAACATGAAATAAGCGAAATTGAGAAATCTAAAGCGCAAAAGAATGCCAAAGAGCTACGGAATTCTAAAGAGAAATGCTACAAAATATCCTTAGGGTGCGCCAAAACTCTAAAGGACAGTTTTGCAAAAGTGGGAGCGTACTCTTCAGAGCAGAAATTCATCCGCGGTGACCCTGATGGTGTCGTGCAGTGGATCAGCGAAGAAGTCGAAGCCTTTGAGGAAATCTTAAGCGATCGAGGAGACTTCTACGTGTTTGCTTGCGCCCGAGGGGTCGCTGCGATCTTGGAGAAGGCCGATTGTGAGCACGTTCAGGCTGCAGCTAGGCCGGGATTTGTTTTCTCGATGGAAGATATTAAGAACCCTTCGGCTGAAGCCTCTACCTTGGGTGGTAAGTTCTACTCTGATGTGTGGATGAAGGGTGGTCGTGAGATGACTGATGAAGCTATTAGAAAAAACGAGAAAGAATCTCACGACGCCCGAGAAGAAGCTAAGCGAGCTGAAGAGGCTGCTGAGCGCGCAAGGCTTATTGGTACTTTTACTGAAATTTAGCTTCGGTGTTTCTTTTTAGCTTCGGATTAACAACTTGTTCTTTACTACAGCTGAACTTTCACCGCCGCCTGAGCCGTATAATCTCGAGGTCGATCCGACCATGAAGGAAGCATTAGAAACGATAAGGATCGCCAACGAAGCTATTGACGAAGTTGTCAACAGACTCCTAAATGAAGCCGCCGAGAAGATATTGAAAGAAGACTGAGTTCTTGTGTACTAAGAAATGTAAAATTTGTATATGAGTCGAACATCGAACATTTGTATGTATATTAATGTAATATATTTCTTTGCGATGCATGAAATTTGTGTACATACCGTTTTAAGCCTTCGGCGAAAAAACACCTTTCCTTCTTTACATGTTTCACGAAGAAAAATTGCCGCCTCTATTGATTGAATACTTCGTACTTTTCCACGACTATTGTATAATAGCATTGCTGACGAAGGTTTTCTTGTTGTGTACAATTATATCTACCGAAGGTGTACTTTGTGCTTCAACACATTGTTCCATAATTCATCAAATATTTTGAGAGGAGCATTTCTTCCCCCTCCACAACTTTGTTGCCGATGCGATATGATGTATGATGTAATGCTATGCGAAATGATGTGATGATATTGTGTAGCATGATGCCTATGCCGAAGACACACACCCACACGAGAACACACCCAGACTCTGCATCCCCTTAGGAATGACTTTGGAGTCTCTTCACCTTTTACTTTGGTGGCATTTCAACTCTGCATCCCTTTAGGAACGACTTTGGAGCTAAGCTCTGCATCCCTGTAGGAACGACTTTGGATCTTTTTCACCTCTGATTTAGGTGGTATTTTAGCTCTGCATCCCCTTAGGAACGACTTTGGAGCTTCTTCACCTTTTATTTAGGTGGTATCTTAGCTCTGCATTCCCTTAGGAACGAATTTGGAGCTTCGAAACTTACTCTGCGCTCCCTTAGGAATGACTTTGTAGCTTCGGAACTTACTCTGTGTTCCCATAGGAACGACTTTGTAGCTTCATAACTTACTCTGCATTCCATTAGAAACGACTTCGACAAACGATGATGTAACGAAAGTATTATTATTACATCAAATTGGATATTAATTCTTCTTGAATTGTCTTTCTTCAAGAAAATATAAAGGCAAAAAAATTTAAGATACATTAGATCAGGATATTGTTTGGTCGCACCACTGTAGCCTCTAGTAGATGTGCTTTGATTTAGGCACAGTGCTATTGATTGTGCGAGCTTCGGAATCCTCCCGAAGATCACGTTGTTGCTGAGCGTGGCGTTGCCCTTCTGGCTGTTGACTGTGGCCCAAAGGTGCTAGCGGTGGTGGTGGTGGCAGCTGTGCCAAGGAAGCTTGAGAATGGCTTGCCGAAGCAATAGAGGTCGTAGGCTATTGGTTGCCTACATACTCCGGGACATAAGGAGAATAGCATGAAGCAGTGTGGCGGACTTGCTTCGGTTGACTCTGCCGCGCTTCAGCTTCAGCAATTTCCTTCTGCTTTTGAATGGTAACATGGCATGTCCTTGTTGTGTGGCCCTTGTCCTCGCCACAAAAAAGGCAATATAACTTTCGAGGCTGATTGCCAAACCTTCCACCACTAAAACTTCTTCCTCCTCTACCTCTCGGAGCTGGTGGTCTGAAGGAAGTCTGTTGCATGCTCGAAGTCTGAGAACTTTGATGGCTATGTTGAGCATTGTTGGCCCTGTCATCGTTGGTGTTGGAGTTATGGATTGATCGGACATGCCTGGGGTGAATACTTCCTCCGAAGCCCCTAGTCATCTCAGAAAACCTGTAGGCCTCCTCCCTTCTTTGGCGAAAATCATTGTCAGCCCGGATGTACTCATCCATCTTTTGAAGAAGCTTCTCCAGAGTTTGTGGAGGCTTCCTAGCAAAATATTGAACTTTGGGTCCGGGCTGAATCCCCTTGATCAAGGCCTCAATGACAATTTCATTTGGCACTATGGGTGCTTGTGCTCTTAAGAGCAAAAACCATCAGACATAGGCCTGAAGGTATTCCTCATGGTCCTGTGTACATTGAAACAAAGCTTGAGTTGTGACTGGCTTCGTCTGAAAGCCTTGGAAGCTAGTGACCAGCATGTCCTTGAGCTTCTGCCATGACGTAATTGTCCCTGGATAGAGAGAAGAGTACCAAGTTTGGGCCACATTTTGGACTGCCATGACGGCAACATTACCCCCATACGAAGATATTGTTGCTTCGTAACTCATCAAGAATTGCTTCAGATCCGGGTGCCCATCATACATAGGCAACTGAGGTGGCTTGTAGGATTGTGGCCATGGGATAGCTTGCAATTCTGCTGCCATATTAGAAGCATCATCAAAGGTAAAGCTACCATGATGGAAGTCGTCATACCATTCATCCTCGTTAAATGAGCTCTCCTAACGAAGCTCCCTGTGCTGAGGCCTTTGGTCATGGTCATCTTGGGTAAGATGGCGCATTTCTTTAGCGGCTTCATCGATCTTCTTCTGAAGGTCGGCCAGCCGGGCCATCTTCTCCTTTTTCCTTTGCACCTACTGATGAATGACTTCCAGGTTCCTGATCTCCTGGTCCAGCTCCTTCTCCTAAAGTGTTGGGCTGGTAGCCTTTCTTTTCTAGCTTCTGGCTTACCGGAGAGAGATTGTCTCCTGGTTTGTGTCCAGTGGCTATAGTGCAGCCCCTGGCGCTGTTGTCTTCTTCGGCGGCATGACGAAGGTTGATGCTTTGCCGAAGGTTGTGGAAGTTAGTACACTGGAGGTGGGCGCCAATGTTGGTCACTTGTTCTCAAATGCTATAGATCAAGAATAAGACAACATGATTGTTAATAGTCAAAGACCTTCATCCTTCGAAGCATTATCTCCTCTCGGATATAATGATCCTCAGACGAAGGTCATGAAGGACACACCTTCATCATTGAATCATATAGATGTAAATACAAATAGAAAAGTAAAGGAACATAGAAAAATGGAAATAACAATTATTATATATCAGTAATTTATTTATTATTATCTTCATTCAACATGAATAAGCATTAACAATATTCATATTACGATGGTACCTTTGGCTTGCCAGAAGGTAGAAGAGCAGAGTGACGCGAAAGCGATTACAATACAACGTTAACAGTACGGTGCTACTGTTCATCTATTTATAGGCACGAGACACAACCCGAATAAGATTACATCCATGCCCCCGACATTTACTCTTAATCATAATGCGAGTTATCAAGGACGAAGTAGTCTTTTCCGCCCTTAGGCCAGTTTCATCCTTCATGCTTGCTATCATACCAAGCCGAAGCTCTTTTAGCCATAGCTTCGACGTTCATCCATGTCACCTTCGGGTTGTATTTTCATATTACACATGCCTTTATCATGAGAGAACCTTCATCCCAGAGCCGAAGCCTCCTGTAATAGTTTATGTCATACTAAAAACATATGGTTAGTCACGTTTTTGAGGACCTTCGGAAGAGGAAGGCCCCAAGCAGTGCACTAAACTGATTTCTATATCGATATGTATATTTTAAGTAGACTAAGCCACCATTCCCAGCATTCTGGTTTGACCCATCCTCACACTCCTTCGACATTTTTCATTCATTGACAAGCGGCGACACTCTAAAATCTATATTCTCTTAGACTAAATCTCTAGTGCAAATGTAACTGCACATAGCATTAAATGCTACCAAACAGGCTTGTGCCTTTTCTGTCTCCACAACAACTAGCCTTTTTATGCCAAAGCGAGATATGATAGGCCACTAAATTATACCTTTGATGTCCTCCCGCTTATCCAAGTCATTTTTTGTAAAACCATTACTTCATCCATGAGCTTGGCCACTTTTGTCGAAAAGTTTGAACAGGGCACCTAGCATCTGACCGATATATGAGGGTATAACAACCAAAATTATTATGGTACTAATCTTTGCTAGTAGCCTTCGTCTGATAAAGACGATCGTGGATGTTATAAAAACAATCAACATTTGGCTCTAAACCCTGACTCCTTACCGCCCAGATAAAAATCCCTACCTTAATCAGAGCTTCGGGAGTAAGCTGATGAAGGTATATTTCAAACCTTTTTAAAACCTCGACCAACATCTTGTGAACAGGAAAGCGTAACCCAGCCTTCAAAAAGCTTCGGTAGACAACCAATTTGTTTTTTTCAGGAAGAGGGAAAGTAGCATCCCCACCAGGCCTCACTATGGAAACATCATGGAAATATTTACATTTCATAACTTTAATATGTCCTTTCTTCACAGTTGACCTCCCAAAGTTGACATGGCTTGGTTTCTAGGGTCGCTCTTGAAGGATTATGTGGAGGCTACACTAGCGAAAACTAGAAACTACTATGGTTATAGATCATGGAATTACCACTAGATGCACAGGGCAGCGAAAGACGTATCGATGTAGACGAACGCGTTGAACAATGTTGTGCAGTCGCCAGTGACCTTCACATCATCGTGTGGTTCGTCCTAGTGCTCCAAATGCAGCACCTCCGAGGTATCCACACGTACAGGGAGGAAGCGCCACATTCCAAACTGCTAGGTTTGTGACGGCGGCTAGGAGAGGGGCGAGCGACTGCTCGTTTACTGATGGCGAATTAGGGTTACCTTAACCATGCCGCTGCCCCTTATTATATAGGCGTTCTGGTGGGCTTCTAACTCTGAGACCCATCAGTAACCCAAAAGCCCTATCTAATTTCGGATCTAATCCGAGTTAAGCTTCCTTCCTCTTAAGTGTTTGACCCTATAGGTTCCCATACATATAGACATGGCCCAAGTACTCTTACTCGGCCCAATAATTGACAGCGGCCTCTAGCAAGACATATCAACTCCTATCCGCACGTAAAGACCATATCAGATGAAGCATTGCGACATTACGTACATGTTGTTCCCTTTGTCTTACGATATTTGGTCTGGCTCTAAGCTAACCTCTCTTTATCGATACTGTGAATTGGAATCCTTTCATTAGTTAACACTTAACCCTAGCACGACCATGCATTTCTTGATCCAATCACTCGAGGGGCCTAGCGATATCTCTCTCAAGAAGAGAGGGACAAATTCCATATTGACTGACCATGCCTCACAGTGTGGCGGAACAGCCCGAATTATTCCAACTTAAGTGCCTAAGCCCCGCCTTAGAGGCTAGACCACACTTAAATGGGAATAACCCGTCAATCCCTCGGATCTAGTCTGACATGGCCACTGACAGGATCAAGTACCACAGTCTCACTCGAAGGTGAGTCACAGAGCAAATACAATAAAGCATAAAACCATACATGTCAGAATATTAAATTATTACATCACCATCATCATCATCGGAGTTTTTGCAAAAGTAACCATCATTGTTCGAAGTGCAGCGGAAATAAACTAACGGTAAATAATTAGAGGGATGGGGAAGCCTGTCCCATCACTCCTCATGCTCCTCCTCAGCCGAGGCAGGGTCCCACTCGATAGTCCAACCCGGTGGCAAGGTGGACGGCCAAGTTATTCCAGCAACCATTTCCTCCAGAGAACCTGTAAAAAATTATGCCATAAGCAAGGCTGAGTATACTAATACTCAGCTAGACTTACCCGGTGTGAGGAGTCTACTCCTCTACCTCTAGACATGCAGCTGTTTGGCTGTGGGGTTTGGTTGCCAAAAGCACTAGCTGAGTTTCTAAGTCAAGATTTTAATTTGGTCAAAATTAAGTGTGACTCTCTTAAGGCTAACAGTGTACTATCTACTCATACATAGTAGCAAGCATTATTAGCAATCAACATCTTATATAAACTCATCATATTTCCACTTGTTACTCAATGCAGTACAATGGATCAAGCAGTCTCATTAGCTGCGAGAAGCAGACGATTCGAATCGAGTTTTTATCCTTGCAAGGTAAACCTAAACACACGACATGCAGGGGCACTCCGTCCCCACACACATCAACCGTCCCCATCGATTCCCTGGCAACAGATCAGGGCTCACCGCCTTGGCGTATAATGCCCCACTGACCCCGACTGGCCGTCGTGCAGTGACCGCACTTGTACCCACCATAACCGGAATGGGATACCATGTCTCAGGTCGCGTGAGGGGTAAAGTCTGCGGGCAGGTTCACTCAGGTACTAGGCTTACCGATTTACCATATTTCTCGGTATGTGTTTAGTACGTTCAAACGCTTGACACAGGTATCCGCACGTTAATCCTTATTCCATTTTCCCATCTCGTAGTCAACAATCCCCATGGATTGTTGTCTACCACTGATATCATAATAGTATGAAGGTGGGTACAACCAAATCCTGATCTCGCGCGAGTGCTAGAAAAATCACTCGTCTTCTACCGAGATCCTAATTAGATAAAGCAACTACTCGACCTATAATACTAGTATTCATCTCAAAAAGGATTCCTGAGATCATGCAACTAGGGTTTCAAACAATTCCTACACCTAAGTGCACAATCAATCCTACAATCATTAAGTGAAGTAAAATAGCATAAGTAACAGGTTATGCATAAAACCGGGGCTTGCCTTCCAAAGTAGTGGCAGGCAGGTCCTCTGGTGCAGGCTCGGGTGCTGGATCTGGGGCTACCTCCTGAGCAGCTCCTTGCTCCGGCACGAGGATGTACTCTCCGTCAGCAAGGTTACAGTCTATCGAAATGCAATGAACATGTATTTCAAGATTATGCAAGATTTAATAACATTAAGCTAAAAGAAACTAAGTCAAGAATTAACTTAGGGTTTCCTGGTTATGTGGGGCTTCTAGTGGTATATATATACATAGACTTATTACCTTTTAAGCTTAGGTTTTCTTTTAGGATAACATAGTGGATTTGTATTGTCTTTATAGATTTCAGTGGACAAATTTATAAAGATTTTAGGATGACATTAATTTCCATTATTCATTTTCCTTTCTTTAATTTCCATTTAGGGTTTCTAGTGTAGGTTTGAACTACGACAGTGTTTTAATAATTTCCAAAAATTCTGTAAAAATTACAGTGGGTTGTCATTTGCTATTCTAGCCTGTTTTAAAAATTTGAGGCTTAAAGTACAAAGGCTAGGCTTGAAACAAAAATAACAATAGTTAGGCAAAATAGGCCACTTTACACTACATCTCTTAGTTAGGGGTAGGTTCTGTCCTAAAGGTTATTTTTGCTGGTATCCCATAGTAATAATAGGCTTCTGTGCTAAAAATCACAGAAAACTAAAGGGTGGTTATTTAGTTATGATTTTCTGAAGTTTAATGTCAAAAAGGCACTTTCTACTACATTATTATTTGAAAAATGTCAAACAGCAGATTTCCTATTTTTCCTAAGTTCTTATTAATAAAACATTAGTTATCCCAAGGGTGGGGGTGTTTTTACCTTGGGGTCATTTTTGTAGGGTTTTTCTAAGTTTCACTTGGTTTATTAAAACAAAAGGGATCCTACTTATTTTATACTAAACCAGGGTATGATATATTTTTCCAGTGAACTACCTTAAATAAGTACCCTAACAAAAATAGAGGTGCTCTCTGGTTCTTTGTTTAAATTGCATTTTCTATTTTTCTTACCCTTAAGCATATTATGAAATAAGGGGTAAAAGCCAACTTAATGGAGTAGACAGAGAGGTTTAACATTTTTACTTGGTTTAGTAGGTAGATACAAACTTCTCAAAATTTTTCTAACCCTGGTCAAACAATATTCCTATTTTTCCTTCTAATATTGAGTTTTGAGTAGTTCTCTTATTTAATTTAAAACTTCAGAAAGAAATACAGAAACCATGGGTTTTATTATTTTTATCTGATAGTTCATAATTTCCAGAATCTAGCAAAATTGGTTTGAACATTTTTGGATGATTATTCTTCAAGTTATGCATTTATTTAGTTATCTGTCATAACAAAAGAAAAATAAATTCGAAAATGGAAAAGAAAACAGGTTTACGCTGAGGCCCCTGGGGTTTATCTCTTTCTTTTCTCACAAAACAGTCCTCGGTCCACTATTGACATGGGTCACTGACATTGCACAAAACCCCCTGGACCTAACCGAAATCTAACCCACGCTCCCTAACTGACTTAAACAGTACCCGTGGCATAGATTACGGCGGTGGGGCTTACCGGCGGCAGTAGAGCTCCGGCGGGGTGGTCAGTGACGTCCGGGAGGTCGCGACGGTCACGTCGGTGTGCGGGTCGGCGTCGGAGGTGGTCGGAGCTACCCTGGCCACGAGCACAGGCGGCGGGGGTCGTCGGCGGCTCCTGCTCCGGCCAAACCACGGCGGTATAGTTCAATTAAGGTGCACGAGGAGCTCCACGGGGTCATGTAGAGGCCATGTACGCAACGAATTGGAAATCGGTGCAGAGGCTTACCCGGTCCACGTGCGCCGGCGGGTTCTTGAACTCCGGTGAGCACGATTGAGCTATTCCGGTGACGCGAGTCCCCGGTTCAAGCTTGAGCAAGCCTCACGGCCTCACCAGGAACCTATCTGAGGGCTTGGACCAAACGGAGGAGGACGGGAAAGGGGCTGGCCACGGTGGTTGCGCTCGGGCGGCACTGGCGGGTCACGGGGAGGTCGCCGGAGCTAATGGCTGGCTCGGGTAAGTCAGGCGAGGTACGGAGGAGGCAACGGGGAAGGCAGCCGAGCACTAGGGCGGGCTTTATAGCCGTGGCGCGGGCGTGATCACGGGCGGCCGCGGGCGCGCGGGGGTTCGCGCACGGGCGTGCTCTGAGCGCACCCCCGGATGTCAGCTCGCGTCGAACACGTGGAAGCTTGCTTCTGCCATGGTTCAACGGCGGATTAGAGCACCATAGCGTGCGTATCTTGGCAAAGTCACTGTGTACGGTCGCTTCTCTGCTCCATATCCTACCTTTTTGCTGTGAGTTCCAAGTCGAGATATGGTCGGGGTAGGGAGATAGAGAGGGAAGAAGTTTGCTGTGTCAGCTAGGTCCGAACCGAGACAAAAGTGGTGTCAAGTCGTGTCTAGCGCCCTAGGGTAGGTGTCATCTATTTCCAGGGTGTTCTAGGGTTAATTTGGCGCCACTTTGTCAATTGGGTCGAAGGGTTTTGAAAATTGGATTAAGGTGAACATGTGGAATCTTTGCGCAAGGGTTAGTTTTTGTACTTAGGCAAAAACTGAATTCTCCCTTGTGTTAAACCTTAGGTGAACCTTTTAGGACTTTTCTGAAAACTTTTTGGGGGTACTTCCTTACTATCAAATGTAGGTTATGAAGTGTATTACAACTTTTATATTTGGCCCAAACCATGATCATAAGGTTTACATGATCTTTTGACCATAGCCTCAATTAGGGTTCCTATTGCCCATGAGGGGTTTGCTTTAGGGTTTTGGGAAATTCCCCACTTAGATGTGCATGACAAGCTAGGGCATGATATCCAAGGTATTTTGCACTTCATTAAGACCTTGAATTCAAAGTTTGAGGTACTTTGCCCATACAAATCTTCATGTGATAAAGGGTTAAAAGGGGGGTAACCCTAGGGTGGACACCCTGAGTAACACCTGGGGTGTTACAGCCCTCCCCCCTTAAAGGAATCTCGTCCCGAGATTTCAGGTAGAGTCCCTTGGAGGGGTGCTTGAAGGTGTGCTGGTGTTGTTTTCCCTTTATACTTAAGTTTCTCTTATTAACTGCTCTTCGAATGTCATCCTCTTTGCAACTTCAGAAGGAAGCCCTTCTTAAGTTAAATCCACAACTTAGACTATTCTCGTTATCTAAATTTTTCTTAAAATTGAATTCAAAGGGCAGGTGGGGGTGGGGTTTTGGGGTTACATACCGACTCCTTTGGGCAGAAAGTCAGGGAAGCGAGAGCGTAGAAAATCCTCAGTCTCCCATGTAGCTTCTTCTGCTGAATGGTGACTCCACTGAACCTTGTACATTCTGACCGACCTTGCCCGAGTTGATCTCTCCTTTTGATCTAATACCTTGACGGGGTACTCTTGGTAGGACAAGTTTGGTTCTATCTCAATGTCTGGTTCTGGTAGCACTTCAGTGGGTAGACGAACACATTTCCGCAGCTAAGATACATGGAACACATTATGAACTGCTGACATGTGAGGTGGTAATTCCAATTGGTAGGCTACAGGTCCACAACTTGCCTTGATCTCATAGGGTCCAATGTAGCGAGGAGCTAACTTGCCCTTGATCCCGAATCTCTGGACACCCTTGGTGGGTGATACCTTAAGATAGACATGATCTCCCACCTCAAACTATAGAGGCTTCCGCCTCTTATCATGATAGCTCCTTTGCCTGGCCTGAGCAGCTTCCAAGTTCTTGGTAATAACCCTGACCTTAGCCTCTGCCTCGAGTACCAAGTCTGGCCCAAAAATTTCCCTTTCTCCTGCTTGAGAACAATTTAGTGGGGTCCTACACCTTCTCCCATATAAGGCTTCAAACGGTGCCATCTTCAGACTGGACTGATAGCTGTTATTGTAACAAAACTCTGCCAAAGACAGACACTTGTCCCATTCCTTTCCATAGTGTAGGGCACATGCCCGCAACATATCTTCCAAAACCTGATTCACCCTTTCTGTCTGGCCATCTGTTTGAGGGTGGTATGCTGAGCTTCGAATGATATGGGTCCCAAGTGATTCTTGCAGCTTCTCCCAAAAGCGTGCCACGAACAGTGCTCCTCTGTCAGATATAATGGTCTTTGGAATACCATGCAATCTTACTATCTGATCAACATAAATTTCAGCGTACTTCTCTGTCTTGTGGGTGGTGTGCACTGGCAAGAAATGAGCAGTCTTGGTCAACCTGTCCACAATAACCCAAATAGAATCATGGTGCCTGGAGCTGTTGGGTAATCCCACTATGAAGTCCATGCAAATGTCCTCCCATTTCCAAGATGGTATGGGAAGGGGTTGCAAAGGGCCTGCTGCCTTCAAGTGACTAGCTTTAATTCTCTGGCAGGTGTCACACTCGGATATATACTTGGCAATTTCCCTTTTCATTCTAGTCCACCAATATAGAGATCTGAGATCATGGTACATCTTGTTGCTACCAGGGTGCATGGAGAATTTGGAAAGGTGAGCTTCATCCAGTATCTTCTTTCTGAGCTCAGGGTCCTTGGGAACAACCAATCGATCTCCAAACCATAGAATCCCCTTGCTGTCCTGTCGGAAACACTTGTATTTTTCTGCCTTTTGCTTGATCATATTTTTGATAACCTGAACACCCTTATCCTCAACCTGTGCCCTGACTATCTATTCTTGCAACGTGGGCTCCACCGAGATATAGCTTAGGTCACCCGAAGAAACAACTTCCAGGTTCAATCTGCACAGCTCATCACACAGGGTGGTAACTCCCACATCCATGCTCACACAATTGCACTGGGCCTTTCTGCTCAAAGCATCTGCCACAACATTGGCCTTACCTGGGTGGTAATGCACCTCCAAATCATAGTCCTTGATTAACTCCAACCATCTCCTTTGCCTCATGTTCAGATCTGCCTGAGTGAAGATGTATTTGAGACTCTTGTGATCAGTATAGATGTTACAGTGAGCTCCCATCAAGTAGTGTCTCCATATCTTTAGAGCATGAACTACAGCTGCCAATTCTAGATCATGTGTAGGGTAGTTCTGCTCATGGGGCCTGAGTGCTAGGGAAGCATAAGCAATGACTCTATTCTCTTGCATCAAGACACATCCCAATCCTGTACTAGAAGCATCACAGTAAACTTCAAATGGCTTGGTGTTGTCAGGTTGGGCCAGCACTGGGGCTGTGGTCAAATGCTGCCTCAAGGTATGAAAGGCATCTTCACACTTTTGGCTCCACTCAAATTTGACTCCCTTCTTCAACAGTTCAGTCATTGGTTTGGCAATTCTGGAGAAATCCGGAATAAATCGTCGATAATACCCTGCCAATCCCAGAAAACTCCGAATCTGCCTCACTGTAGTCGGGGGCTTCCAATCCATCACCTCCTGCACCTTCTCAGGATCAACTGATATCCCATTCTGAAAAATTGTATGACCCAAGAATTTGATCTCCTTCAGCCAGAATTCACATTTAGACAACTTAGCATACAATTGATGGTCACACAGTCTCTGAAGTACAGTATGCAAATGTTTGGTGTGCTCGGCTTCATTCTTGGAATAAACCAGTATATCATCAATGAAAACGACCACGAACTTGTCTAATTCTGGCATAAATACTGAGTTCATCAAGTACATAAAATAAGCCGGGGCATTGGTCAGCCCAAAAGACATCACCAGAAACTCATACAGTCCATATCTGGTAGAGAAAGCCGTCTTGGGAATATCGCTGGTACGGATCTTGATCTGATGGTATCCTGAGCGAAGGTCTATCTTGGAGAATACCTTGGCTCCTACCAACTGATCGAACAGAACATCAATACGGGGCAGTGGGTATTTGTTCTTGATAGTCACCGCATTGAGAGGGCGGTAGTCAACACACATCCTCAAACTCTCATCCTTTTTCTTCACAAATAATGCTGGACATCCCCATGGTGAAGTACTTGGATGAATAAACCCCTTGTCCAACAACTCTTGCAATTGCTTTTTCAATTCCGCCAATTCCGCGGGAGGCATCCTATAGGGTCTCTTGGAGATGGGAGCCGTCCCGGGTTGCAACTCAATTGCGAACTCAATGTCTCGGTCAGGTGGCATCCCTGGCAATTCATCTGGGAAAACATCTGGGTAGTCACAGACCACTGGGATCTTTTCCACTGGGGAATTTATCATGACGAAAGCACAAGAACGGGTGCATCCCTGATCGGGCAAATATAATGTAGTTTCACCACAGGTTGGTGAGTGCACCTCAATGGCACTGGCTGCAACATCAATAACTGCTTGATGCCTAGTTAACCAGTCAGTTCCCAATATAATATCCATGCTATCTAAACCCAAAATGAGGAGGGTGGTTTTAATTATTAGACTACCAAACTTTATGGGCACGTGTTTGTTGATTTGATAGGTGGCAACCCTGCCTCCTGGTGTTGAAATTGTAATGCCCCCATCGGTGTGGTGAAAGGGCAACTGGCATTTGGCACTAAACTTGGCACTGATAAAACTATGCGATGCACCAGAATCAAAAAGAACAATAGCGGGATAATTTAAAACTGTAAAGATACCAGTCATGATGGGTGCTCCCTCTGGAATATCAGCCATGGTGGTGAAGTTCAGCCTGCCCTGCCTCACTTGCACCTTCTGCCTCTTGCCTTGGTTCTGATTGACATTCTGCCCCTGCTTCTGCTGGTTCCTGGGGCAATTCTTGGCATAATGCCCAGTGTTGCCACATGTGAAGCACCTGTTGTCATTTGCCTGGCGGTACTGCTGCTGCTGTTGATTGCTCCTCTGAGCTGGAAATTGGGTGCGGTTGGGTGCCTGCTGCTGCTGCTGCGGTCCGATCACCCATCGCCCTTGCTGCTGCTGGGGTCCCCTGCCCTGGGTATCGGACACAATCCTGAAGCGTCGTGGCTGAGCTGAGGGTCCTGCCACAGGGGTCTTCCTCTTCTTCTCTGCCTGTCTAGCTGTAATGCAGTCCTCTTGGGAGATAGCCATGTTGACCAACTCATTGTAACTGTTGGCCCTGACAGTGTTGAGACGGTCACGGAGCTTAGTGCTGAGCCCCCTCCTGAACCTGTCTCTCTTCTTCTCATCCGTGTCTGCGTGATATCCAGCATATTGGCACAAGTCATTAAAAGCCTGGGCATACTGCAACACTGCCCTGTTGCCCTGAGTGAGTGCCAGAAACTCGTTGAGCTTTCGGTCCATAATCCCGGCGGGTATGTGGTGTCCCCTGAAAGCTGCCTTGAACTCCCTCCATTCCACCTCTCGATCCTCTGGCTGCATGGCAAGAAAATGGTCCCACCAAGTCCTTGCGGGTCCGTGAAGCTGCTGGGTGGCGAACCTGACTTTAGTGACCTCTGAGCAAGCTCCATGGAGCAGTGGGAATTTGGATTCCACCACTCGCAACCATACATCTGCATCAAGCGGGTCCTCCGCCCTTGTGAACAATGGAGGCTGGGTGCTAAGGAATTCTTGGTATGTAGCCGCCGCTGGGTGACGCTGATGGTCTCCACCACCATAATGCTGAGGTGGTGGCTGACGTTGAGCCAGCTGCCTCAGGATCTCATTCTGCTGAGCCATGAGCTCCTGCAGAGTGGGAGGTGGTGGCGGCGGTGGAGGAACGCGCTCGTTCTGGCCACGACGCTGCCTCCCGGCCATCTGAAAAAACCACATACATACTTAACACCACGGTTCCAAGTTCAAGATTTTATCACGGAGAAAAGTTAAAACAACATGATAGATTCCGACTTCAACAAAAGGATTTTAAAGAGGCACAAATTCTTCCTTCCAAATTTAAACCGATGACAGCATCCATCAAACAAGCTTTCAAGAGAGTTTAGCATGATTACATCAATTGTCCCAAAATGACTCAACTCTATCTAGCCTACTACCCCAAGGGTGCAAAAGCTAAGCTAGTTACGAGGAGTCCGACCATCCAACTTCTAATCCTATCCTGAAACCTAGTGAGCGAACGAAGCAACACTCGACTCGGGGGAAGGTGGTCTTCCCGAACCAGCAGTGTCCACACTGGAGGCAGGCTCATCTCCTCCCTCGATGTCGACGTCCTCGTTGGCCTCCTGGTCCTGGATCTCCTGGTGATGCATGTCCAGGTGCTCGTTAGCCTCAGCAAGCTGCTGCTGAGTGTTAATGAGCTGATCCTCTAGAACCTCGATGGTGTTCTCCCTGGTGCCCACCCGCTCCTCCAACTCCTGAATATCGGTGGATAGCTGCTCCACCTGCAAGTCCTTCTCCACCATTTCTTGAGACAAGTCAACCACGAGTTCCTCTCTGTTGTCCAACGTAATCTTTGTTGCCTCCAGCAATGCCATCAGATGGGACATTGCCTCACCGCGCATCACCTGCAGACGGTACAGGGCATTCATGCACCGTACAGTCAAGTGCGCGGTCTGCCCTGGGTAGATGGCCCAGATTTCCTTGGCATGCTCCACCCGATCCTTCCACATTGGGTCGTCCTCCCTCTCAGCGGGGAACAAGCCAATGGGGTGGGTAGCCAGCTCCAAAGGATGGAACCCGCAGAAAGTAGTCAATCCATGTAGAGCGATCGCCTCGATCGTGTCCTCTGCTCGGTATCCGAAAGACTCGGAATCCAAAGAGCGCCAGCCTGGCTGCAGGGGATGAGGCTCCAAAGTCATCCTCACCCTACAGCGAGGCACTCGGTGCTTCTCGAACTGCTGCAAAGCGTACTGAGGGGGTGTCGCGTACCCGGCCCCCTGAAGTACCTCCCACAAAATGCGGGGAAAGCCCTCTCGTGCAAGTCCGTCAGTGTGGGTCAGTGCATTTCCGTCATCGGAGGATCCGTGGGAAGTCATCTGTGTACGGTTAAGCATAAGTAAAAGAAAAAGAATTATAAAAAGAACAAGGAAAAATAAAACTCAGCCCTTCTCTAGTTAAATGAAAAGGCACTGGAGACCTAGTTGGTTGTTATCTTGTTTTTAAGTCCTTTACTCAGTTATCCATTTGCTTAATTATGAATGCATGCATGCTCGTCCTGAACGACCTCACAACAAGATAAAAGGAATAGGGAGGAACTCACATCCTGTAAAAGTGGCCTGTAGGGCCTAGTTACTTAGCCACCTAGCTACCCTTTTATTACCCTAAGGCTTCACGTCCTAGGTCTATCCTGCTCGTCCTACTATCTATCCAATATTGTTTCTATCAAATTTTACTTGGAAAATTGATGGTATTTTCATTTTATTGATTCCTCTGTGGTGGTACAAGCTCCGATACCAGCTGTGGCGGAACTGCCCGAATTATTCCAACTTAAGTGCCTAAGCCCCGCCTTAGAGGCTAGACCACACATAAATGGGAATAACCCGTCAATCCCTCGGATCTAGTACGACATGGCCACTGACAGGATCAAGTACCACAGTCTCACTCGAAGGTGAGTCACAGAGCAAATACAATAAAGCATAAAACCATACATGTCAGAATATTAAATTATTACATCACCATCATCATCATCGGAGTTTTTGCAAAAGTAACCATCATTGTTCGAAGTGCAGTGGAAATAAACTAACGGTAAATAATTAGAGGGATGGGGAAGCCTGTCCCATCACTCCTCATGCTCCTCCTCAGCCGAGGCAGGGTCCCACTCGACAGTCCAACCCGGTGGCAAGGTGGACGGCCAAGTTATTCCAGCAACCATTTCCTCCAGAGAACCTGTAAAAAATTATGCCACAAGCAAGGCTGAGTATACTAATACTCAACTAGACTTACCCGGTGTGAGGAGTCTACTCCTCTACCTCTAGACATGCAGCTGTTTGGCTGTGGGGTTTGGTTGCCAAAAGCACTAGCTGGGTTTCTAAGTCAAGATTTTAATTTGGTCAAAATTAAGTGTGACTCTCTTAAAGCTAACAGTGTACTATCTACTCATACATAGTAGCAAGCATTATTAGCAATCAACATCTTATATCAACTCATCATATTTCCACTTGTTACTCAATGCAGTACAATGGATCAAGCAGTCTCATTAGCTGCGAGAAGCAGACGATTCGAATCGAGTTTTTATCCTTGCAAGGTAAACCTAAACACACGACATGCAGGGGCACTCCGTCCCCACACACATCAACCGTCCCCATCGATTCCCTGGCAACAGATCAGGGCTCACCGCCTTGGCGTACAATGCCCCACTGACCCCGACTGGCCGTCGTGCAGTGACCGCACTTGTACCCACCATAACCGGAATGGGAGACCACGTCTCAGGTCGCGTGAGGGGTAAAGTCTGCGGGCAGGTTCACTCAGGTACTAGGCTTACCGATTTACCATATTTCTCGGTATGTGTTTAGTACGTTCAAACGCTTGACACAGGTATCCGCACGTTAATCCTTATTCCATTTTCCCATCTCGTAGTCAACAATCCCCATGGATTGTTGTCTACCACTGATATCATAATAGTATGAAGGTGGGTACAACCAAATCCTGATCTCGCGCGAGTGCTAGAAAAATCACTCGTCTTCTACCGAGATCCTAATTAGATAAAGCAACTACTCGACCTATCATACTAGTATTCATCTCAAAAAGGATTCCTGAGATCATGCAACTAGGGTTTCAAACAATTCCTACACCTAAGTGCACAATCAATCCTACAATCATTAAGTGAAGTAAAATAGCATAAGTAACAGGTTATGCATAAAACCGGGGCTTGCCTTCCAAAGCAGTGGCAGGCAGGTCCTCTAGTGCAGGCTCGGGTGCTGGATCTGGGGCTACCTCCTGAGCAGCTCCTTGCTCCGGCACGAGGATGTACTCTCCGTCAGCAAGGTTACAGTCTATCGAAATGCAATGAACATGTATGTCATGATTATGCAAGATTTAATAACATTAAGCTAAAAGAAACTAAGTCAAGAATTAACTTAGGGTTTCCTGGTTATGTGGGGCTTCTAGTGGTATATATATACATAGACTTATTACCTTTTAAGCTTAGGTTTTCTTTTAGGATAACATAGTGGATTTGTATTGTCTTTATAGATTTCAGTGGACAAATTTATAAAGATTTTAGGATGACATTAATTTCCATTATTCATTTTCCTTTCTTTAATTTCCATTTAGGGTTTCTAGTGTAGGTTTGAACTACGACAGTGTTTTAATTATTTCCAAAAATTCTGTAAAAATTACAGTGGGTTGTCATTTTCTATTCTAGCCTGTTTTAAAAATTTGAGGCTTAAAGTACAAAGGCTAGGCTTGAAACAAAAATAACAATAGTTAGGCAAAATAGGCCACTTTACACTACATCTCTTAGTTAGTGGTAGGTTCTGTCCTAAAGGTTATTTTTGCTGGCATCCCATAGTAATAATAGGCTTCTGTGCTAAAAATCACAGAAAACTAAAGGGTGGTTATTTAGTTATGATTTTCTGAAGTTTAATGTCAAAAAGGCACTTTCTACTACATTATTATTTGAAAAATGTCAAACAGCAGATTTCCTATTTTTCCTAAGTTCTTATTAATAAAACATTAGTTATCCCAAGGGTGGGGGTGTTTTTACCTTGGGGTTATTTTTGTAGGGTTTTTCTAAGTTTCACTTGGTTTATTAAAACAAAAGGGATCCTACTTATTTTATACTAAACCAGGGTATGATATATTTTTCCAGTGAACTACCTTAAATAAGTACCCTAACAAAAATAGAGGTGCTCTCTGGTTCTTTGTTTAAATTGCATTTTCTATTTTTCTTACCCTTAAGCATATTATGAAGGGTAAAAGCCAACTTAATGGAGTAGACAGAGAGGTTTAACATTTTTACTTGGTTTAGTAGGTAGATACAAACTTCTCAAAATTTTTCTAACCCTGGTCAAACAATATTCCTATTTTTCCTTCTAATATTGAGTTTTGAGTAGTTCTCTTATTTAATTTAAAACTTCAGAAAGAAATACAGAAACCATGGGTTTTATTATTTTTATCTGATAGTTCATAATTTCCAGAATCTAGCAAAATTGGTTTGAACATTTTTGGATGATTATTCTTCAAGTTATGCATTTATTTAGTTATCTGTCATAACAAAAGAAAAATAAATTCGAAAATGGAAAAGAAAACAGGTTTACGCTGAGGCCCCTGGGGTTTATCTCTTTCTTTTCTCACAAAACAGTCCTCGGTCCACTATTGACATGGGTCACTGACATTGCACAAAACCCCCTGGACCTAACCGAAATCTAACCCGCGCTCCCTGACTGACTTAAACAGTACCCGCGGCATAGATTACGGCGGTGGGGCTTACCGGCGGCAGTAGAGCTCCGGCGGGGTGGTCAGTGACGTCCGGGAGGTCGCGACGGTCACGTCGGTGTGCGGGTCGGCGTCGGAGGTGGTCGGAGCTACCCTGGCCACGAGCACAGGCGGCGGGGGTCGTCGGCGGCTCCTGCTCCGGCCAAACCACGGCGGTATAGTTCAATTAAGGTGCACGAGGAGCTCCACGGGGTGATGTAGAGGCCATGTACGCAACGAATTGGAAATCGGTGCAGAGGCTTACCCGGTCCACGTGCGCCGGCGGGTTCTTGAACTCCGGTGAGCACGATTGAGCTATTCCGGTGACGCGAGTCCCCGGTTCAAGCTTGAGCAAGCCTCACGGCCTCACCAGGAAGCTATCTGAGGGCTTGGACCAAACGGAGGAGGACGGGAAAGGGGCTGGCCACGGTGGTTGCGCTCGGGCGGCACTGGCGGGTCGCGGGGAGGTCGCCGGAGCTAATGGCTGGCTCGGGTAAGTCAGGCGAGGTACGGAGGAGGCAACGGGGATGGCAGCCGAGCACTGGGGCGGGCTTTATAGCCGTGGTGTGGGCGTGATCACGGGCGGCCGCGGGCGCGCGGGGTTTCGCGCACGGGCGTGCTCTGAGCGCGCCCCCGGATGTCAGCTCGCGTCGAACACGTGGAAGCTTGCTTCTGCCATGGTTTAACGGCGGATTAGAGCACCATAGCGTGCGTATCTTGGCAAAGTCACTGTGTACGGTCGCTTCTCTGCTCCATATCCTACCTTTTTGCTGTGAGTTCCAAGTCGAGATATGGTCGGGGTAGGGAGATAGAGAGGGAAGAAGTTTGCTGTGTCATCTAGGTCCGAACCGAGACAAAAGTGGTGTCAAGTCGTGTCTAGCGCCCTAGGGTAGGTGTCATCTCTTTCCAGGGTGTTCTAGGGTTAATTTGGCGCCACTTTGTCAATTGGGTCGAAGGGTTTTGAAAATTGGATTAAGGTGAACATGTGGAATCTTTGCGCAAGGGTTAGTTTTTGTACTTAGGCAAAAACTGAATTCTCCCTTGTGTTAAACCTTAGGTGAACCTTTTAGGACTTTTCTGAAAACTTTTTGGGGGTACTTCCTTACTATCAAATGTAGGTTATGAAGTGTATTACAACTTTTATATTTGGCCCAAACCATGATCATAAGGTTTACATGATCTTTTGACCATAGCCTCAATTAGGGTTCCTATTGCCCATGAGGGGTTTGCTTTAGGGTTTTGGGAAATTCCCCACTTAGATGTGCATGACAAGCTAGGGCATGATATCCAAGGTATTTTGCACTTGATTAAGACCTTGAATTCAAAGTTTGAGGTACTTTGCCCATACAAATCTTCATGTGATAAAGGGTTAAAAGGGGGGTAACCCTGGGGTGGACACCCTGAGTAACACCTGGGGTGTTACACACAGCATGCTTCCTGACAAACCCAAAACTACCTTTATAACTACACAGTTACGGAGTAGCGTTTAATAGTCCCTAAGTAAGCCAATTTACATCTTGAGAACATGCGACAATCTCAGGTCTAAGGATATAGTATACATGTTGCAAAAAGAGAACTATATTAAAATATCTCACGTTGGGTCGGTCTAGCCTCATGTCATACATGTGCCCACATTATTAGTTTAACATCTCCATGTCCATGACTTGTGAAATATAGTCATCAACTAATACATGTGCTAGTCATCGACTCTAACTAGGGACATCATTTTGAATAACCATACTAGTAAAGAATCTCACAAACAATTCACACAATTGCTAATCAATACAAGGTGCCTTTCATGGATATTCAATTAGGCAATATATATATATATATATATCATGGATACAAAGAAATATGCTCATATCTATGATTATCTCTAGGGCATATTTCTAATAGTCTCCCACTTGCACTAGAGTTAATCTAGAAATATCTAATACCCATAGATCTCATGTGTGCCTCATGCTTGGGTTGTGGAAGAGGTTCTGTCAAAGTATTAGCAACATTGAAATCCGTATGTATTTTGCATATCTTTATCTCACTCCGCCTAACGAATTCCCGTATCAGGTGAAACTTCTGGACTATTGCGATTTTAACTCGTCTGAATCAGTTTGGAAGCTAGCATCGATGTAACCAGTTACAACGAGCTCCTCCTAACCCCAATATACTAGGAACATATCTTTAGTCATTCTCAAGTACTTAAGAATGCCTTTTACCGTTGTCCAGTGATCCTCACCTGGATACGCCTGGTGCCTACTCGTAGCACTTACAGCGTAGGAAACATCTGGGCGTGTACTTATCATGTCATACATGATTGATCCAATTGCCGAGGCGTATGGTACCTTACTCATGCGCTCTCACTCATTAGTCGTCGCAGGACACTGCTTCTGGCTAAGGTGTATACCATGTGACATAGGTAAGAACCCTTTCTTGGACTGTTCCATGTTGAACAGTTTCAAAACTTTGTTAATGTACGTATCTTGAGTTAATCCTATAAGCCTCTTTGACCTATCTCTATAGATCCTTATGCCCAAAATATATGTTGCTTCCTCTAAGTCCTTCATAGAAAAACCCTTTTTCAATGAAGCCTTGACGGACTCCAGCATAGGAAAGTCATTCCCAATCAATAATATGTCATCCACATACAAGATCAGAAATACAACAACGCTCCCACTTTGTTTCTCATAAACACAAGCTTCTTCTTCATTCTGATGAAAACCAAACCCTTTGACCACTTCATCAAAACTAATGTTCCAACTCCAAGATGCTTGCTTCAACCCATAAATAAATTTCTGAAGTTTGCATATCTTTCCAGCATTGATCAGATTGACAAAACCCTCGGGTTGTATCATATGCATATCCTCATCTAGGTTTCCATTAAGGAAAGCTGTTTTGACATCCATCTGCCAAATCTCATAATCGAAATATGAGGCAATGGCTAGAATGATCCAAATAGATTTAAGCATCGCTACTAGCGAGAATGTCTCATCATAGTCAATTCCTTGAACTTGTCAAAAACCCTTTGCAACAAGTCGAGCCTTATAGATGTGAACATTTACATCCATGTCTTTCTTCTTCTTATAGATCCATTTGCACTCTATGGGTTTAACACCATTAGGTAGGTCAACCAAGCTCTAAACCTGATTTTCTCCCATGGAATCTATCACGGATCTCATGGCGACTTGCCATTTCTTGGAATCTGGGCCCATCATCGCTTCTGCATATGTTACAAGTTCAGTCGTTGTCTAACAACAACACTTCCCCATTGCCCAACAATAGCACTTCTCTTCGTGCCTCACGAAGCCTTGATGACCTTTGTGGTTGTGGTGGTGATTATCTTGCCATAGACGTTTCAACTTGTTCTGTTACATTAGCATGACTTGTTGAATCATGTCCCATTAGCTCATCCTGAACTTCTTCAAGATACACCTTTTGTTTACTTTTCTCTCTTTTGAGAAACTATTTCTCTAAGAAAACATCATTCCTGGCAACAAATACTTTGCCCTCTCACCAGTGCTAAAAGTAATATCCCAAAGTTTATTTTGGATATCCCACGAACATGCACTTGTCCGATTTTGGAGTGCATTTATCCGACTGCAGTCGCTTGATGTAAACCTCACAACCCTAGATCTTCAGAAAAGACAAACTAGGGGTTTTCCTAGTCCATATATCATATGGTGTCTTAACTACAGACTTAGATGGTATCCTATTTAGTGTGAAAGATGTTGTTTCTAGAGCGTATCCCCAAAACGACAAAGGTAGGTCCGACTGGATCATCATTGATCGAACCATATCCAATAAAGTCTAATTATGTCGTTCAGACACACCATTCCTCTGAGGCGTTCTAGGTGGCGTAAGATGCGGAACAATTCTTTAAATGATTGCTAAACTCATGGCTCATATAATCACCTCCACAATCAGATCGTAGTGCTTTAATTTTCTTGCCACACTGATTTTCCACTTCATTCTGAAACTCTTTGAACTTTTCTAAAGATTCAGACTTTTGTTTCATTAAGTGGACATATCCATATCTACTAAAATCATTAGTGAAGGTTATAAAGTATTGGAATCCTCCTCTAGTTGTCGTACTCATTAGTCCGCACACATCAGTATGTATGAGCTCCGACAAATCTAATGCCCTCTTAGGTAAACCTGTGAAGAGTGCCTTGGTCATCTTGCCAAGTAAGCATGCTTCACATGTCTCGTATGATTCAAAATCAAATGAAGTTAAAAGCCCATCAGAATGAAGCTTCTTCATGCGATTCTCACTTATATGACCCAAACGATAGTGCCACATGTAGGTAGGACTTAAATCATTAGGCCAAGGTCTTTTAGCACTAATATTACAGATAGGTGCATCATCAAGATTTGATATGAATAACCCATTCATAATGGATGAAAAAGCCACAAACATGCCATTCTTAGAGATCACACAACCATTGTTTTCACTCGCAAATGAATAACCATCCTTCATCAAACATGAAGGAGACATAATGTTTGGGCTCATACTAGGAACTAGATAACAATTATTTAACTCCAAAATAAATCCTGATGGAAGGTGGAGTTTCATCGTCCCGACGGACAACACAACAACTCTTGCATTATTGCCTACTCGAAAATCAACTTATCCTCTTTTCACCCTTCTTCTTCTTTTCATTCCCTGTATCGAATTGCAAATATGGGCAACCGATCCGGTATCAAATACCCAAGAATTTATATAAGAATCAGCAAGAAAAATCTCTGTAATATGAATAGCAAGTGTACCTCCTGCGGTTGTACCCTTACTGCCACGATCCTAAATAGAGGCCAAGTATTGTTTGCAATTCCTCTTCCAGTGACCAAGTTCTTTGCAGTAAAAGCACTCTACATCTGCAGCTGGTCTAGCCTTGGGCTTTTGGTTTTGCTTGGATATTGTATCCTTTGCCTTGCCCTTCTTCTTTTGAGATTTACCCTTCTTCTTAAAGTTGGGTCTGTTTTGGACCGCCATCACATGGCCGCTGCTGCCAACGCTTTTCTTTATGTCACCCTCTACTGTTTTAAGCATGCCACATAGTTTATTAAGGCCCTTATGAATTCAGTGGCCAACTCTTAGCTTACTGGGTAGCCTAGCTTCTCCAACCTCTAACTGTAACAAACCATTTTGATTGCATGTGGCCCAACTGTTGCGCCTTCTGCTAGCTTGCATTCCAGAAAAGCTTTGGACACATTGAACCTTTTAGTCCTAGCTTGAGTCTAGAACATATCCTTGAGCGCCACGATCATATCGTACGCCTCATGGTTTGTCTCAAACTGTACCTGCAGCTCAGGCTCCATGCAAGCAAGCATGAGGCAACTCACTTCAAGATTAGCATCCATTGCTTTCTTGTAAGTGGTTTTAGCTGCAGCAGTTGCATCTTCACCAGGATCCTTTGGTGGTTGGGTTTCTAGAACATCTTCCTTTTTAAGCCCTGAGAACAATTCTTAGGTTACGGATCCAATCTGTATAGTTTGTTCCATTTAAGTTACCCTTTTCAAGAATTGATCGCAAATTAAATGTTGTTGTGCTATGTGCCATTTATCTACAACAAAATAATGCAAAATACTAAACAAAATATCCATGATAGAGTAAATCATATTAAACATTTAATAGAATCTACTCCCACTAAAATCAATATCCCTCGATTGATACGTAGTGATTCAAAACCCACAACTAACAGGTGTACTAGTGAGCTTTAGCATCACCGCTAGAAGAAAAGGTAGATTGGTAAGCAACTCTTTGCTAATCATATCATATATGACTTCTATTGTTGGGTGACATCTCTCTGTCTCAGCTCCGAACATTATGCCCAAAGTCCTTAACTGTTGAGCTGACTTTGTTTAAGTTAACCAACCCTTTCTGCAGTTTGTATCCGATACAAACCTATCTAGTCAAGGAAAACTGGTGGCACCCTAATTTCATAGACCCACCACCAATTGTACAAGACCTATGATAGTGCAAGGTTTGGATAGGCATTTGAGCTTAAACATTTATGAGGGATTGTCCTACTTATATCATCGCACACAAGAACATATATGCAACATGAACAAGTAGAACATTAAGAATGGCATTCACACAATAGTTGTGATTCGATATGGCTTTTTGTCACATGGTGATCTCCATCTCCAATAATCTGTCCATCATGATGATCTCCATCTCCATTATATAGGTATGACATCCTTCAGGTGATGAGTCCTTCAAGACCTATCTAACGTATGCTAGTAACCAAATTACATATACGCTTTGGATCATCAGATGTTGACACACAGGTCATTACCTCAAATTTGGACAATACATATGGCTCTAGCCGTATTACCCTGGTCATGACACGCAGGTCATGAATAATTCATTAATATGCATCATAAACACACAACAGTCATACCAACCACAAGATGTCCTACAAAAACAGGTTAGACAAACATGTTTCTATATGTTTGCCACTACAACACCCTGAAAACCTCACAGAATTCCATGCATCGTATGTATAGAAATTCCATTGAAAATCTCATGCAATTGATCAAATCAACCCAAATCCGAGACTTTCGACCCAAAGAAGATTACACTCATGGCGTTGATCTATTACATCAATCTACTAGTTGTGCATGTAGTTAGCCCCGATGGTAATTCCAGCTGGTAGGGGCAAGTCACACACATAACAGAGAAAGACGATCTGATCTCTTCGGTCATATCCGAGGCAATCTACTTCAAACCCTTATAACCAATTGATCTAATCAAACCGTGCAACAAGTACATCCATCTCATGAACATAGATCCAGACCTAAAACTACGCAGAACTTGCCTCTGATACCACTAAAGGATTATGAGAAGGCTACACTAGCGCAAAACAAATTTTTTAACCCGATAAAACCAGAAACTACTATGGTTATAGATCATGGAATTACCACTAGACGCGCAGGGCAGCAGAAGACGTCTCGATGTAGACGAACGCGTCAAACAATGTTGTGCAGTCGCCAACGACCTTCACGGCCTCCCGTGGTTCGTCCTAGTGCTCCAGATGTAGCACCTCCGAGGTATCCACACGTACAGGGAGGAAGCGCCACATTCCGAACTGTTAGGTTTGTGACGGCGGCTAGGCAAGGGTGAGGGCTGGGCAACTGCTTGTTTACTGGTGGCGAATTAGGGTTAACTTAACCGCGCCACTGTACCTTATTATATAGGCGTTCTGTTGGGTTTCTAGCTCTGAGGCCCATCAGTAATCCTAAAGCCTGTCTAATTTCAGATCTAGTCCGAGTTAGGCTTCCTTCCCCTTAAGTGTGTGACCCTATAGGTTCACGTACATATAGACATGGCCCAATTACTCTTACTTGACCCAATAATTGACAGCGGCCTCTAGTAAGACATGTCAACTCCTATGCGCACGTAAAGATCATAACAGATGAACCATTGCAACATTGCGTACATGTTGTTCCCTTTGTCTCACGATATTTGGTTTGGCTCTAAGCTGACCTCTTTTTCTTGATACTGTGAATTTGAATCCTTTCATTGGTTAACACTTAACCCTAGCACGGCCATGCATTTCTTGATCCAATCACTTGAGAGGCCCAGAGATATCTCTCTCTAGAAGAGAGGGACAAATTCCATCTTGACTGATCATGCCTCACAACATGCTTCCTGACAAACCAAAAACTACCTTTATAACTACCCAGTTACGGAGTAGCGTTTGATAGTCCCTGAGAAAGTCAATTCACATCTTGAGAACATGCGACAATCTCAGGTCTAAGGATACAGTATATATGTTGCAAAAAGAGAACTATATTACAATATCTCATGTTGGGTCAGTCTGGTCTCATGTCATACATGTGCCCACATTATTATTTTAACATCTCCATATCCATGACTTGTGAAATGTAGTCATCAACTAATACATGTGCTAGTCATCGACTCTGACTAGGGACATCATTTAGAATAAACATACAAGTACAAAATCTCACAAACAATTCACATAATTGCTAATCAATACAAGGTTCCTTTCATGGATATTCAATTAAGCAATATGTATATATCATGGATACAAAGAAATATGCCCATCTCTATGATTATCTCTGGGGCATATTTCTAACAGCTCTTCGGCATCGTTAACATCCCCCTCAAAATCAAAGTTCTCTAACTTTGGCCAGTATCTCATCAGTGATCTTCGCAGTATTACTCTTCTCCATGGCCTCCTAAAACCTAGCAAATGCAAGCTCCTCACTCTTGCTACCCTTGACCATCTTAGTCAAAACAAAAAAACCACCAAAGCTAAAACAAGCGCAACTTTACTAGCAAAAACCTTCAGTTCAAAGCACTAGCTATTCTAGCAACAAACAAACGAATAATGTGATAAATGTGCATACGATTTTCATTCTATATATACACAAAAGTCGGGCCAGGATGAATAAAAAAGATGGGGAGGAAGAAAAAATAAAATTACCACTGCACGATGGGCCCCACAATTCAGGTATTTCGTTGATTAGCTCAGGGAAGGTGTTTTTTCGACCTTCGTCACAAGGCCGTCGTAGATTTCGCAGTCTGAGTTTGTTGCGAAGAAACATAATAATACTGCGAGGGGCTACTATTGGGGGCCTTCGTCCTTCGAAGGTCCTCAAAACACTAATTAACCATTGTTTCTTGATACATCTCTAAAGTACTACAGATGCTTCAGCAAAAACCACCTTCAGAATGAATCAAGTAAAGACGAAGGTATAAGCTTCGGGATAACAATGTAAAATGATGAAGAAAGGAAGCTAGAAGAAGCCGGAAGAAGGTGTTCGCAGATTCTGGCGACAAGATGATAGAGAAAAAAGACACTGCTACCCTTATCATGTTTAATAGTCTAAATGTTTAGTCTTCATGGCACAATTGTATTTCTACAAAAGATGTATTTCTGTAACACCCAAATGCCTATTTTGGAATTTCAAAGAGGTCCTCTAAAAGATTTGTGTTAAAATGCCTTTTAATAAGGATTTCCTTCCTTCGCAATGTGCATCTCTCTAAACTAACTAATAATAATTGGGAATTCAAAACTTAGAATAATAATAATAATAATAATCTTACTTAGAATTAAAAGTTGGAACCATAAATACAAGAAAGACTTGTATTCATTTATTATCCTCATTATAAATTATAGATACACTCCTTAAAAGTAGTTGAAATAAAATAGTCTAAGGGAAATAACATATGTTAATGTTTGTTTTTGAGTAACTTTTAATTAGATCATACAATCTAATACAATGTCTTCCTAATGAGAAAAATAAGGAGTGTGTAGCATAAGTGAAGCATTTTTATTACAGATAAATGAATAATTTGACTAATATAAAGTATACTTGCACATGTAGTATTTTGATATGCTTATATTTGAAGTGGTGCTTGAAAATTTGCAAATTTTAAAAGGAAAACAGAAATAAAACAGAAAAGAAATAAAAGAGGAAAGGGATCCCATACCTGCGTTCGGGCCCAATCTTCTCAACCCGGCCTAGGGAACAAATCAACTTGCGCCTCTTCCTTCACCGGCCACCGCACAGCCTACGCGCCTGGTGCGAGTGACAGGATGGGCCCACATCGTCAGCTTCAACCGCGCGCCGAAGCCGTCGCGTGCTTCCGCCGTGGATCCCACACGCTCACCATCTCGCTCTGCGCTGTATCGCAACAAATCGTGTGGATGGATTTCCAACTACCCCGCGCCGCTTCTTTCGATCGGACCTTGCACATGGTGGGCTATATAACCCAAATCGCATCACCATTGCCCCTCCCCGCAAGCTGTGCAGCACCATGGGATTAAGGGTGGATGGAAACCAAATTAATTCATTCTAGTTGTATTAGACTCATATTAATATTGTTTATCACCCAGTAACTTTATTTTGTTTTGAAATTGGAATTAAAAATTAATGCACTTAGTTCCTTTTAATCCAGCACCTAGAATCTTTGGAAATCCATATAATCTATAACTCCAAAATTAATAATTCTTGTTCTTATAATCTTATTTTAATATGTAGATTATTAATATGTATTTTGTTCTTATGTTTGGTGTGATGTTAATTTTGCCTATACCATGTTTGTTATATTGCTACGACTAGCGCGAGGTTACGAGTCATCTGAAAAGCAAGTTGGTACCTGGAATGTCAAGTGCCAGGCAAGTTGTGCCCTTGATCACTTCTTTTTACCCAGTCATGTCTGATTAACCATAATGATCTGCATAGGATAATTTTAATGGGACCCTTTAGGTTACCCTAGTTTGATTCTCTTTATACCATGACTCCACTAAACTTTTTGGGTAGTACCTGCTATTGCTTTATGTGGTTTTGGGTATAGCGATACATTTTATTAATGATTATATTTTATTATTAGTTGATATTTACTGTTCATGTTAAGATCATTATGTTAATTGGAACATGGAGAACCACCCGGGAAAACAGTGCTACCACAAGGGTGGTATGGGACGCTCTTGACTGACTAATTAGGAAAGCTAGTGGAAGACTACCTTGCCCTAAAAGGGCAAGGGCAGTAGGGGAGTTGCATGCAGTGAGGTTCTCGGGTTGATTTTGCTGCGATGGCGGTCAGACGAGGTATTCTTGCAAGTGCTCTTCCCATAAACTATAGCGGGTTTTTGGAAGGTAGTGGAACTTTGTAAAGGCCTCGTAGAGTTACCCTCCTTGGTAGAGGTGTATGGGATTGGCCGTCTCTTGGCAGATGGGTAACATGACTTGTGGGTAAAGATGTGCAACCTCTGTAGAGTGTAAAACTGGTATACTAGTCGTGCTCACGGTCATGAGCAACTCGGACACTCACATGATTAATTTATTGAACTAAATTTAATTTGTCATATGCATTGCATTGAGGGTGTTGTTATTACTTTTGTTGTACTACTTAATTGGGTTTGGTATTTACTTATACTTAGTAACTGCTAATAAAATTTTGACCAACTTTAAAAGCAGTGCTCAGCTTCAATCATCCTCTTTGGTAAGCTTTACACTTCACATGAGCTCCCACCTTTGGCGAGTTCATGCATATTATTCCCCACAACTTGTTGAGCTATGAACGTATGTGAGCTCACTCTTGCTGTCTCACACCCCCCACAGGAGAAGAACATGTGGTTCAAGAGGAGCCACACAACGAGGAGTTTGATCTGATCTAGGTGGCGTCTCCCAGTTGACTTATTGGCACCAAGGATATACTTTAGTTCGCTTTATGTTTATCATTTATTTTGTAAGACTTCCGCTATGTAATAAGTACTCTGATGATATTATGACATTTATCTCTATACACTCTGTTATTATATATGTTGTCTTCTTTGGCGCATGTATGAGATGCACTCGGCTTTGTTCCTTAAATCCGGGTGTGAAAATTTCACACCTATAAATAGGTGAACAGTGTCCCACACAATTTCACATTTTCAAGGGAGAACTCGACTTTGTTCTGCCTGTTCTGTGAAGTGTCTTCGTGTTGCATTATATCAAAGAGCCGAAGGTATGTTTGTAAACTTGTTTAAACAAGGAAAAGGAAGATGGAATAAAAATACTAATAAACATGAGATAAGTTTTACATTCTATGGTTCATTTATGTTTCTATTTAAAATGATTTCATTTTTATCTTCTCCTGAAACCTTCATCTTCAAGATAACATTCTAGAGAAGTGTTAACTTAAAGATGAAGGTTCAAACTCCTTAATCTGTGTTGCCTTGTTTTTGATGCCGCTAAGGAATTAAAAACAAGAAACCAACAATGTTATATGGCTGGACTTTAAGCCAACCAAACGGATGCGGCTGCTGCTACATTCTGTGACACAAAATATTGTAGCTGCAACAACTGCAGTGCTCCTAAAAAGCTATCTGAACAGTTTGACAGTGTAAAATTTAGAACTCATTACCATCTCTGAACTCTCAAGAGGATCTAGGTTTGTTTAGATCCTAATAACCTGACCTAATTAGTCTTTTACCCATTACTCAGAACACTTCATGACTCGAGTGAATAAATTATTCGAAAGAAAAGAAATAGTACTTATGTGCATATTTATAGGTGGTGTTTGGTTCTCTATAGATTTTGAGAATTTGCATACTGCATAAAACCCAAGAAAAATTATATTACCAACTTGTGTTGAGATTGCGAGATTGTAGCACAAAATTTAATACAAAATTTGGATTTAATAATAATGAGATTCTAAGTGTGTGTTTGGTTTAGATTTCATAACCATATTTGTTGATGAAAGTCTATAATCTCAACCAAACAGGTACAACATCATAATATATTTATGAAAATATACACATTTCTTTAGTTTATTTTAGAATCACATGTACCCTAGGTTTTACAAATTCCTATCATCCATGTACCAAGCTACCATTCTTTTATAGAACCTATAATTGACAAATCTCTTAATCAAATATATTTTAACTTTTCTACAATAGTTAGATCATAGTAGCTTTCTCATAGACTACAGTTAAAATCAGATTTTCAGAAATCTACATTTGAACCAAACGTAACTTAAGAACGAAGCACGAACCAAACGGCTCGTATTTCGAGAAAATTTTGACATTTAACCTACAGTTCGTGCACCTGTCTACGTGAACAGGGTATACATCTCCTCCTTGAGACATTCCAATGGTCTCCTCTCCCCCTCTTCTCAGTCATCATAGAAAATCTCCCTACGGAGAGGGGGACCTCTAATCTCTTGCTCTCCGCTAATCAATGATAATAATTGTGAAATTAATTATTTTTGAGTTAAATTAGTAGATTAAAATGTGTATTACGGTACTACAAATATGTTAGTATTTTTTAAAACTCCAAAAACTTATGTATAAAAGGCAAATAACACAGTTAAAGAGTAAATGAGAGCTAAATAGGAGAATGCTTGTAGAGGAGGAGAAATAGGGGAAGAATAATTAAGGGAGATGTATTTAAATATGAATAGAAAGTATGAAGGGGTATTTGAGAGGGGGAATGGTTGGAGATAGCCTTAAATTTCAACCATATCCTTCAGATATAAGGCATTACTTAGATCTTCCCTGATTTCCTATTTTTCAACATATTTTCATCTTTACGGAAGCTCACAACCGCGTGTTGTGTGCTAGGTACCTGATGAGTGTTGGATGGGGAGAGGATGTTAGAATTTGGCCCACTTATATGTGGCCCAATTCAATAAGAATTCCAAGGTGGTGTGTAGAGATGGCATGAGTCTTTAGTCTCATACTGCTCATCTAAGTAGGAGAGAACCAACTTATATGTGCAGGTGTTCCCTACTCTTCACAAGAGACAAATAAAGGGCTATCGAGGCTGCCACGCGCGCGCACACTGGCTTGCATTTCACGTTATTTATAGCGTGTCTTGTGACTTGCGACAATGCGCGATCACGTCATGACATGTTCTAAATGCCAGATTAATTTTTGTTTTTTTGTTTATTTGGTTATCAAATAGCACACCTAGACTGCCACGTCAACCGGGAGTATTGGGCGCGCACATTACGTGCAAGATCTACGAGCGGTTGCACGTAGAGAGATTCCAGGGGTGGTTCTTGGAATTTAGCAAATCGAACCCATCAAGTTGCAGCAACCCTCTATAAAGAGGACGTCCTTCAGCTGGAGGACGCATGGAAAAAGCAACCGACACATCTTCTCATTCTCATCTCTCTGCACCGCCTCTTCTCTACCCTCCTGTCTCATTGTCTGTCGTGTAGCAAATCAAGGGAGAGCGGTGTCTCCGAACCAACGCCGGTGGTTTGATGACCTGCATGGGTGCTGACGAATTAGATTTTGGGAAGTGCTTCGCGTATGTCCGCTCTGGTTCCTCACCATCACTAGCGGAAATCACTGTGAGTAAATCTTCATTTTTCAGTTTATTGCGGTGACGGTCTTATGGCTAGATCCGTTTCAATGTTTCTTTTATGTATTAATCTTGTTGATTTATGTTGGGGTCTTCGTCTTCCGAAGGTCCTCAAAAACACGACTAACATGTTTTCCAAGTATAATATATATACAGGAACCTTCGGACATGGGATGAAGTTGTACATGATATGAAAAGCGCGGTTCGGGAGAAGGATGAACCAGTTCCGAAGCTACCCGTGGAAAAGCTTCGGCTTAACGGTGGAAAATGAAACCGACTTAAAGAGGAAAAGGCTGTCTAGTCCCTGATAGGTTATCCTTAAGACAATAGTAAATGTCAAGGGCATGAATGTAATTTTACACAGGCTGCGTCCTGTGCCTATAAATAGATGAATAGTAGCACCGTACTGTTCACGCTGACTTGTATTCACTCGCACGTCACTCTTGGATTCTCGCCTTCTATCAAGCCGAAGGTATAAACGTAATTCAATGTTGTTCATGTTTATTCATAATGACATAATAAAGATATGCTAATTGTTGGGGTCTTGTTCTCAAATGCTATGAATTAAGAACAAGGCAACATAAAATATTAATGGTTAAAGACCTTCGTCCTTCGAAGCATTATCTCCCTTAGGATATAATGATCTTCAGACGAAGGTCATGAAGGACGTACCTTCATCATCGTAGTATATGTTAACGACAGAAGAAGCGTATGAAGCATAAGAAATAACATGAACATTCACATGACATTATTGATATATCTTTATTATATCATTATGAATGAACATGAACAATATTGAATTACATTTGTACCTTCGGCTTGACAGAAGGCAAAAGATCAAGCGTGACGCACGAGCGAATACAGGTCAGCGCGAACAGTACAGGGGTACTGTTCACCTATTTATAGGCACGGGACGCAGCCCGGTCACAATTACATTTATGTCCTTGATAACTAGTTACAATCATGACACAAACTATCATGGACTGATCGGTCTTTTCCTCTTTAAGTCGGTGTAGACCTTCGTCTCAAGACACGCCACTATGCCAAAGCTCCTTGGATGGTAGCTTCGCGTTGTGTTTGATTATACACTGATCTTTCGAAGGTGTTTCTTCTTAAATGGCCTTCAGTGCCGAAGCAGGCCCCCAACAGTAGCCCCTTCACGGTGCTAGATCGTTTTTCGTAACGAGCTTGATCCGTGAAATATCTTCAAGGTTTCGGAATGTCGAAGGTCCAAAAAACACCTTCCCTGAGCTCGTTGCCGAGAAACGATTAAAGTATTTCAGGCGTGAGGTGGCCCACCACGCAGTGGGGTAATGGTCCATTGTTCAACGGGTGCGGGCGACTGTCCAGCGGGTGCGGGCGGCTTGGCGATTCAACTTCCCACCTATAGCACTATATAAACAGACGGGTAGGTGTGAAGTTACCACAACATTCATTGCCATTGCACTGTTATGCTGTTGAAAAATTTAACCATAGCCGAAGCTTTTTCACTGTATTCTCGAGCGAATCGTCACTTTGAATTAGCTTCGTCAAAAGAAAGAGATTCATCAAAATTGTAAAAAACATCAGCTTCGTAAAAACCGCACAAGATTCATCATCAGATGGCTAGAGTACGCTCGACTGCGAGGGTGACCCATGAAGGAGAGGAGACTGAAGCCACTGAGACAGCTCCGATCTCCAAAGTCATGAGACAATCGGGATTAGTTGTGATGGAGGGAGCCATTGACGAAGGTACTTCTGGTGTTGAAGCTGAGCAAGCTAATATTGAGGAAGAAGAAAATGCTGATGAGGAAGAAGAAGATTATAGCACCTTGATCCCATCAAAACCCAGCCACCTGGATTTGAGAAATCTACTATATCTGAAGCTGATGTGCCCATGATGATGAAGTTGGGCTACTTCGGAGAAGCTGAAAGAAAACTTATTCATTTTGTCGGAGAGGAAACCACTCCGATGCCGAAGGATGATGAAGTGGTAGTTTTCAAAAGCTTTTTCAGAGCAGGACTGCGGTTTCCTCTGAACGACATGATTGGAGATGTTGTGGATAATTATGAAATTTACCTTCATCAACTGACTCCTAATGCTATCGTTAGGCTCAGTATCTATATTTGGGCCCTTCGGAGCCAGGGGATGGACCCAAATGCCGAAGCATTCTGCCGAGTACACGAATTGCACTATCAAACGAAGGCCAGAGCTGAAAGGCTGCATGAGAATTTTGGCTGCTATAACTTTGTGTATCGCAAGGATATGAAGGCTCCGGTTCTCAGCTACCGTACGAAGTGGCCGACCGGCTGGAAGAGTGAATGGTTAGCTGATGCAAATGGTTATGAGTCTGCTAACTCTAAGCTTCGGACTGACAAGGCCCCTATGCCGCATGACGTCGGGGTCACCATGCCAACGAGTTGTGGCAGAATTTAGGGTGGTGGCTGAACAGGTAAGCACTAGAGATCTAGTTCAAGAATACCTGGCCAACAGGTTATCTCCAACGCTGAGTGAATGGAGTATGCCGAAGCTAAAAGGAACAAAGAAGGAGAATGAGCTTGTTCAATTACCCTATCGTTTCAAGTTTGAGAAATAGTTTAAAAAGCCTTGCCAAGAATGGCTGGAGATGATTGAGACTATATGCAATGAAATTTTGGGTAATTATACCAAAAAAAGAAGATCAGCTAATGACTACAGCCTTCGGCACCCGACAAAAATGAAGGTTGAATCGGGTAATGGATGCTTTAAACTTTGACTACCCTGATTATGAACGATTAAGCAAGGGTGCCGAAGGGACAAAGAGAAAAAGGGTTGTCAGTGTTCTAAGTAGATAGGCTGCTAGGATGGTGAAAGAGGACGAAAAAATTCTGAAGAAGAAAAAACCCAGTCCTGAGCCGAAGGTGGCGACTTCGAAGAAGAGAAAAACTGCAACTCTAGAGCCGAAGATGGCTGAGATAGGATAAGAAGCTCCTTCAACGCCTTCTGCTGCCGAAGTAGAAGAAATTTTAAAGGTAATGACTGAATCCTTAGCTATCAAGCTGCTAAGTCCTCTGGGCTGCATCTGACGAAGCTTTTACAGAAAAAGGATGATCCTTCGGCAGATCATTTGGTAGCAAAAAAGGTGGTTGGACCAAAAAAGCAAAGAATTGTTACTGTTATGCAAGCTATTGAGGAAACACCACTGCCGGCTTCGGCATCAAAGATGACAATAGCTGCCGAAGCTGCGGCCGCCGAAGCCACCAATCTGGAGAGTACATTATCTGCTATTGACAAAGTGCTCTTGGATATAGCCGCAGAGGAGACTGTTGCGGCTACAGAAGAAGTTACGGCCGTAGTGCCTGAGAAAGAAAAAGAAATTGCCGAAGACACTTCAGAAGGGAAAGACTTCAGCTTCCTAAATCTAGTTGGTCAAGAATTATCCAAGGCCGAGAAGGAGGAGCTACAGGAGTATGCTATATCATGTGGCTACCAGCCAGGAGCCATGCTCTTTGGCGGAATTAATGAAGAAGCCTTAGGATGTATTCGAGATCGCACTGGGGCGAAGATTATCAGCACTCTATCGAAGAGTGTAGGTTTTCCGAAGCTTGAAGCTGACATTAGCAGCTACCAGCGACATCATATCGTCGGTAGCTTATTTTATTCCAATTTTAAGGTAAAGTTTTTTCCTCAGCTTTTTATTCTTTTGATGATGCGAAGGTTTCTGATGAAGGCTATTTTGCACAGAGTATGCTACTAAGCAAATCCTTGAGAATGTAACAAGACCTCGAAGATAAAAAGAATGAGATTATAATCGAGGGCTTGGAAAAGAAAATCAAAGATCATGAAGCTTCTCTAGAAAAGAAAGACTTCCTTCTTCAAACAATGGAGGGCTCATTGGCAGAAACCCAAGCCGAAGTTGCCAGATTAAACGATGAACTCCTCCAAAAAATAGAAATCTTCGAACAAGAAAGGAAAAGCTCTGATGCAAGGCTTGAAGCCAAAGTCATGAAAAATTCAAAATTGCAAGAATCCCAAAAAGAGCTTCGGAATATTTGCTTAAACTTCGGCAACCGCTACGTGCAATGGCTAAAGCAGGTCTTCAACTTGGTGGGAGCCAGCTCTGAGAAATTTGAACCTTCGGTTGAGGACTTGCCAAGCACCTTCGAGCATATTGAAAGCGAAGTTGAGGCGCTTGACAAAGTCATAGCTGGGCATGGCGACTTATGTGCCCTGCTGGCTTCTCGCGGCACAACTGTAGCTTTTATGAAGGCTGGTTGCACGCACGGAAAGATTGTAAATAGACCAAACTTCAGTCTATCACCATCGGACCTAGCTGATATCCCCAGCCTAGCCCGAAGTATTGGGAATAGGTTTATAACACAAATTTGGACGAAGGGTGGGCGAGACTTCGCTGGTGATGAAGCACGAAGTCATCTTAAACCGGTATAAAACTTATACCTGTTGTTTACCTTCTCTTGTAGTTGCTTTTTACCTTATACTGCTTTGTTGTGTACAGAATGACGATGCCGAAGATCAGTAATCCAAAGCTCAACGAAGATTGATGAAGCTGCTACATAAAGCTTTAGAGACATTTGAACTATCTTTGTAAAAGATATTGTAATTTAAGAATCAAACACTACTCTGTAAATTTGTTCATACCTTGTAATATATTTTTACCTTTTCATCCGTGTGTGAATTGCTTTGATGTGGACGAAACTTGTATTTTTTGAGCCGAAGGCGAAAAACACCTTCCCTTCTTTTCGTACACAACGAAGCATATCTTTGCTTCTTTATAGTTATCGAAGCATTGTCATCAAAGCCGAAGCATGTGTTTGTACTCTATGTTATGATGATGATGATCCTACGAATGTCTACATGAATGTGTATGAATGCAATGAATGATGTAATGTAATATGCAAATGAATGTCCAAACACACGCACACGAAGCCACACCTAGACTCTGCATCCCCTTAGGAACGACTTTTGAGTCTTAAGCTCGGCATCCCCTTAGGAACGTCTTTTGAGCTTCTTCACCTTCTATTTCGGTGGTATAAGTTCTGCATCCCCTTAGGAACGACTTTGGAACTTCTTCGGCTTATATTTCGGCGGTATAAGCTCTGCATCCCCTTGGGAACGACTTTGGAGCTTCTTTGCCTTATATTTCGGCGGTATTTTGCTCTGCATTCCCTTAGGAACGACTTTTGAGCAGAAAACTTACGATGCGCTCCCTTAGGAACGACTTTTTGTAGCTTCGTCATGCTCTGCATCCCCTTGGGGACGACTTTTGAGCTTCTCCCTGCTTTTCCCCCTTTTTTTCTCTGCACTCATTGGTGCATGCTCAGATTTTACATTTTACATCCTTTTGGGGGATTTGACTCTCATGGAGCTAAATAAGAAAGGAAAAATTACAAGCTACGACCCCATTAAAAACCTTTCTCTCCCTTTTGAAAGGAAAAAGGGTGCCATAGAAAAAGTGAAAAATGATTACATCACATTATACATAATATCGCCGAAGCTCCCCCACATTCCAGGATCTAGGTATGTCGTTGCCATCCATATCCTTCAACCTGTATGAACCGGGTCTTGACGAAGACACAACCAGAAAAGGACCTTCACACTTCAGCTGTAATTTTCCCACTGTCTCTAGATTGGCCACTCTTCGAAGTACCAAATTTCCTGGCCTGATATTTTCAGTCAAACTTTTCTGTCACGCCATTTTATTGTTTCAGCTTGATATTTATTGATGTTCTCCACAGCCTGAAGTTTGGTCCCCTCTATAGTATCTTTTGCTACGTGATAATCAGCTTCGTCTTCTGCCGATGCTACTGTTCTTATTGATCCTGCTTTAGCTTCTTCTGGGGTTATAGCTTCGTCACCAAATAATAGTTTGAAAGGTGTGAATCCTGTTGATCTTAAAATGGTTGTATTGTGGCTCCATACCACCTTAATCAACTCATCTAGCCACTTTCCTCAGGGCTGATTGAAGATTAGCTTCATTATTCCTGTCATTATAATACCATTTGCTCTTTCTACCAGTCCGTTTGATTCTGGGTGCCTTACTGAAGCAAAATGAATCTTCGTGCCAATTTGGTCACATAAATCTTTGAACATTTCAGCATCAAACTGTGTTCCATTGTCCATAGTTATAGCCTTCGGCACGCCGAAGCGACAGACAATATTCTACCAGAAGAATTTTTGGACTATGGCTGAAGTTATTGTAGCCAAAGGTTTTGCTTCAATCCACTTAGAAAAGTATTCTACAGCCACCACAACATACTTCAAATTACCTTGTGCCGGTGGAAGTGGACCCAATAAATCCAGGCCCCATCTTTGTAATGGCCAAGTAGGCTGTATCAGCTGTGTGAGAGACGAAGGTTGCTTCTAATCACTTGCATATTTTTGACAATTCTCGCACTTTTGAACTAACTCCGCTGCATCCGAAGCTGCCTTCGGCCAGTAAAACCCTTGCCTAAACACTTTTCCCAGCAAGGGCCTAGACCCAATATGAGATCCACTCAGACCTGCATGTATCTCCTTCATTAACTCTATACCTTCGGTTCTAGATAAACACTTGAGGAGTAGAGAATAGACTCCATGTTTGTATAATTCCCCTTCTATTATCACATACGGTCTTGTCCTTGCCTCCATTATCTTATTATAGGCTTCGTCATCCGAAAAGCAATTACCTTGGAGGAAAGATATAATTTCAGTCCTCCAATCTTTGCTATGCATAGGGGATATTGCAAGCACTGCTCTCTTCATGAGTTCAACTGAAGGTGCTTTTATTGTTTCAAAAAAAATACTTCCGAAGGTAGAGGGAGCCCCTGTGCCGCTGACTTGGCTAGCAGATCTGCATGCTCATTTTCTCCCTTTGGAATATTCTTGACAGAAAAACCTTCGAAAGAAGCCTCCAGCCTTCGAACTGTATCTAGATATTTTTTAAGCTTTGGGTCTCTTGCCTTACTACTTTTGTCTACATGGCCAGAAATGACTTGAGAATCGGTTTTCAGGATGGCCCTTCTTATTCCCATTGCCCTTAACTTCGAAGCCCCAACAGAAGTGCTTCGTATTTAGCAATATTAATTGTACAACTGAAGTCAAGCTTTGCTGCATAACATGTTCTGATTTTGGAAGGCGCAACTAGGACAGCAGCCGCTCCTGCGCTGAAGGTTCCCCAAGAACCATCGCAGAACACTGCCCAAGCTTCGGCGTCTTTATTTGTTTCTTCTTCCTGAGCCCCTGGCGTCCAATCAGCAATTAAGTCTGCTAATGCCTGGGACTGAATTGAGGATCTATGTACATAATCAATGCTAAACTCATTGAGCTCCGCAGCCCATTTTCCAATCCTTCCAGTAACTTCTCTGTTCCTCATTATGTCCTTCAGAGGCTGTGACGAAGGAACAATTATGTGATATGCTTGAAAATAATGACGAAGCTTTCTAGCGGCCATTAACACATCATACAACACCTTCTCCAATTCCGTGTAATTTTTCTTTGATAAACTTAGAACTTCGGAGACGAAGTATACTAGGGCCTGCTTTTTGATTTGGCCATTTAGCTTTTCCTATACAAGCGCAACACTTACTGCAGAGTGCGAAGCTGCCACATTGAGAGCACCTAGAGGGGGGTGAATAGGTGATCCTGTAAAATTCAACACTAATAGCTACAAAACTTAGTTATTAATGTTAGAACGGCTAAGTAGCTTGAAACGAGCTCTTGTGAACACAGACAACCAAAGAGAAAGCACACAAGAGACACTTGATTTTTATCCCGTGGTTCGGCCAAGTAACACTTGCCTACTTCCACGTTGTGGCGTCCCAATGGACGAGGGTTGCACTCAACCCCTTTCAAGTGATCCGATGATCAACTTGAATACCACGATTTTTCCTTTCTTAGTCTTTCTCCCATTTGCGAGGAATCTCCACAACTTGGAGCCTCTCGCCCTTACAATGATGATCACAAAAGAAGCACAGAAGTAAGGGAGGGGAGAGCAACACACACAAGACTCAAATCACATCACAATCACACACACAAGTCACAACTTGAGCTCAAAACACAACCCACGGAGTTCACAACTCAAATGGAGCTCAAGTCACTATCTCAAAGAATCAAATGCGCGAAGTTGGAGTCTTGGAGGCTTAGAATGTTTCTTGAATGCTTGGGTGTCTCCTCCATGCGCCTAGGGGTCCCTTTTATAGCCCCAAGGCAGCTAGGAGCCGTTGGAGGCCAACAAGAAAGGCTATCCTTGCCTTCTGTCGGGTGGCGCACCGGACAGTCCTGTGCGCCACCGGACAGTCACTGTAGACGGTCGGTGCCGATCTCCTTCCTTTTCTGGCGCAAACGACCGTTGCAGCTCCGGGGCAGTTGGCGCACCGGACACTGTCCGGTGCCCCCTGCCGACCGTTGGCATGGGCCACGCGTCGCAGGCGGATTGCGCGATCGACCGTTGGCTCACCGGACAGTCCGGTGCAGTCCGGTGAATTATAGCCATACACCGCCGATTTTTTCTGAGAGTGGCCTTTTCACCGGAAGCCAGCCTGGCGCACCGGACACTGTCCAGTGCACCACCAGACAGTCTGGTGTGCCAGACAGAGCTGGACTTCGGCTGCACCAAGCCAAGTCATTTGCAATTCTTTTCTTCTTTTCTTCTCACTGTTTCTAGCACTTAGATAAAACATATTAGTACTTAAAAACTATGTACTAAGTTTAGAAACATACCTTCTCTTTGATTTGCACTTCTCTCTTCATTTAGCACATAAGAACTTATTTAAATGTGTTGGGCACTTAATCACCAAAACATAATAGAAATTGCCCAAGGGCACATTTCTCTTTCAATCTCCCCTTTTTGGTGATTTATGCTAACACATCCAAAAGCAACTAAAAGAAGTGCAACATCACTACAATTGAGAACAAAATTGTATTTGCACAAATTTTGACATATTTGGATCATTCTTTGCCACCACTTGGTTTGTTTTTGCAAATAAAATTCATTTTCCTATCTCTAAGTCAAACACACTTGTTTAGACACAAAGAGAGATATTCCAATGGAAAAATTGATCAAGTGCCAAAAAAACTCCCCCTTTTTCCCATAATCATAAATTCTCGCCCACAAGAGACCAAATTTTGCAATAAGGGTATTTTGGACAAATCAAAAATTCTAACTCTACTATTTTCAAAATTCTCAAGTGGTAGCTGATCCATTTGCTTTGGCCTTAATTTCTCCCTCTTTGGCATTAAGCACCAAAACGGGATCATTTTTGGCCATATAACCCCATTGCCTCACCAAAATTGTCAATTAAGAGCAAAAGGCAATTAGAGCATAAGAATGAACTTGGAGGTGAGTACACTAATACCGGAGTGCAGTGGAAATCTTTGCATGGTCCAAGTTCACCTTTCCCTTTCAATGCACCTTTGAGACTACATCAAGTAACTCAAACACAAAGGTTAGTCTCAAAGGGTCAAGTTGTAGCACTTCTCCCCTAAATATCTACATCATTCACACATGGACTTGTGAGGTCCAGGGATCCCTTGCACAACTTGAGCACCATAAATAAGCAACAAATTTCATAAATGCATAAAGTAATATGATCAAATGCATAAAACACATGTATGCTATAGATCAATCCAAGTTACGTGAATCTAAGACATTTAGCTCACTACGTAGCCTGCAAAAGGTTTTCTCACTACGTGAATCTAACACATGGCTTGGTAAAGATATCGGCTAGCTGGTTCTCGGTGCTAATATAGAACACCTCGATATCTCCCTTTTGCTGGTGGTCTCTCAGAAAGTGATGCTGGATGTCTATGTGCTTAGTGTGCCTGTGTTCAACAGGATTATCCGCCATGCGGATTGCACTCTCATTGTCACATAGGAGTGGGACTTTGCTCAGATTGTAGCCAAAGTCCCAGAGGGTTTGCCTCATCCAAAGTAGTTGCGCGCAACACTGTCCTGTGGCAACATACTCGGCCTTAGCGGTGGATAGGGCAACAGAGGTTTGTTTCTTTGAACTCCAAGACATCAGGGACCTTCCTAGGAATTGGCACATCCCTGATGTACTCTTCCTATCAACCTTGCATCCAGCATAATCGGAGTCTGAATATTCAATTAAGTCAAAGGTAGACCCCTTTGGATACCAGATCCCGAAGCAAGGCGTCGAAACTAAATATCTAAGAATCCGCTTAACGGCCACAAGGTGACATTCCCTTGGGTCGGATTGATATCTAGCACACATGCATACGCTAAGCATAATATCCGGTCTACTAGCACATAAATAAAGTAATGACCCTATCATAGATTGGTATGCCTTTTGATCAACGGACTTACCTCTTTTGTTGAGGTCGACATGTCCGTTGGTTCCCATCGGTGTCTTCGTGGGCTTGGCGTCCTTCATCCCAAACCACTTGAGAAGATCTTGAGTGTACTTCGTTTGGGAGATGAAGGTGTTGTCCTTGAGTTGCTTCACTTGGAACCCAAGGAAGTAGTTCAACTCGCCTATCATTGACATTTCAAACTTTTGAGTCATCACCCTGCTAAACCCCTCACAAGACTTTTGGTTAGTAGAACCAAATATTATGTCATCGACATAAATTTGGCACACAAAAAGATCACCATCACAAGTCTTAGTGAAAAGAGTGGGATCGGCTTTCCCAACCTTGAAAGCATTAGAAATTAAGAAATTTCTAAGGCATTCATACCATGCTTTTGGGGCTTGCTTAAGTCCATAGAGCGCCTTAGAGAGCTTAAACACATGGTCGGGGTACCTGTCATCCTCAAAGCCAGGGGGTTGTTCCACGTACACCTCCTCCTTTATTGGCCTGTTGAGGAAAGCGCTCTTCACATCAATTTGAAACAACCTGAAAGAGTGGTGAGCGGCATAGGCTAATAATATTCTAATAGACTCTAGCCTAGCCACAGGAGCAAAAGTCTCCTCGAAATCCAAACCTGCGACTTGGGCATAACCTTTTGCCACAAGTCAAGCCTTGTTTCTTGTCACCACCCCGTGCTCATCTTGCTTGTTGCGGAACACCCACTTGGTTCCCACAACATTTTGCTTGGGACATGGCACCAGGCTCCAAACTTCGTTCCTCTTGAAGTTGTTGAGCTCTTCCTGCATGGCCAACACCCAGTCCGGATCTTGCAAGGCCTCTTCTACCCTGAAAGGCTCAATAGAAGAGACAAATGAGTAGTGGTCACAAAAATTAGCTAACCGTGAGCGAGTTGTTACTCCCTTGCTTATGTCACCCAGAATCTGATCGACAGGGTGATTTCTTTGAATAGTCGCTCGGACTTGAGTTGGAGGGGCCAGTGGTGCTTCTTCCTCCATAACTTGTTCTTCTTGTGCTCCCCCTTGATCACGCGCCTCTTCTTGAGGAACATGTTCATCATCTTGAGTTGGGGGATGTACCATTGTTGAGGAAGAAGGTTGATCTTGCTCCTGTTGTTCCTGTGGTCGCACCTCACCTATCGCCATCGTGCACATTGCGGCCATCGGAACATCATCTTCATCTATGTCATCAAGATCAACTTGCTCTCTTGGAGAGCCATTAGTCTCATCAAATACAACGTCGCTAGAGACTTCAACCAAACCCGATGATTTGTTGAAGACTCTATACGCCTTTGTATTTGAGTCATACCCTAGTAAAAACCCTTCTACAACTTTGGGAGCAAATTTGGAATGTCTACCTTTCTTCACCAAAATGTAGCATTTGCTCCCAAATACACGAAAGTAAGAGACATTGGGTTTGTTACCGGTAAGGAGTTCGTAGGAGGTCTTCTTGAGGAGACGATGTAGATAGAGCCGGTTTATGGTGTGGCAAGCTGTGTTCACAGCTTCCGACCAAAACCGCTCAAGCGTCTTGAACTCTCCAAGTATCGTCCTCGCCATGTCGATAAGTGTCCTGTTCTTCCTCTCTACCACACCGTTTTGCTGTGGTGTGTAGGGAGCGAAGAACTCATGCTTGACACCTTCCTCCTCAAGATACTCCTCAACTTGTAAGTTCTTGAACTCGGACCCGTTGTCGCTCCTTATCTTTTTCACCTTGAGCTCAAATTCGTTTTGAGCTCTCCTTAGAAAGGGCTTTAGGGTCCCTTGGGTTTCTGATTTATCCTGCAAAAAGAACACCCAAGTGAAGCGGGAAAAGTCATCTACAATTACAAGACCATACTTCCCCCAATGCTAAGGTAGGCGACGGGTCCGAAGAGGTCCATGTGAAGAAGCTCCAGTGGTCTTGATGTTGTCATCACATTCTTGCTGTGATGAGTGCTTCCCACCTATTTCCCTGCCTGACAAGCTGCACAAGGTCTGTCTTTCTCGAAGCAGACATTGGTTAGTCCTAACACATGTTCTCCCTTTAGAAGTTTATGAAGGTTCTTCATCCCAACATGTGCTAGACAGCGATGCCACAACCAACCCATGCTAGTCTTAGCTATTAAGCATGCATCTAGATCAGCCTCCTCTTTCGAAAAATCAACTAAGTAGAGTTTGCCGTCTAATACACCCTTAAACGCTAATGAACCATCACTCCGTCTAAAGACAGAAACATCTATATTTGTAAATAGACAATTATAACCCATGTTACATAATTGACTCACAGACAATAAGTTGTACCCGAGCGATTCAACTAAGAACACATTTGAGATAGAATGCTCGGATGTAATGGCTATCTTCCCCAATCCTTTAACCTTGCCTTGGTTCCCATCTCCAAAGATGATCGAATCCTGGGAATCATTGTTCTTGACGTAGGAGGTGAACAGCTTCTTCTCCCCCATCATGTGGTTTGTGCATCCGCTGTCGATAATCCAGTTTGAGCCCCCGGATGCATAAACCTGCAAGGTAATTTACACATGGGTTTTAGGTACCCAACTCTTGTTGGGTCCTACAAGGTTAGTCATAATAGCCTTTGGAACCCAAATAGAAGTCTTATCTCCCTTGCATTTGGATCCCAACTTCCTAGCAACTACTTTTTCATTCTTACAAAAAATTGCAAAAGAAGTATTGCAAGCATGGTAAATAGTAGAAGGTTCATTACATACTCTCCTAGGCACATGATGCACAACATAATTTCTCCTAGGCTTACTTCTACCATGCACAAAAGTAGAGCTAGAAGCAAACATAGCATGTGAATTAAACGCATCATAACTCCTATTATAATGAGCATTTCTAGAAAATTTTCTATGATAAATGTAAGCATGACGTTTTTGAGAACTACTAGCCATAGGAGCCTTCCCTTTCTCCTTGTTGAGAACGGGAGCCTTTTGGCTTGTTAAGTTCTTGGTTTCCTTTCGAAAACCAAGTCCATCCTTAATAGAGGGGTGTCTACCAACTGTGTAGGCATCCCTAGCAAATTTTAATTGATCAAAATTAAGTTTGCAAGTCTTAAGTTGAGCATTAAGACTCGCCACCTCATCATTTAATTTGGTAATAGACATAAGGTGTTCATCACAAGCATCAACATCAAAATCCTTACATCTATTACAAATACTAACATGCTCTACACATGAACTAGATTTATTTGCTTCCTCTAGCTTAGCAGTTAAATCATTATTTACACTCTTTAAACTAGACACAGTTTCATGGCAAGCAGATAACTCAGAAGATATCATTTCATTTCTCTTAATTTCTAGAGCAAGAGATTTTTGCACACTAACAAACTTATCATGCTCCTCATATAAAATATCCTCTTGTTTTTCTAACAATCTATCCTTTTCATTTAGAGCGTCAATTAATTCATTGATCTTTTCTACCTTAGCTCTATCTAAACCTCTGAACAAGCTAGAGTAATCTACTTCATCATGACTAGAATCCTCATCACTAGAAGTAGAGTACTTGGGGGAATCTCGACCACTTAACTTCTTCTCCTTGGCCATGGAGGCAAGTGTGGCATTCGTTGGGGAAGAGCGAAGACTTGTTGAAGGCCGAGGCTGCTAGTCCTTCATCGTCGGACTCGGATGAAGAGCAGTCTGAATCCCATTCTTTGCCAAGATGAGCCTCGCCTTTCACCTTCCTATAGCTTTTCTTGTTCTCCTTCTTCCCATGTCTTTCTTCCCCCTGATCATTTTCATTATCGGGACATTAAGCAATAAAATGACCGGTCTTACCGCATTTGAAGCAGGAGCGCTTTCCCTTGTCTTATTCTTGTTGGGGTACTCCTTGCGTCCTTTTAGTGCGGTCTTGAAACGCTTGATGATAAGCGCCATCTCATCTTCGTTGAGGCCAGCGGCCTCCACTTGTGCCACCTTGCTTGGTAGCGTCTCCCTGCTGCTGGTTGCTTTGAGGGCAATGGTTTGAGGCTCGTGGACGGGTACTGGACCGTTTAGAGCATCGTCCACATATCGAGCCTCTTTCACCATTATGCGCCCGCTCACAAACTTCCCAAGGATCTCCTCGGGCGTCATCTTGGTGTATCTGGGATTCTCACGAATAAGGTTGACAAGATGGGGGTCAATTACCGTAAATGACCTTAGCATTAGTCGGACGACGTCATGGTCCGTCCATCTTGTGCTTCCATAGCTCCTAATCTTGTTGACCAGGGTCTTGAGCCTGTTGTATGTTTGTGTTGGATCCTTTCCCCTGATCATCGCGAACCTTCCCAGCTTGCCTTCCACCAACTCCATTTTGGTGATCATGGTGGCGTCGTTTCCCTCATGTGATATCTTGAGGGTATCCCAAATTTGCTTGTCGTTGTCCAAGCCGCTCACCTTGTTGTATTCATCCCTGCATAAAGATGCTAGCAAAACAGTGGTAGCTTGTGCATTCTTATGAATTTGCTCATTAATAAACACAGGGTTATCCATACTGTCGAAATGCATTCCATTTTCAACTATCTCCCAAATACTAGGATGGAGAGAAAATAAGTGACTACGCATTTTGTGACTTCAAAAAGAGTAGTCTTCTCCATCAAAGTGTGGAGGTTTACCAAGAGGAATTGAAAGCAAATGAGCATTGGAATTGAACGGAATAAGAGAATAATCAAATGAATAGTTTTGATTAACCGATTTCTTTTTAGACGAGTCATCGTCGTCGTCGTCTCTTGGTGAAGAAGAGGAGGCGTCGCTGTCGTAGTAAATGATCTTCTTGATCCGCCTCTTCTTCTTCCCGTCCCTCTTCTTGTGACTCGATCCTGAGTCAGTGGGCTTGTCGTCCCTTGGCTCATTGAAGAGAGACTCCTTCTCCTTGTCGTTGACCACCATCCCCTTTCCCTTAGAATCCATCTCTTCGGGCGATTAGTCCCTTAGATGAAGAGAACATCTCCGATACCAATTGAGAGCACCTAGAGGGGGGGTGAATAGGTGATCCTGTAAAATTCAACACTAATAGCTACAAAACTTAGTTATTAGTGTTAGAACGGCTAAGTAGCTTGAAACGAGCTCTTGTGAACACAGACAATCAAAGAGAAAGCACACAAGAGACACGTGATTTTTATCCCATGGTTCGGCCAAGTAACACTTGCCTACTTCCATGTTATGGCGTCCCAATGGACAAGGGTTGCACTCAACCCCTTTCAAGTGATCCGATGATCAACTTGAATACCACGATTTTTCCTTTCTTAGTCTTTCTCCCGTTTGCGAGGAATCTTCACAACTTGGAGCTTCTCGCCCTTACAATGATGATCACAAAAGAAGCACAGAAGTAAGGGAGGGGAGAGCAACACACACAATACTCAAATCATAGCACAATCACGCACACAAGTCACAACTTGAGCTCAAAACACAACCCACGGAGTTCACAACTCAAATGGAGCTCAAGTCACTATCTCAAAGAATCAAATGCGTGAAGTTTGAGTCTTGGAGTCTTAGAATGTTTCTTGTAAGCTTGGGTGACTCCTCCATGCGCCTAGGGGTCCCTTTTATAGCCCCAAGGCAGCTAGGAGCCGTTGGAGGCCAACAAGGAAGGCTATCCTTGCCTTCTGTCGGGTGGCGCACCGGACAGTCATATGCGCCACCGGACAGTCACTGTAGACGGTCCGGTGCCGATCTCCTTCCTTTTCTGGCGCAGACGACCGTTGCAGCTCCGGGGCAGTTGGCGCACCAGACACTGTCCGGTGCACACCGGACAGTCTGGTGCCCCCTACCGACCGTTGGCGCGGGCCACGCGTCGCCTGCGGATTGCACAACCGACTGTTGCGCTGGCGACCGTTGGCTCACCGGACAGTCCGGTGCACCACCTGACAGTCCGATGAATTATATTCGTACGCCACCGATTTTTTCCGAGTGTGGCCTGTTCATCGGAAGCCAACCTGGCGCACCGGACAGTCCGGTGTGCCAGACAGAGCTGGACTTTGGCTGCACCAAGCCAAGTCATTTGCAATTCTTTTCTTATTTTCTTCTCACTGTTTCTAGCACTTAGATAAAATATATTAGTACTTAAAAACTATGTACTAAGTCTAGAAACATACCTTCTCTTTGATTTGCACTTCTCTCTTCATTTAGCACATAAGAACTTATTTAAATGTGTTGGGCACTTAATCACCAAAACATAATAGAAATTGCCCAAGGGCACATTTCCCTTTCACACATATAAAAGCAATGGAGCCCCTGGCAAAGGGAGTTAGTGTTGTTAGATCGATCAAATATTGCTTCAACTCTTCGAAAGCTTTTTGCTGAGCCAGACCCCATTGAAAAACTTCGGCTGACTTCAGTACTTCAAAGAATGGCAGATTTCTTTCTACTGATCTAGATATGAATCTATTTAACGATGCTAGTCTTCCTGCCAGCCGTTGGGCCCCCTTCTTTGTGCTTGGTGGCTCCATTCGAAGGATAACTTCAATCTTGCTCGGGTTGGCTTCAATTCCCTTCGTTGATACAAAATAGCCAAGGAACTTGCCCTTCTTCACCCCAAAGACACACTTTTCTGGATTTAACTTCAGGACAGCTTGCCTGAAATTGGCAAATGTCTCTTGCAAATCAGCGATGTGATTTTCTTGCTTCGTGCTTTTCACTATGATATCGTCAACATAGGTCAGTACATTCCTGCCTATTTGAGAATGCAGGACCTTGGCCGTCATTCTGCTGAAGCTTCCTCTAGCATTCTTGAGGCCCTCAGGCATCCGAAGATAGCAATAGGTGCCACTAGGAGTTATGAAGCTAGTCTTCGGCTCGTCTCCCTTCTTCATCCAAATCTGATGATAGCCTGAGTAACAATCTAGTAGACTCATGAGCTCTGAAGAAGTTGCTGCATCTACTAGAGAGTCTATTCTTGGTAATGGGAACTCGTCCTTTGGGCATGCCTTGTTTAGATCTGTGAAATCAATACACATTCTCCATTTGTCATTGGCCTTCTTCACCATAACAGTGTTGGCTAGCCATTCTGGGTATTTCACCTCTCTGATGACACCGGCACTAAGAAGTCTCTTTACTTCGTTCCGAGCACCTTCAGCTTTGTCTTCAGACATCTTCCGAAACCTTTGTTTTCTTAGCCTGAAAAATGGATCCACGTTGAGTGACTGTTCAATAACATCTCTGTTGACACCATAGAGATCATTGGCTGACCAAGCAAAAACATCTTTGTTGTTGAATAAAAATCTTAGCGAAGTCTTCTCTTGTTCATCAAATAACTGAGACCCCAGCAATACCCTTTGTTCTGCTATGTCTTCAAATAGAAGCATAGGCTTCGGCTGATCCGCCGAAGTAGCCTTCTCTCTTTTGTATTTATATTGCTGACAGGCTTCGGCTCCATCTATGTTATGGATTGCCTTTGAATCTGTCCAGCTTCCTTCGGCCCTTCTGGTAGCTTCTTGACTCCCATGAACAACAATGAGCCCTTGTTCCGAAGGTATCTTCATGCATAAATATGCTGGATGAAGTATTGCTTCGAAGGCGTTGAGTGTCCCTCGACCAATGATTGCATTGTAGGGGTACTCCATGTCAACAATGTCAAAGACAACCTGTTCAGTCCTTGTGTTGTGGACGAAGCCGAAGGTCACTAGCATTGTGATTTTGCCGAGTGCCACAATACCGTCCTCCGAAGCCACAAAGAGGATGTGTAGAATCATGAATCTTGTCTTCTGGCTCTTGCATATGTCTAAAGGCCTTAGCAAATATGATATCCACTGCACTGCCTGTGTCAACCAGAAGATTATGGACCAGAAATCCCTTGATGACACAAGATATGACCATAGCATCATTATGAGGGTAATCTTTAAGCTGAAGGTCCTCATGGGAGAAGGTGATTGGAATGTGGGACCACTTAGACTTGATGAAGCGTCCCTGCACTCCAACATGCTGCACCCCTCTCTGCACTTCCTTCTTCTACTTCTTGTTGGCTGGTTCTGCACTTGAGCCACTTGTGATTGGGAGCACCAGCTTCGAAGCCGGAGGTGCTACAACTGGGTTGTTGAACAAAGCCATCAGCTCAATTGTGGAAGTGAGTTCACCGACGGTGGGCGCCAATGTTGGGGTCTTGTTCTCAAATGCTATGCATTAAGAACAAGGCAACACAAAATGTTAATGGTTAAAGACCTTCATCCTTTGAAGCATTATCTCCCTTAGGATATAATGATCTTCAGACGAAGGTCATGAAGGACGTACCTTCATCATCGCAGTATATGTTAACGACAGAAGAAGCCTATGAAGCTAAGAAATAACATGAATATTCACATGACATTATTGATATATCTTTATTATATCATTATGAATGAACATGAACAATATTGAATTATATTTGTACCTTCGGCTTGACAGAAGGCAAAAGATCAAGCGTGACGCACGAGCGAATACAGGTCAGCGTGAACAGTACAGGGGTACTGTTCACCTATTTATAGGCACGGGACGCAGCCCGGTCACAATTACATTTATGTCCTTGATAACTAGTTACAATCATGACACAAACTATCATGGACTGATCGATCTATTCCTCTTTAAGTCGGTGCAGACCTTCGTCTCAAGACGCGCCACTATACCGAAGCTCCTTGGATGGTAGCTTCGCGCTGTGTTTGATTATACGCTGATCTTTCGAAGGTGTTTCTTCTTAAATGACCTTCGGCACCGAAGCAGGCCCCCAACACTAATGATGTCATATGATCATTTATGTTATTTCCCATGTTTCATATGCTTCTACTTCCATTATTAAATACTGAGATGATGAAGGTATGTCATTCATAACCTTCGTCTGAAGATCATTATATCCTAAGGGAGATAATGCTTCGAAGGACGAAGGTCTTTAACCATTAATGTTTTGTGTTGCCTTGTTCTTAACTCATAGCATTTGAGAACAAGTCCCCAACAATGGTGCCCACCTCCGGTGAACTCATTCGACCATCTTCGACAAGCTGTGACCTTCGTCATGCCGCCGAAGAAAGCTTCAGGGCTAGGGGCTGCACTGCAGCCACTAGACGTCAATCAGGAAACACTTTGCGAAGCTCGAACTCAAAAAAGGAAAGCTACAAGTCCAACGCCTCAGGAGGAGGAGCTGGACCAAGAAATAAGGGACCTTGAAGCCATCCATCAGCAGGTCCAGAGGAAGAAGGAGAAGATGCTTCGTCTCTCCGAACTTTAGAAGACGATCGATGAAGCGGCTGAGGAAATGTGTCATCTCACTCAAGATGACCAAGACCAAAGACCTCAACGCAGAGATCTTCGTCAGGACAATTTCTATGATGATGATGAATGGTATGATGATTTCCATCATGGGAATTTTGCTTTTGATGATGCTTCTCCTTTGTTAGCAGAACTGCAGGCTACCCCTTGGCCCACATCATATAAACCACCCTAGCTTCCCATGTATGATGGGCACTCAGATCCGAAGCAGTTTCTGATGAGTTACAAAGCAACTATATCTTCATATGGGGGCAACACTGCAGTCATGGCGAAATCCTTCGTCATGGCAGTCAAGAATGTCGCACAAACCTGGTACTCCTCTCTTCGGCCAGGAACAATCACAACATGGCAGAAGCTGAAGGACATGCTGATTACCAGTTTCCAAGGGTTTTAGACTAAGCCGGTCACTGCTCAAGCTTTGTTCTAGTGCACACAAGACCATGAAGAATACCTCCAGGCGTATGTTCGAAGGTTCATGCGTCTCAGAGCACAAGCGCCCATAGTGCCCAATGAAATTGTCATTGAGGCCATGATCAAAGGGCTTCGGCCAGGACCCATGGCTCAATACTTTGCTAGGAAACCTCCTCAGACCTTGGAGAAGCTCCTTCAGAAGATGGATGAGTACATCCAGGCTGATAATGACTTTTGCCAGAGAAGGGAAGAAGCTTATAGATTTTCTGAGAAGACTAGGGGCTTCGGAGGACGAATCCACCCCAGGCATGTCAGATCAATTCACAACTCCAGTCAGAGTGATGACAAAGGAAGCCAGTTTCAGAGGCCGCAGCAAAGTTCACAGTCTTCAGGACAACAGCAAAGTTCTTTTAGGCCGCCAGCTCCAAGGGGCAGAGGCGGCAGGGGCTTTGGAGGAAGATATGGGGATCAGCCTAGGAAACTCTACAGCTTATTCGGTGGTGAGGATAAGGGCCATACTACAAGAACATGCCTGGTGACCATCCAGAAGCAAAAAGAGATTGCTGAAGTAGAAGCGCAACATAATCAGCCAAAGCAGGTTTTACACACTGCTTCGTGCTACTCTCCCTATATACCAGAGTACGTGGGTAATCAACCTGCAGCTTCTGTTGCTTCGGCAAGTCATTCACAAGCTTCATGGCCCCAGCTCCCATTACCACCTCCACTTCCACCTATTCACACCCGAAGCCAGCAGCCAGAAGGGCACCAGCATGCCCAACAACAGCGTGACTTCAGGGAGCAGTCCGAAGCTCGTACAGTCAACAGCATTGTGCCAGAGTCGAAGCATATATATTAAGGAATATCATACTGTTGATGTATTTTTGTCTTTTATGTCATTTTATTTTTCTACGTGAAAAAAACAAGTAATGAACTTGATTTCAATTTCTTGTAATAATTGTGCTTATACTAGAGTGAAATATATCTTCCTCATGGATTTACGAAGCTCGAAAGACGTCTATAAGGAAACGAAGTAAATTCTGAAGCTCAAAAGTCGTTCCTAAGGGGATGCAGAGCCAAAAATTACGATCTGAAGTTGCAAAAGTCGTTCCTAAGAGAACGCAGCGTAAGTTTTCTGCTCAAAAGTCGTTCCTAAAGTAATGCAGAGCCAAAAATTACAATTCGATGTTACAAAAGTCGTTCCTAAGGGAGCGCAGCGTAAGTTTTCTGCTCAAAAGTCGTTCCTAAGGGGATGCAGAGCCAAATACCACCGAAATATAAGGTCAAGAAGCTCAAAAGTCATTCCTAAGGGGATGCAGAGCTTAAATGCCATCGAAATAGAAGGTGAAGAAGCTCAAAAGTCGTTCCTAAGGGGATGCAGAGCTTAAAGACTCAAAAGACGTTCCTAAGGGGATGCAGAGTCTTGTGTATTACAGTGTGGGCGCGTGGGTGTGTGTCTTCGGCATCCTCATCATTTTGCATCTTATCATCATAGCATTTCGCATAACATTACATCATACATCATATTGCATTAACGACACAAAAATTGAATACAAAGCAAACCTTCGGCAAATGCTTCGTCAAAATGAAAATGTGCTGAGGTACAAAGGAAGCTTTGGGAAATACAGTTTTATCAGACTTGCCCTAGAAGGGCTCTTTCTTTACGAAGAATGAAAAGAAGGGAAGGTGTTTTTTCGCTGAAGGCTCAAAAACGGTACGTGTGTAAATTTCATGCATCATAAAGAAATATATTACAGTAATTTACATGTTTCAATTGTTCAACACACCAAATGTTACATAGTATTTTTACAATAAAGTTGTAGAGTATCATTACAATAAAGTTTACTCTTCTCTAAGGATCTTTTCTGCAGCCTCGTTTAATAGTTTCTAGACAACTTCGTCGATAATAGAATTTGCAAGGCTTATAACGTCCAATGCTTCCTTTGTTTCTAGATCAGCCAGGGGATCGTACGGCTCTAGCAGCGGTGATAGCTCAGATGTAATATAAAAAACTATTACTTCGAAGCCATAAAGCATGTACAGAAGGTAAAATTCAATGAACAATACCTATGCGCCTTTCACGCTCAGCAGCCTCTTCAATTCGCTTAGCTTCTTCACGGGTGTCATGGGTGTCTTTTTCATTCTTTTTTATAATTTCATGGGCCAATTCTCGGCCACCGTTTACCCAGACATCAAAGTAAAATTTTCCGCCCATTAAAGTTGCTTCGGCTGAAGGGTCCTTCGTGTCACTTAAGGAGAAGGCAGTTTCGGCTTGAGCTATAGCTTTCACGTGTTCGCATCTAGCCTTCTCCAGAATGGTTGCGACTCCCCGGGCACCGGAGAAAGCACAAATATCGCCGCGGTCATTCAAAATTTCCTCAAAAGCTTCGTCTTCCCCGCTTATCCACTCAATGACGCCTTTGGGGTCGCCTCGAATAAAGTTCTCCTCAGAGGAGTAGGCACCAACTTTTGCAAAACTATTTTTCAAATTTTTCACGCAGTCCAAGGATTTTTCAAAACATCTTTCTTTGGACTCGCGAAGCTCAATATTTTTCTCCAGCCTGGCCTTCCACCATTCCCTAATCCCTTGGCTAGCCTTGGCGACTTCACAGTTTTCTTTAGCTTCGGCCAGTTATTTTCGAAGGTCTTCAACCTCGGCTTTTTGGGCTTCGGCCTGGGCATTATACTTAGCTTTGTCTTCTTTTATTTTACTCACCAATGAAATTAAAATTTTGTCTTTCTCTAGACCTTCGTTTCTTAGCTCGATTACCTTTGAGCGAAGGTTGCTAAGAGCTATTGTACAACTTTCATCTTCGGCGCTCTTTTGTGCCCGCAAGGCATTGCTCAGAATCAAGCCCTTCAAATAAAAAGAAAGAATTAAGCATGACAATGAAATACTTCATTTCCAACTTTAAAGTCGACATTTATACCTTTATACTGTTGTAAGCAAGGCTATTAGTGAGATCATCCTTTGACATCGCCGAAAGGCCTTCCTCAAGCTTCGAAAATCCCATACTTTTAGCTATCTCCCGGCAAACGGATATTTCTTTGTTGTCTGGAAGACAATATAGGAAGTCATCTTCGTCAGTGCCATTAAACACTAAGGACCCCTTCAGATATTTTAGCTTCAGGGCGTAGTGTTTGGCTTCTAAGATTTCTTCTTTGGATAATTTTTCCTTGAAGCATGTCGAATAATGTAATCAACATCTTCGAACGAAGCTTCGGGGCCAGGAGATTTTTCTTCTTCTATTATACTTTGCCCCGCCATCATGTCGGTATCCGAAGTTTGTTGTTCAGTTTTATCTTCAGGCGCGGCAGCCTTCATCTCGATGGGTATTGAAGACTCAGCTTCGGCTCCGGCCTGGACTTTGATAGCTTCGGCAGCTTTCTTGGCAGGAGCAGGGCTCAAGGACTTTGTGGTCTCCATGACAGCGTCTAACACGCTGGCCATTCTCCTTCTCTTGGGAGTTGCGGAAGGAGCCTTTTGTACTGTCAGCAATTCTACCTTTGCTGGTGGACTCAGAACTTCTGACATCTTCAGTGTTTTTTCCAATCTTGATTCTTCGGCCGCATCATCTTTGGCTGACCCGACTGTAGGCACCTTCGGCACTACAATCGATTCTTCAGCGCTCTGCATGACGGGGGCCGCTTGTTTTGCTTCGGCAGTTGAAGAGATCCCTTTGCCAAATTCAGGCACTACGGTCGGTTCAATATATCGCGACCGGTGGGTTAGAACTTTAATCTTCTTACCCTTCGGCACAGCCGGCACAGCAGTGGTGGCCGAAGCGACATTTTTTCTTTTCCTTCCTTGCCTTCGCAGTTGGTAATGATAATCAGGGTATACGAAGCCAATTGCATCAAACACCCCATTCAATCTTTTCTTCCCCCGACCCCCGAAGGCTGCGGACAAGGCATCATCTTAGGCCTTCGAATATGTCCCAAGCAGCTTGTCGCTGGTAGCCTCAATGCATTTTAACCAATCATCTTTTGGTTTGTCAAACTTCTCTCTAAATCTGAAGGTATATTTTAATCGAACTAGGCCATCTTCACTGGATTCAGCAGTAGTCTCCTTCGACATTTCCCAGCTATCCACGAGTGGCCACACCCTATAGCCTATGTGCTCTTGGATTATATCTCTTATACCAATGAAGGCACAAACTTTTCTAAAGGCCTTCTGGCATGCTTCGACGTCACCTTCAATAGTGACCTTCGGCCTTCGAAGGCCGAAGCGAGACCAGATGGGGCGTTGGATAATTTCCTTGATGTCTTCCCTTTTAATTAGATCATTTTAACATAAACCACTCCTCCATCCAGGCCTTGGGCCATCTTTTCCGGAATGTTGGCACCGAGTAACTTGCATTAGAGCGGGCAATGAACCCGTAGCAACCGAAGTTATTGTGGTATTGTTCTTTGCCGATAGCCTTCGTCTTGTATAATAGCTCGTGCATATTGCAAAAGCATTTCGCGCTCGGCTCCAGCCCCTGGCTTCTTACAGCCCAGACAAACACCCCCATCCTAATTATAGCTTCGGGGGTAATCTGATGAAGAAAGATCTAGAATATATTTAATACCTCAACCACAAATTTACTCAGTGGGAACAGAAGGCCTGCCTTCAAGAAGCTTCGGTAAATAACAATTTCATTTTCCTCAGGCACATGGGCAGTGATGTCTCCTCCAACTCTAACAATAGACATGTCACAAAAATATCTCCCTCTCATGGCATCAATATGACTTTTTTGATGGTCGATTTCCTGAAGATGGTATGGCTTGGCCGCCAGGGCCGGTCCTTAGAATCTTCATCCCCACTTTCCTCATTATAACTATCACTGTCATCAGAATCTTCGGACAAACCCTCCATGATCTCTTTAGTAATTTTCACTGTATTCGTTTTTGCCATAGACTCATAAAACCCAGCAATGAAAGGATCTGCAACTTTCTTCTCTTCATACAACTTCTTCTCCTCAGTCATCTTCTCCTCAGACATGGGGCAAAAGTCTCTAAAAACCGAAGCTCAAAAAACTCGAAAATCAGGCGAGAGATAATGAGCAAGAGCTAGAAATTTGAGAAAATAACGCAAATAGCATAAATGGCATGTCAAATGCTGCCGCTGTGGGTTCATATTTATATGCCTAGCGCTTTGCAACTTGGCGGGCCCCGTATGTCATTGACTGTCGATATTCTAGTGAAGGGAAGGTGTTTTTCGGACCTTCAGCTTATGGCCTTCATTCACGTCGCAGTCTAAATTTGTTGTTATAACAAATTAATACTATGAGGGGCTACTGTTGGGGCCTTCTGTAACGCCCCGAATTTCGAGTTGAATTTTTTTCTTTTTTCTCTATCGCTCGCTAAATTCGGGCGTTACCCCTCTTTCCCATTTCTTTTCGCTAAAACCTCACCCGTCTTCAAAACTTTAAGTCATGCGATAATGGTAAACCCTAGAGTTAATTTCTTTGATTTGCTGCACCATGCCGAACCATGCATTTTTTTGATTGTTGAAAATGTGAAAGCATTCATATAGAAAATAGATATCAAAAAAGGGAAAATCTTTTCTTTTCTCTCCCCTCCCTTTCCTCCCCTTTTTGGCCCAGCCGCCCCCCTGGGCGCGCAGCCTAGCTGGCCGGCCGGCCCAACCGGACATGCCCCCTCTGCCCTTTCCCCCCCTCGCGCTGTGGGCCGGCGGTGTGGCGGCCCAGCTCGCCTCCCCCCGCCCCCCCCCCCCCCCGCTTTGGGCCTAGGAGCGGCCCAGCCGCGCCCCTCCCCTCCCCTACGGGCCCTGCCTGTCATCCCCCTACCCCCCCAAATCTCTCTCCCCTCCCCTGCCCAGCCGCCCTGATCCCCTGCTTGCCCGAAACCGCCGCCGCCGCGGATCCCCGCCCGCGGTGAGCCCCTCCCTCCCCCTCTCCTCTTCTCCCTCCTCCTTCCCCACGCCCGCCGGCGCTCTCCCCACGGCGTGGCCGCGCCCGCCCGGCCCCGGCCGCCCCGAGCTCGCCCCGGCCGCGCCCCGTCCCGAGCTCGCCCCGCCCTCGGCTCACCGTCCCCAGCCGCACCCCGCCCTAGGCTCGCCGTCCCCGGCCGCGCCCCACCTCAGCTCGCCGCCCCCCGGCCACGCCCGGCCCTGCCCGTCCCGAGCTCGCCGGCCATGGTGGCCCGGCGTCCCGCCCCGGCGCGAGCGTCCCCACCCCTCCCCTCGGCGTGGTCGGCCGTGGCGCCGCCCGTCCCGGCCCCCCGGCGCCCCTCGACTCGTGCGCCCGCCCGTCGTTCCGTCCCACCATGGCGTGCCCCGCCCCGCCCGCGCCGTGGGCCGGCGTTCCGTGGGCCGGCGGTGTGGCGGCCCAGCTTGCCTCCCCCCGCTTTGGGCCCAGGAGTGGCCCAGCCGCGCCCCCCTCCCCTCCCCTGCGGGCCCCGCCTGTCATCCCCCTCCCACCCAAATCTCTCTCCCCTCCCCTGCCCAGCCGCCCCGATCACCTGCTCGCCCGAAACGCCGCCGCCGCCGATCCCCGCCCTCGGTGAGCCCCTCCCTCCCTCCCTCTCTCCTCTTCTCCCTCCCCTCCCTCCTCCTTCCCCACGCCCGCCGGCGCTCGCCCCGCCCCGGCCGCGTCCACCCTGGCTGCACCCCGTCCCGAGCTCGCCCCGCCCTCGGCTCGCCGTTCCCAGCCGTGCCCGGCCCCACCCGCCTCGAGCTCGCCGGCCATGGCGGCCCGGCATCCCGCCCCGGCGCGAGCGTCCCCGCCCCTCCCCTCGGCATGGTCGGCCGCGACGCCGCCCCTTGGCGCGTGCGTCCGCCCGGTGTTCCGTCCCGCCACGACGTGCCCCGCCCCGCCCGCGCGCTCCCCTGCCCGCGACATGCCACGTCCCGCCCCGGCGTGCTCGCCCGCCCGCCCATGCTCGCCCGCCCGCCCCGGCGTGTCCTGCTCGCGTCGTGATGGCCCCGACGCGGCCTCGAGGTCGGCCCAGCGTGCCTTTGGCGCGCGACCTTTGAATGGATGGATGTATGTATGTCTGCACTCGCATAGAGAACGATCTGGTTGAAGAGCCCAAAGAACTCGTAGGAGAAGCCCCTGAGCAGCAGTCGGTTGGTGGAGGCAAGTGTCCCTTGACCTATCTCTGTCCTATTCATTCTTTAATTCACCTCCCGCATTACACATTTATGCCTAAGGATTGACTAGCTTTGTTATCCATGTCCTTGTTTACCTATTTGGGTTGGATTATTATTGCTTAGTCTTATGCTATTGCTCCACTCTAATCAATGAACATGATGAGAATGATCAATGATACGCTGTTTTCCCCCTTCTTATTATGATGTTATACTTGTGGCCTTTAAGGGGGCTCGAGCGGTTTCTCGAGTGCCTCTCCGTAATGACTTGTTCATTGGATGACCGCCCGGGAAAACAGTGCAACCATGAGGGTGGAATGGGGTGCCCTTAGCTGAATAATTAGAGGATCCGGGGTGTAGTTCGCTTCGCCGTCATGCCGTCAATGGGGCTCGGTGTATGCGGCTCGCTCTGCCAAGGTTTATTTGTCCCTTGGGGAGGAGTGCGGTACATTTAGGAAACCTAACGGGAGACTACAGCCCCGGGGAATCTTTGTAAAGGCTACGTAGTGAAACCCCGCTGGGTCACCTTGGTAGTGATCAATGGAGAGTCATGATCTCCGGGCAGAAAGGGAATCACGGCTTGTGGGTAAAGTGCACAACCTCTGCAGAGTGTTATGAAACTGATATATTAGTCGTGCTCGTGGTTATGAGCGGCCAAGGGAGCTCCAGTGATTAGTGATTAGTGATATTTGATCAGGGATGTTCGGATTGCAGGTGACAATGAGACTGATGGTTCTTGGTTTTGGCTCTGGTAATGGTAAGTGGTACTCTTTCCGTTTGGAAAGGAGTACGTTTGGGTTAATAACGTGGGTTAACCCTAAAACTTGTCCTTCTCTACTAGTAATAATAATCTAACCAACTCAAAGCAACTGCTTGACTTATCCCCACATAAAGCTAGTCCACTACAGCCAAACAGGATACTTGCTGAGTATGTTGATGTGTACTCACCCTTGCTCTACACACCAAACCCCCCCAGGTTGTCCGCATTGCAACCACTGCTCAGGAGAAGATGAAGCCGTGGAAGGAGACTTCCAGGAGTTCCAAGACTACGACGAGTTCTAGGCGTGGGTTAGCGGCAACCCCCAGTCGGCTGCCTGTGAAGGCCGCGTTTATCTACGTTTCGTTTTCGCACTTTGATTATTTGTAAAGACTATGTGAATGTCTCAGACATATGATGTAATCGACTACTATTTCCCTTTTTAATACTATTTGAGCACTATGTGATGATGTCCATGTTATGTAACTGCTGTGTACGTGAATTGCTGATCCTGGCACGTACATGGTTCGCATTCGGTTTGCCTTCTAAAACCGGGTGTGACATAGGTGGTATCAAAGCCATGCTGACTGTAGGACCGCTAACCTAGAGTAGAATGGTCGTTTTAAGGATTATAGACCTCTGTCCTTGCCTTGACTTTGGTATCCCTTCAAAAGTTGGTCATATCGACCAAAACCTATGTTCTACTGTATATTATACCTTGCTGAAAATTGTGTTTTATTCTAATCCTTCATTTATTTATGGTTCATTACTTGCTGGTCATACTAGTTCTGTTCTCACTCTTTTGCTTGCGGTGTCTTTTGTAGATGGCTCGTCTTAGACACACAGCACGGAAGTCTGTCATCCCCTTCTTACCCTCTCGTCTCGCGGAGCGTCCGCTTCGCCGTCCCGTGGCCGGTCAGTCCAGTCACTTGGAGAGGCTGCACCACCGCCTCCATGAGGAGCAAGAGCGTCGACGACAGGAGCAGGGGCAGCAGGGCTCTTCTTTCTCGCTCCAGCAGGAGATAGAGTCTGTGAGGAGTTGCTCCCCCGTGCTTCCTCTGGAGGCGCCCCCTGCACCACCACTGGGAGCCCCAGCCTCTGGAGTAGCTGCTGGAGGAGGCCCAGACGACGGAGGTGGCGACGACAGCTCGAGCCACGACACCGATTTTTCTGCTGACCAGGAGCCGAAAGGATGGGTTGCTCGACCCATCACTCGTGACGCTGCTCGCGGGTGTCACTTCCACGATGCGCTCGACACCCTGCTACGTCGGGCACTTGACCGACGTACTTGGTCCATCGAGTATCGCTGTGTGGTCTACCAGCATAGTCGCGGGGTCCACCCGGACCACTGGGAGGCGACCTGCTTGGTGCGCCGTCCGGAGAACAGTCTCCAGGGTGCAGAGGCCTGCTCAGAGCACTATTCTATCTCTAAGCGGGACTCAGCTGAGGCGGCCATGCAAGATGCTGCACGGCGTGCGCTTTCGCACTACTGCTCGGTTCTCGGTGGGGTAGCTGACGGTCTCAACCTGAAGTATTACCCCCACCGTCCATCTGGCAACACAGGAGGCATGATTGTTTCACCTGTCGGTGAGGACAATCCTAGGTTGAGCAGCACAGTCAACCTAGCCGCCGTGCTAAACACGGAGCTGGACCACGCGCTAGACGAGATGAGTAGGGATCGTGCTGAGATCGCACAGCTGCGGGCTGAGCGCGCGGAGCGTCGTCACCTGGACGGTGGTTCCCTCGCACCCGTCGGGACTCAGCGCCCGTACCGCTCAACTCAGCGTGGACACCAGCCTTATGGCAATCCTGACTGCAAGACCAAGATAGACTTGGAACCATAGATCGTCAGTGTGGAGTCTTGTAATAAATGCTTAATATAGAAGTTTTAGTCTTAGTCTTAGTCTTAGTCTTAGTCTTAGTCTTAGTCTTAGCGTTAGTCTCGCTCTTAGTTATTCTTAGTTAGACAGGGTAGTTTGCTATATCCTGTGCATTTATGGTTGTCATGATGAACTATGTTTGGTTTGAATCTTTGTAATGACTGTCACCAGAGTGTGGGTATCCCCTGCATTTTGGTTTACCTGTTATGTTAATGGGGTTAGTCATCTAGTTGGGAAGCCTTTTACTCCACTTTCCTCTTTATCTGAGAAGCTGTGTTGGTCTGTGTTGGAGATCAGTGAAGACGCTCATCTGTTTAGTGTTATGGAGAATTCTATACTCTTTTCTTATTCTGCAAGATTTGCAAGATCAGTTCTGATGTGTGATTGCATTCTGCAGATGTCAGAGAACAGGCGCAGAGGAGGAAGGCATGCTCAGCAGGAGCAAGCCGCTCAGCAGGATGAGGTGCCTCAGCAACACCAACTGCCGCCCCCGCCCCCGATGTCGATCGAGCAGATGTTTCTGATGCAGACTCAGGCAGTCCAAGACATCGGTCAGACTCTGGCCGCCATTTAGCAGCAGCAGGCCCCACCCCAACCTCAGATGCCTCAGATGCCCAGGGTCAAACGTGTTGAATTCATGAGAGGTCATCCCCCAATGTTTCTCATTCTTCTGACCCCATGGATGCTGAAGACTGGCTGCACACTGTGGAGCAAGTGTTGCACACCGCTTAGTGCGACGATAGGGAGAAAGTCCTGTATGGTCCCCGTCTGTTGAGAGGAGCAGCTCAGTCATGGTGGGAGTCTTATCTCGCCACCCATGCCAACCCCGACACCATCACCTAGGAAGAGTTCAGAGGTAGCTTTCGTCAGTACCATGTGCCCGTAGGTCTGATGATAGTGAAGAAGGAGGAGTTCCTGGCCCTCAAGTAAGGGTCATCGTCTATCAGTGAGTACCGGGACAGGTTTCTGTAGTTGTCTTGCTATGCTCCTGAAGATGTCAACACCGACGCCAAGAGACAGTATCGTTTCCTGAGAGGCTTGGTTGACCCTCTTCAGTACCAACTGATGAATCACACCTTCCCAACATTCTAGCACTTGATTGACAGGGCGATCATGACAGAGAGGAAGCATAAGGAGATGGAGGATCGTAAGCGCAAGATCAGTGGACCCCAGCCTGAAAGCAGCAATCGTCCTCGTTTCTCAGGCAATCAACCTCAGCAGTTCAGGCAGAATCAGTGTCCACCTCAGCATCAGCAGTTCCAAAGGCAGTATCCTCAGCACCAGTATCAGAATCGTCAGAATAATCAGTCAGGAGGAGGTCAGTTCCAGAGGCAGAATCAGCAGGCACCTCATCTTCCTGCTCCAGCAACCCAGTAGAACAGTCAGGCAGCACCAGCTCAGGTTGGAAACAGAGCATGTTTCCACTGTGGAGAGCAAGGCCACTGGGTGATGCAATGTCTGAAGAAGGCAGCCCAGCAGCAGTCAGGTCCCAATGCCCCAGCAAAGCAGAATGTGTCTCAGCCTAGAGCAGGCAACCGCTCTCAGCCGCGCTATAATCATGGGAGACTGAATCACTTGGAGGCTGAAGCAGCTCAGGAGACCCCCGACATGATAGTAGGTATGTTCCCAGCCGACTCTCATATTGCAGAAGTGTTATTTGATACTGGAGCAACGCATTCTTTCATTACTGCATCATGGGTAGAAGCACATAATCTTCCAATAACTACAATGCCAACCCCCATTCAAATTGACTCAGCCGGTGGTAGAATTCGAGCCTATAGCATTTGTTTGAATGTAAGTGTGGAAATAAGGGGGATAGCGTTTCCCGCTAACCTTATAGTAATGGGTACCCAGGGAATAGATGTCATCCTAGGGATGAATTGGCTAGATAAGTATCAGGCAGTTATCAGTTGTGATAAGAGGACAATCAAGTTGGTGTCCCCACTAGGAGAGGAAGTGGTGACCGAGTTAGTCCCGCCTGAGCCGAAGAAAGGAAGTTGTTATCAGATGGCTGTCGTTAGCAGTGAAGCAGACCCAATTGAGAGTATCAAGGTTGTGTCCGAGTTCCCGGATGTGTTTCCAAAGGACTTACCGGGTATGCCACCAGAGCGGAAAGTTGAGTTTGCCATAGAGCTTCTTCCTAGAACCGCCCCCATCTTTAAGAGAGCTTACGGAATATCTGGACCGGAGTTGGTTGAACTTAAGAAGCAGATTGATGAGCTGTCAGAGAAAGGTTACATTCGGCCAAGCACCTCGCCTTGGGCCACCCCTGTCCTATTTGTGGAGAAGAAAGATGGCACCAAAAGGATGTGTATCGAATATCGAGCTCTGAATGAAGTCACAATCAAGAACAAGTACCCTTTGCCCAGAATAGATGATCTGTTCGACCAGTTGAGAGGAGCCAGTGTGTTCTCCAAGATAGATCTGAGGTCAGGTTATCATCAGCTCAAGATCCGACCTTCAGACATTCCGAAGACGACATTCATTACCAAGTATGGGTTGTATGAGTTCACAGTGATGTCTTTCGGTCTAACCAATGCACCGCCCTTCTTCATGAACCTAATGAACAGTGTATTCATGGACTATCTCGATAAGTTTGTGGTGGTATTCATCGATGACATTCTGATTTATTCTCAAAGCGAAGAAGAGCATGCAAGTCATTTGAGGATGGTATTGCAGAGATTGCGAGAGCACCAGTTGTATGCAAAGTTGAGCAAGTGCGATTTCTGGATCAGTGAAGTCCTGTTCTTGGGTCACATAATCAACAAAGAAGGATTGGCTGTGGATCCGAAGAAAGTGGCAGACATTCTGAACTGGAAGGCGCCAACAGATGCTCGAGGAATCAAGAGTTTCATTGGAATGGCCGGATATTATCGGTGATTCATTGAAGGGTTTTCGAAGATTGCGAAACCAATGACAACGTTGCTAGGCAACAAGGTCGAGTTCAAGTGGACCCAGAAATGTCAAGAGGCCTTTGAAGCGCTGAAAGAGAAGTTGACTACAGCGCCTGTCTTAGTCTTGCCTGATGTGCACAAGCCCTTCTTGGTGTTTTGTGATGCTTGTTACACTGGTTTGGGATGCGTGTTGATGCAAGAGGGAAGAGTTGTGGCTTACTCGTCCCGATAGCTGAAAGTTCATGAGAAGAATTACCCAATCCATGACCTAGAGTTGGCAGCAGTGGTTCACGCATTGAAGACATGGAGGCACTACCTGTATGGACAGAAATGTGATGTTTACACAGACCACAAGAGTCTGAAGTACATATTCACTCAGTCAGAGCTGAATATGAGGCAACAAAGATGGTTAGAGCTGATCAAAGTCTACGAATTGGAGATTCATTACCATCCAGGCAAAGCGAACGTAGTGGCAGATGCTTTGAGCAGGAAGAGTCAAGTCAATCTGATGGTCGCTCGTCCGATGCCTTATGAGTTGGCCAAAGAGTTTGACAGGTTGAGTCTTGGGTTTCTGAACAACACGCGAGGAGTTACAATTGAGTTGGAACCTACCCTAGAGCGGGAAATCAAAGAAGCACAGAAGAACGATGAGAAGATCAGTGAGATCCGGCGACTGATTCTAGATGGCAGAGGCAAAGATTTTCGGGAAGACGCAGGAGGTGTGATATGGTTCAAAGACCGCTTGTGTGTTCCCAATGTCCAGTCTATTCGGGAGTTGATCCTCAAGGAAGCTCATGAGACACCTATTCGATTCACCCTAGTAGTGAGAAGATGTATCAGGATCTGAAGAAGAAATTCTGGTGGTACGAAATGAAGAGGGAAATCGCAGAGCATGTGGCTATGTGTGATAGTTGTCGGCGGATCAAGGCGGAGCACCAGAGACCATCTAGATTGTTGCAACCGTTGCAAATTCCCCAGTGGAAATGGGATGAAATCGGCATGGATTTCATAGTCGGATTGCCTCGTACTCGAGCCGGCTACGATTCCATTTGGGTAGTGGTGGATCGCTTAACCAAGTCAGCCCACTTCATACCTGTCAAGACCAACTACAGCAGTGCAGTATTGGCAGAGTTGTACATGTCTCGGGTCGTCTATCTTCATGGTGTGCCAAAGAAGATAGTGTCAGACCGAGGAACGCAGTTCACCTCTCATTTCTGGCAGTAGTTGCATGAAGCCTTGGGCACACATCTGAATTTCAGTTCAGCTTATCATCCGCAGACAGATGGTCAGACCGAAAGGACCAATCAAATTCTTGAAGACATGTTGAGAGCCTGTGTGTTGCAAGATTAGTCTGGATGGGACAAGCGATTGCCTTATGCAGAGTTCTCCTATAACAACAATTACCAGGCCGGTTTGAAGATGTCACCTTTTCAGGCGCTTTATGGAAGGAGTTGTAGAACTCCGTTGCAATGGGATCAGCCTGGGGAAAAGCAAGTGTTTGGGCCAGACATTCTGCTTGAAGCCGAAGAGAACATCAAGATGGTTCGAGAGAATCTGAAGATAGCGCAATCAAGGCAACGAAGCTATGCAGACACCAGAAGAAGAGATCTGAGTTTTGAGGTTGGAGACTTCGTCTATTTGAAAGTGTCACCGATCAGAGGAGTCAGAAGATTCGGAGTCAAAGGCAAGCTAGCACCCCGCTACATTGGTCTGTATCAGATTCTCGCAAGGCGTGGAGAAGTGGCCTATCAGCTCAGCCTACCAGAAAATTTGTCTGTTGTGCATGATGTCTTTCATGTGTCTCAATTGAAGAAGTGCTTGCGTGTGCCAGAAGAGCAATTGCCAGTTGAAGGTCTTGAAGTCCAGGAGGACTTGACCTACGTTGAGAAGCCAACGCAAATCCTTGAGACCGCAGACAGAGTCACCCGAAGGAAGACCATCAGAATGTGCAAGGTCAGATGGAATCATCACTCTGAGGAAGAGGCAACCTGGGAGCGTGAAGATGATCTGATGGCCAAATACCCTGAGCTCTTTGCTAGCCAACCCTAAATCTCGAGGGCGAAATTCTTTTAAGGGGGTTAGTTTTGTAACGCCCCAAATTTCGAGTTGAATTTTTTCTTTTTTCTCTATCGCTCGCTAAATTCGGGCGTTACCCCTCTTTCCCATTTCTTTTCGCTAAAACCTCACCCGTCTTCAAAACTTTAAGTCATGTGATAATGGTAAACCCTAGAGTTAATTTCTTTGATTTGCTGCACCATGTCGAACCATGCATTTTTTTATTGTTGAAAATGTGAAAGCATTCATATAGAAAATAGATATCAAAAAAAGGGAAAATCTTTTCTTTTCTCTCCCCTCCCTTTCCTCCCCTTTTTGGCCCAGCCGCCCCCCTGGGCGCGCGGCCTAGCTGGCCGGCCAACCCAACCGGACACGCCCCCTCTCCCCTTTCCCCCCTCGCGCTGTGGGCCGGCGGTGTGGCGGCCCAGCTCGCCTCCCCCCGCCCCCCCCCCCGCTTTGGGCCCAGGAGCGGCCCAGCCGCGCCCCCTCCCCTCCCCCTTAATCTCTCTCCCCTCCCCTACGGGCCCCGCCTGTCATCCGCCTACCCCCACCCCAAATCTCTCTCCACTCCCCTGCCCAGCCGCCCTGATCCCCTGCTTGCCCGAAACCGCCGCCGCCGCCGATCCCCGCCCGTGGTGAGCCCCTCCCTCCCCCTCTCCTCTTCTCCCTCCCCTCCCTCCTCCTTCCCCACGCCCGTCGGCGCTCTCCCCACGGCGTGGCCGCGCCCGCCCGGCCCCGGCCGCCCCGAGCTCGCCCCGGCTGCGCCCCGTCCCGAGCTCGCCCCGCCCTCGGCTCGCCGTCCCCAGCCGCACCCCGCCCTAGGCTCGCCGTCCCCGGCCGCGCCCCACCTCAGCTCGCCGGCCCCCGGCCGCGCCCGGCCTCGCGCGCCCCGAGCTCGCCGGCCATGGTGGCCCGGCGTCCCGCCCCGGCGCGAGCGTCCCCGCCCCTCCCCTCGGCGTGGTCGGCCGCGGCGCCGCCCGTCCCGGCCCCCCGGCCCCCCTCGGTGCGTGCGCCCGCCCGGCGTTCCGTCCCACCATGGCGTGCCCCGCCCCGCCCACGCACGCTCCCCTGCCCGCGGCGTGCCCCGTCTCGCCCTGGCGTGCTCGCCCGCCCGCCCCGGCGTGTCCTGCTCGCGTCGTGATGGCCCCGGCGCGGCCTCGAGCTAGACCTAGCGTGCCTTTGGCGCGCGGCCAGCGTGCGGCCCCGACGTGTGCACGGCTAGTTCGTGGCGCGTGTGTGCGGCCTTGCGCGCGCGCTGCTCGCATGGTGCGCGCGGTGCCTTGGCACGGCTCGCCGTGCCCTCGTCTACCCCTAGATGTGCCCGTCTACCCCCCCCCCCCATATATTTTATGCGCGCTAATCACGTTGTTTATGTTAATGAAATAGGAAACTCAATTCGGAAATTGGTTACGTTAGTTAATTCATATAGCTAATCTTCTAGCTCATTTAATGTTGATCAACTGAAAGTGGTCATGTTTCTATTAGTGCATGTAGCTAATCCTTATTTTTGGAGCTAAGTAGAACTAGAGCACGTAACGTCTAGTTATTCGTCTACCCGTAATGCGCCTCGAGCATAAGCTTTAACCCCTGCGAGACCTTCCCCCGTTTCTTTCTAACCATGGTAAATGTAATATCGTATGTCATATTCTATGCATGTTTAATCTACTTGTTCTCTTGTATGGTGTACTGTTTGTTTCCTAATTTGAATGGATGGATGTATGTATGTCTGCACTCGCATAGAGAACGATCCGGTTGAAGAGCCCGAAGAACTCGCAGGAGAAGCCCCTGAGCAGGAGTCGGTTGGTGGAGGCAAGTGTCCCTTGACCTATCTCTGTCCTATTCATTCTTTAGTTCACCTCCCGCATTACACATTTATGCCTAAGGATTGACTAGCTTTGTTATCCATGTCTTTGTTTACCTATTTGGGTTGGATTATTATTGCTTAGTCTTATGCTATTGCTCCACTCTAATCAATGAACATGATGAGAATGATCAATGATACGCTGTTTTCCCCCTTCTTATTATGATGTTATACTTGTGGCCTTTAAGGGGGCTCAAGCGGTTTCTCGAGTGCCTCTCCGTAAGGACTTGTTCGTTGGATGACCGCCTGGGAAAACAGTGCAACCATGAGGGTGGAATGGGGTGCCCTTAGCTGAATAATTAGAGGATCCGGGGTGTAGTTCGCTTCGCTGTCGTGCCGTCAATGGGGCTCGGTGTATGCGGCTCGCTCTGCCAAGGTTGATTTGTCCCTTGGGGAGGAGTGCGGTACATTTAGGAAACCTAATGGGTGACTACAACCCCGGGGAATATTTGTAAAGGCTACGTAGTGAAACCCCGCTAGGTCACCTTGGTAGTGATCAATGGAGGGTCATGATCTCTGGGCAGAAAGGGAATCACGGCTTCTGGGTAAAGTGCACAACCTCTGCAGAGTGTTATGAAACTGATATATCAGCCGTGCTCGCGGTTATGAGCGGCCAACGGAGCTCCAGTGATTAGTGATTATTGATATTTGATCAGGGATGTTCGGATTGCAGGTGACAATGAGACTGATGGTTCTTGGTTTTGGCTCTGGTAATGGTAAGTGGTACTCTTTCCGTTTGGAAAGGAGTACGTTTGGGTTAATAACGTGGGTTAACCCTAAAACTTGGCCTTCTCTACTAGTAATAATAATCTGACCAACTCAAAGCAACTGCTTGACTTATCCCCACATAAAGCTAGTCCACTACAGCCAAACAGGATACTTGCTGAGTATGTTGATGTGTACTCACCCTTGCTCTACACACCAACCCCCCCCCCCCCCCCCCAGGTTGTCCGCATTGCAACCACTGCTCAGGAGAAGATGAAGTCGTGGAAGGAGACTTCCAGGAGTTCCAAGACTACGACGAGTTCTAGGCGTGGGTTAGCGGCAACCCCCAGTCGGCTGCCTGTGAAGGCCGCGTTTATCTACGTTTCGTTTTCGCACTTTGATTATTTGTAAATACTATGTGGATGTCTCAGACATATGATGTAATTGACTACTATTTCCCTTTTTAATACTATTTGAGCACTGTGTGATGATGTCCATGTTATGTAACTGCTGTGTACGTGAATTGCTGATCCTGGCACGTACATGGTTCGCATTCGGTTTGCCTTCTAAAACCGGGTGTGACACCTTCGTCTTCCGAAGGTCCTCAAAAACACGACTAACATGTTTTCCTAGTATATAATATATATAGGAACCTTCGGACATGGGATGAAGTTGTACATGATATGAAAAGCGCGGTTCGGGAGAAGGATGAACCAGTTCCGAAGCTACCCGTGGAAAAGCTTCGTCTTAACAGAAAATGAAACTGACTTAAAGAGGAAAAGGTTGTCTAGTCCTTGATAGGTTATCCTTAAGACAATAGTAAATGTCAAGGGCATGAATGTAATTTTACACAGGCTGTGTCTTGTGCCGATAAATAGATGAACAGTAGCACCGTACTGTTCACGCTGACTTGTATTCACCTGCACATCACTCTTGGATTCTCGCCTTCTGTCAAGCGGAAGGTATAAATGTAATTCAATGTTGTTCATGTTTATTCATAATGACATAATAAAGATATGCTAATGATGTCATATGATCATTTATATTATTTCCCATGTTTCATATGCTTCTACTTTCATTATTAAATACTGAGATGATGAAGGTATGTCCTTCATAACCTTTGTATGAAGATCATTATATCCTAAGGGAGATAATGCTTCGAAGGACGAAGGTCTTTAACCATTAAGGTTTTGTGTTGCCTTGTTCTTAACTCATAGCATTTGAGAACAAGTCCCCAACAATTTAGTTCGGATATTTTCTATTCTAACATCATGGATATCATCTACTAGTAGATCTGGTTTTTACATTATATGTTGTTTATCAAATTATTCTTAGGACCTGTTAATTTTGTAACAATCCAGAAACCTGAGAGAATTAACATGGCTGGACCTTTGGATGCATTGAAACCTGAGCAATTTGCTGGTGGAGAAAACTTTAAGAGATGATATGCTAGGGTTAAGTTCTGGATCATGTCATTGACGATCTATTCGGTGATTTCCCCAATATTTCCTCTCACTAAGGAGGAGGACCGTAACTACGAGTCGGATAACTCTACCTGCGTTGGTTGTATCTTGACATTGTTGTCAAATCAACTCTATGACATATACATGCACCACAATGTGGCTCGTGATTTATGGGAGGCCCTGGACCAAAATATACAAAATTAGATGATGCATATGGACTTTATTTTAATGACCAGTACCATGAATACAATATAGTCGATGATCGTTATGTCGTGGAACATGCTCATGAAATCTAGCTTCCGGTGGGGAACTTGCACACTTTGACTGTGTCTTGCCGAACAAGTTCGTGGTTGGTGGCATCATTGCCAAACTGCCTCCTACTTCGAGGAATTTTACCATGGCTCTCAAACATAAGGAGGCAATGACTGTTGAAACTCTAGTTACCACTCTTGATGTTGAGAAGGCGAGATCTAAGGGTGCGCCTTGTTCTAGTCCAATGGATAGTGGCACCTCTAATGCCAACGTGGTGTAACGGAACCTCCGAAGATATTAGGCCCACCTATAGTTGTCCTTGTCCCAAGGACCTTAGACAGTCGCTCAGATGCACCCAATAGCTCGATAGGACCTAGTTCACACATCTTCTTCCTTCTCCCAAGAGCGTACATCCCATATCACAGACATTACACAATGTAACACCCTGAATTTGGGGGTATAAAATTTCTTTGCTCATATTCACAAATTCAATTGTTACTTCCTTTTCTCATCCTTCCTAATTCTTTTCTCTCTCATTTCTATAGGAGCTAAGTGCTTATTTTACTTGTAATTATAGTCTATTATGTTAAACCCTAAGGGAGTATGAATTGTTGCATCATGTTGAACCCTAGGTTTCACTTTTGTTTGGTGCATAATTCTCAAAAAGTCTAAATTGGATTTGGGGCTCATTTGAATTTGAATCAAATAGAATAGGTAAAAAGAAAAGGGAAAAACAATTCAGAATAAAAGAAAAAGGCAAAGAGGCCCAACCCAGCCGCCCCCTCGGCCTTTCGGCCCAGCCGGCCCATTCCCGCGCGCGCCTCTCTCCCCTCCTCTCTCTGCTCGCCCGGCCCCACCTGTCGGCGCTGCCGCTTCCCCCCGCGCGCCCGCTCCCTCGCTCTCTCTCTGCCCGTGGGCCCAACCCGTCAGCCCCGCTTCCCTCGCGCCCGCACCCGCTTTCCTCTCTCTCTCTGCGTTGCGGGCCCGGCTTGTCAGCCCCGTCGTCCTCGCGTAACCGCCGCCGAGCTGCTCGCGCCCGCCTTCCCCGCGCCCACGTCGCGCGTGGAACTCGCCCCACCTCGCCCTCGGCCACTTGTGCCCCGAGCCCCACTCGCCCTCACCCTCTCCCCCCATTTGCGCCCCAGTAGACCCTCTCTCCCCCTCGCTGCGCGCACGCAGAGCGCCGCCGCCATAACCCCGCCATCCCGAGCTCGGTTTCTCGTCGCCGTTGGAGCTCCGCCGCGCCCTTAGCCCCGGTGAGCTCCGCCCCGACGTCCGCAACCCGGAACGCGCCCCAATTCCCTCTCCCCCTCCCTATTTCTCTCTGCCCGCGCTCACCCATCGTCCGCCGTGCAGCCGCCACCGTCGACCCGGGTCCCCGTCGCGTCTCTGTCGCCGCCGAGGAGTCCCCGGAGCCCGCCTTGAGGTAAGGGACCTCTCCCGCCCCTATCGCCCCTTGTTTTGCTCTCTGTTGCGTTTGATTGCTCGCCGGAGTAGAATAACCCCGCCGCCGAGCCGCCCCGCCGTGAACCGCCCCCCTCCGGTGCCCCTGCCCCGACCCAGACCCCACCAATGGAGTCCCCGTGCCCTCCCCGACCTCCCCGACCACTCGGATTGCCCCAGAGCCCCGCCAGTCGCCCGTGCCCCTCGTCTCCGGCGAGCCCTCCGCCGCGGGGACGAGCGCCGCCGCCCCAGCTAGCCGTAGGGAAGACCCAGGCCGCCCATCCGATCTCCGCCGTTCAACCCAGATCGGGCGGCCCTGATTCAACTCGCCCGGACCTAATCCTGGCCGTCCGCCAGCGATCCAGCGGCCCAGGCCCACTGCCCCCTCACCCCGTCTCTCTGCCCGCTAGGCCCCGCTTGTCAGTCCGCCCGCGCGCGCTGCCCGCCCGGTCCCGCCTGCCAGTCGCCCGCGCCCGCGCTGTCCGCCCGGCCCCGCCTGTCAGCCGCTCCCGCCGCCGCGCGCCCGCGCGCCCGCCCGCAGGATCTAATCCTAGCCGTCGATCTGAGATCCAACGGCTGTAGGCGCCCGATACCCCTTCGCCCGCGCATTTTCTTAAAGAGCCCCCCTGTTTTCTAGAAATTGCGCCCGCCGTCCCTAGTTTCTCGCAGTTAAGTCCCTGGCCCTTTTATTTAATTAAAAATAAGTCCTTAGGGTATAATTTTAACCCCTAAACTTGTAAAATTCATAACTTTGTCATATGAACTCCAAATTAGGTGCTTCAAATTGCAAAATGTTCATAATATTATTATCTATCTGTTTATGCAATGTTTCCCTGCTGTTTCCATGTATTAATTAATAGCTAATCACTAGGATAGGATTAAGACTATTGAAACCTTATTTAAGATAATTGGAAATGAGTAGACTTTAATAAAAGTTGGATTACTTAAGTTTATGGACTTAAACACTTAAGTTTAGGAACTTAAACCAGATAATTATTTAATCCCACCACTAACTTAGACCTGATTAGTGGATAGTGAATCACTTTGTGTAGTCCTCTACCCCCCAGACCTAGGGAACTTTAGAGTGCCTATCCCTTTTCTGTTATGAACTTGTGACCCCTCTCTGCTGCATATGTTTGGTATATTGTTTTTGTTTGTTATTTTCCCAAGTGCATAGTGTGAATGATTGCTTTGCGTAGACAACGAGCAGTCTGTGTTTCCCGAGGCAGTTGCAGAGGAAGTCCCTGATCAGCAGTTTGGTGAAGGCAAGTGTCCTCTGACCCATTATGTCCTATTCACTTATAATTCACTTTCCTGCATTACTTAATTGAAACCTAAGGATTGACTAGCTTTATACTTTACCTTATCCTTGATGACCTTTTGGGTTATTATTATGGTTAGCATTTTGCTATTGCCTTAACCTAATCAATGAACATGATGCAATTATTTATGATACGATACTGTTATCCTGATGATGTTGATGATCTTGTGATACTCTAGGGGGCTCAGGCTGTTTCCTGAGTACCTCTCCGTAAGGACTGGTTCGTTGAGAGACCACCCGGGATAACAGTGCAACCATGAGGGTGAAATGGGATGCCCTTAGCTGATTAATTAGATGAACTAGAGGTGTAGTTGTTTAGCCGTCGTGCCGTCAATGGGGTCCAGGCACAGTGCTTGCTCTGCCGAGGCTGAGTGCCGAGGTTCTTTCGTTTTGCTCTTTGTTAGTCACTCTCCTGCGGGGAGGGGTACTGTGTTTATCAAACTGGAGAAACCTAACGGGCAGCTACGATCTCTGGGGAATCTTTGTAAAAGCTACGTAGTGATGCCCTGCCGGATCACCTAGGTAGTGGTCAATGGGGATTAGCTCTCCCCGGGTAGAAAGGGAATCATGACTCATGGGTAAAGTGTGCAACCTCTACAGAGGGTAGTGAAACTGGTATATCAGCCGTGCTCACGGTTAAGAGCAGCCTTGGGATCCTCTTTGATTAGGGATACAGATGGTTCGAGATACAATGATTACGATATGGTTTTGGTTCGACTATGATGATGATGTTCCTCGATGAGGAAATGGTTTACGGGTTGGTTAATGCTAAAATCTGGCTTCTACTAATGATAAATACTTGACCAACTAAAAGCAACTGCTTGAGCCTAACCCCACATAAAGCTAGTCCACCTCAGCCAAACGGGACATTTGCTGAGTACGTTGATGTGTACTCATCCTTGCTTTACCACAAAACACCGGGTTGTCCGCATTGTAACCACTGCTCAGGAGAAGGCGAAGCCGTGGAAGGAGACTTCCAGGAGTTCCAAGACTACGATGAATTCTAGGTGTGGGTTGGCGGCAACCCCCAGTCAGCTGCCTATGAAGGCCTTATCTTTACTGCGTTTCGCTAGCACTTTGATTTACTTTTTAAGACAATGACTATGTGGATGTCTATGACTCTATGATGTAATAAGTACTCTTTTATGTTATTATTCGAGCATTGTGTGATGATGTTCATTTATGTAATCGCTGTGTACGTGAGTTCTGATCCTGGCACGTACATAGTTCGCATTCGGTTTGCCTTCTAAAACCGGGTGTGACATAAGTGGTATCAAAGCCCATGCTGACTGTAGGACCGCTGACCTAGAGTAGCACTGGTCGTACTAAGGACTATTGACCCTTCCCCTCACCTTGACATCTGATGTTACTTCAAAAAGTCGGTCACCTCGACCAACCCTATATTTTACTATCTATCTATACAATACCTTGTTAAAATTTTTATCTTATTCTGTCTTTGGTTTATTCACTTGTCATATTAGTTCTGCTCTTACTCTTATGCTTACGGTGTCTTTTGTAGATGGCTCGTCTTAGACACACTGCACGTAAGTCGGTGATTCCTTTCCTGCCGTCTCGACTTGCGGAGCGTCCTCTGCACCGCACCGTGTCCGGACAGTCGAGTCACCTGGAGAGGCTGCACCACCGCCTGCGTGAGGAGCAGGAACGCCGGCGCCAGCACGGAGAGCAGCAGGGCTCTTCCTCCTCACCCCAGCAGGAGGTGGAGACCGTGAGGCCCCGTTCCTCTGTTGCCCTGCTGGAGGCGCCCCTTGTTCCACCGCGGGACGTCCCGACTGTTGGAGGAGCTACTGGAGGAGGTCCTGGAGGAGATCCCGACGACGACGACTCAGACCACAGCACGGAGTCCTCTGAGCCGCAGGAGGCGGAAGGATGGGTCGCCCGACCCATCACCCGTGACGCCGCTCGTGGTTGTCACTTCCACGACGCACTCGACACCTTGCTGCGCCAGGCTTTCGACCGGCACACCTGGTCGATCGAGTATCGTTGTGTAGTCTACCATCACAGTCGCGGGAGGTACCCGGACCGCTGGGAGGCTACCTGCCTAGTTCGCCGTCCGGAGGATGACCTCCGGGGTGCGGAGGCCGTTTCGGAGCACTATTCCATCTCCGAGAGGGACACTGCAGAGGCGGCTATGCAGGATGCAGCACGACGTGCACTCTCTCAGTACTGTTCTTTGTTCGGTGGCGTGGCCGACAGTCTTAACCTTCGGTACTACCCCCGCCGCCCTACTGGCAGCACAGAGAGTGTGGTTGTCTCACCTGTTGGTGAGGCAAACCCTAGGTTGAGCAGCACAGTCAACCTAGTCGCAGTGCTTAACACGGAGCTGGATCACTCTCTGGACGAGCTAAGCAGGGCTCGAACGGAGATTGCGGAGTTGCGTGCTGAGTTGGCAGAGCGCCATCACCAGGAGGGTGGTTCTCCCGCTCCTGTTGGGACTCAGCACCTATACCGCTCACCGCCACGTGGTCACCACACTTATGGTTCCCCTGTCTGTAAGACCAGGATAGATTTGGATCCTTAGGTCGTTAGCGTCGAAGTTTGTAATAATTCTTAAGTTAGATGTCTCAGTCTTAGGTAGTCAGTTTAGTTTGCTTATCAGTTGCTTCCATTTAGTTTAGTTTGCTTATCAGTTGTTTGCATGCTTGTTATGATGAACCTGTGTTGGATTTGGATCTTTGTAATGACTGTAGCCAACATGTGGGTTTCCCCTGCAGTTTGGCTTAGCTAGTAATATTAATGAAGTCAGTTGTTTAGTTGGGAAGCCATTTACTCTTACTTTCCTTTCTTATCTGAGAAGCTGTGTTGAATCATAATGAGGATCAGTGAAGCTCTTTTGTTCACTCAGTGTCATGAAGAATTCTGTATTCTCTTTTCTTATGCTGAAGGGTTGTAAGATCAATGCTGATGTATGAATGTCTTCCACAGATGTCTGACAACAGGCGCCGATGCAACAGGCGTGCTCAGCTAGAGCAGCATGACCAGCAGGAGGAAAATCAGAGGCAGCCTCCCCCACCACCCCCGATGTCAGTGGAGCAGATGTTCTTGATGCAGACCCAGGCAGTGCAGGCCATTGGGCAGACTCTAGTAGCCATGCAGCAGGCTCAACAGCAACCCCAACCCCAATTGCAAGTGCAGATGCCCCAGATGCCGCGAGATAAGCGTGGTGAGTTCATGAGAGGGCACCCTCCTACCTTCGCCCATTCTGCTGACCCCATGGATGCAGAAGACTGGTTGCGTGCAGTGGAGAGGGAGCTGCCACCGCCCAATGCGACGACAGGGAGAAGGTTATGTATGGTCCCCGCCAGCTGAGGGGAGCAGCCCAGTCTTGGTGGGAGTCCTACCTCGCCACCCATGCTGACCCCGAAGCCATCACCTGGGAGGAATTCAGCGAGAGTTTCCGTCGGTACCATGTGCCAGAGGGACTGATGATCGTGAAGAAGGAGGAGTTTCTGGCTCTGAAGCAGGGACCCCTGTCTGTTAGTGAGTACAGAGACAAGTTTCTGCAGCTGTCTCGTTATGCACCTGAAGACGTCAACACTGATGCCAAGAGGCAGTACAGGTTCATGAGAGGTTTGGTGGATCCCCTGCATTACCAACTGATGAATCATACCTTCCCCACCTTCCAGCACCTGATCGATAGGGCAATCATGACTGAGAAGAAGCGTAAAGATATGGAAGATCGGAAGCGCAAGATGAGTGGACCCCAGTCCGGAGGTATCAGCCGTCCGCGTTTCTCAGGCAGTTCATCTCAGCAAGGCAGACCTGGTCACCCACAGGGATATCAGAATCAGAATCAGCGTCCGCATCAGCAGCAGTTTCAGAGGCAGTACCCGCAGCAGCAGCAGCAGTATCGTCAGCACAGCCAGCAGGGAGGTAATCAGTATCAGAAGCAGAACAACCAGGCACCTCGCCTTCCTGCCCCAGCAGCGAATCAGAGCAACCAAGCAGCCCCAGCACAAGGAGGAGGCAGAGGATGTTTCCACTGTGGAGACTAAGGCCACTGGGCGATGCAGTGCCCAAAGAAGACGGCTCAGCAGCAGACCAACCCCAATGCTCCAGCGAGGCAAGGTGTACTGCAGCCGGCAGCAGGCAATCGTAACCAAGCGTACAACCGTGGAAAGGTGAACCACTTGGAGGCCGAAGCGATCCAGGATGCACCAGATGTGGCAGTAGGTATGTTCTCAGTCGAATCTCATCCCGCGAAAGTGTTATTTGATACTGGTGCAACTCATTCTTTTGTCACTGCAACATGGGTAGAATTGCATAACATCTCAGTAGAGGCAATGATGCCACCCATGAGGATTAATTCGGTTGGTGGCAAGGTGCAAACAGATAAAATATGTTCAAACATAATGGTGGAAATAAGGGGGATAGGATTCCCCAGTGACTTAATAGTAATAGGCACCCCTGGGATAGATGTCATTCTAGGGATGAACTGGTTGATGAAGTATGAAGCAAATGTTAGTTGTGACAAGAGGACCATAACATTGAAATCCCCGTCAGGAGAAGAGGTAGTGGCCGAGCTAAGGATGCCTAAGTCAGAAGAAGGAGTCTGTCACCAGATTTCAGTTGATAGTAAGGAGCCCAACCCGCTCGAGGCTATCAAGGTTGTGTCGAACTTTCCGGATGTGTTTCCCGAGGAGCTAACGGGCATGCCACCCGAGAGAAAAGTCGAATTTGCCATAGAGCTTATCCCTGGTAACGCCCCCATTTCAAAGAGAGCCTATCGAGTGTCTGGACCAGAATTGGTGGAACTCAAGAAGCAGATAGACGAGATGTTAGAGAAGGGTTACATCAGGCCAAGTACCTCGCCTTGGGCCGCTCCAGTGTTGTTTGTAGAGAAGAAAGATGGTACTAAAAGGATGTGCATAGACTACAGAGCCTTGAATGAAGTCACTGTCAAGAACAAGTACCCCCTGCCAAGGATAGAAGATTTGTTCGACCAGCTCAGAGGTGCCAGCGTATTCTCGAAGATAGATCTGAGATCAGGTTACCATCAACTCAGAATCCGACCCTCGGATATACCGAAGACAGCATTCATCACCAAGTATGGGTTATATGAGTTCACAGTTATGTCCTTTGGTTTGACAAATGCACCAGCCTTCTTTATGTATCTGATGAACAGTGTGTTCATGGACTACCTAGACAAGTTTGTGGTAGTGTTCATCGACGATATTCTCATATACTCTCAAAATGAGGAAGATCATGTGGAGCATTTGAAGATGGTATTGCAAAGGCTACGAGAGCATCAGTTGTATGCTAAGCTGAGTAAGTGCGAGTTCTGGATTCATGAAGTCTTGTTTCTGGGTCACATCATAAACCAAGATGGGTTAGCTGTGGATCCAAAGAAAGTAGCAGATATCCTGAATTGGAAGGCACCGAAGGATGTTCGTGGGATCAAGAGCTTCATTGGAATGGCCGGATACTATAGGTGTTTCATTGAAGGCTTTTCAAAGATTGCTAGACCAATGACAGCGTTGCTAGCGAAGAAAGTTGAGTTTAAGTGGACCCAAAAGTGTCAGGAAGCATTTGAAGAACTGAAGAATAGATTGACTACAGCTCCTGTGCTAGTCCTGCCTGATGTTCACAAGTCATTCTCAGTGTATTGCGACGCTTCGTACACCGGATTGGGATGTGTGCTGATGCAAGAAGGGAGAGTTGTAGCATACTCATCTCGACAGCTGAAGATCCATGAGAAAAATTATCCCACACATGACCTGGAGTTGGCAGCAGTGGTTCATGCTTTGAAGACCTGGAGACATTACCTGTATGGGCAGAAGTGCGACATCTACACAGATCATAAGAGTCTGAAGTACATATTTACCCAGTCAGAGTTAAACATGAGGCAGCGAAGATGGTTGGAATTGATCAAAGACTATGAGTTGGAGATACATTACCATCCGGGCAAAGCCAATGTTGTTGCAGATGCTCTGAGCAGGAAAAGTCAAGTCAATATGTTGGCCTCGCACCCAATGTCGTATGAGTTAGCCCAGGAGTTTGACCGACTGAGCCTCGGTTTCCTGAACAGTACGCAAGGAGTAACAGTGGAATTAGAGCCCACCCTAGAGCGGGAGATCAAAGAAGGGCAGAAGGATGATGAAAACATCAACAAGATCCGACAGCTGATCTTAGAAGGAAGAGGCAAAGACTTTCGAGAGGATAAAGAGGGAGTAATATGGTTCAAGGACCGATTGTGTGTTCCCGACCTCAAACCTATTCGGGAGTTGATCCTCAAGGAAGCTCATGAGACAGCCTACTCGATACACCCAGGGAGTGAGAAGATGTACCAGGATTTAAAAAGGAGGTTTTGGTGGTATGGTATGAAAAGGGAGATCGCAGAATATGTCGCCATCTGTGATAGCTGTCAGAGAACCAAAGCGGAGCATCAGAGGCCTGCCGGATTGTTGCAGCCATTGCGGATTCCTCAGTGGAAGTGGGATGAGATCGGGATGGATTTCATAGTTGGCCTACCTCGTACCCGGGCCGGCTACGATTCCATCTGGGTGGTTGTGGACCGCTTAACAAAGGTGGCCCACTTCATACCTGTGAAGACGACATACACCGGAGCAACGTTAGCTGAGTTATACATGTCACGAATAGTCTGCCTTCATGGTGTGCCGAAGAAGATAGTGTCAGATCGAGGAACGCAGTTCACATCTCATTTTTGGCAGCAGTTACAAGAAGCTTTGGGCACGCATTTGAACTTCAGCTCAGCTTATCACCCGCAGACAGACGGCCAGACTGAAAGAACTAACCAGATCTTAGAAGATATGTTGAGAGCCTGTGCGTTGCAAGACAAGTCAGGATGGGACAAAAGGTTACCTTATGCAGAGTTCTCCTACAACAATAGTTACCAGGCCAGCTTGAAGATGTCACCGTTTCAGGCACTCTACGGACGGAGTTGTAGGACTCCGCTGCACTGGGACCAGCCTGGAGAGAGACAGGTGTTTGGCCCCGACATCTTGCTTGAAGCCGAAGAGAATATCAAAATGGTTCGGGAGAACCTGAAGACAGCCCAGTCAAGGCAGCGAAGCTATGCGGACCGAAGGAGAAGAGAACTGAGTTTTGAAGTGGGAGACTACGTCTATCTGAAGGTGTCACCTATCAGGGGAGTCAGAAGGTTCGGAGTCAAAGGCAAGCTAGCACCCCGGTACGTCGGACCATATCAGATTCAAGCCAAGCGTGGAGAAGTGGCCTACCAGCTCGACCTACCAGAGAGTTTCTCAGCAGTGCACAATGTGTTCCATGTATCGCAATTGAAGAAGTGTCTGCGAGTACCAGAAGAACAGTTGCCAGTGGAAGGTTTGGAAGTCCAGGAGGATCTGACATACATAGAGAAGCCAACGCAGATTCTGGAGTTTGCAGACAGAGTCACCCGGAGGAATACCGTCAGAATGTGCAAAGTAAGATGGGGTCACCACTCTGAGGAAGAAGCAACCTGGGAACGAGAAGATGACCTGAAGGCCAAATACCCTGAACTCTTTGCTGACCAACCTTGAATCTCGGGGCGAGATTCTTTTAAGGGGGATAGGTTTGTAACACCCTGAATTTGGGGGTATAAAATTTCTTTGCTCATATTCACAAATTCAGGTGTTACTTCCTTTTCTCATCCTTCCTAATTCTTTTCTCTCTCATTTCTATAGGAGCTAAGTGCTTATTTTACTTGTAATTATAGTCTATTATGTTAAACCCTAAGGGAGTATGAATTGTTGCATCATGTTGAACCCTAGGTTTCACTTTTGTTTGGTGCATAATTCTCAAAAAGTCTAAATTGGATTTGGGGCTCATTTGAATTTGAATCAAATAGAATAGGTAAAAAGAAAAGGGAAAAACAATTCAGAATAAAAGAAAAAGGCAAAGAGGCCCAACCCAGCCGCCCCCTCGGCCTTTCGGCCCAGCCGGCCCATTCCCGCGCGCGCCTCTCTCCCCTCCTCTCTCTGCTCGCCCGGCCCCACCTGTCGGCGCTGCCGCTTCCCCCCGCGCGCCCGCTCCCTCGCTCTCTCTCTGCCCGTGGGCCCAACCCGTCAGCCCCGCTTCCCTCGCGCCCGCACCCGCTTTCCTCTCTCTCTCTGCGTTGCGGGCCCGGCTTGTCAGCCCCGTCGTCCCCGCGTAACCGCCGCCGAGCTGCTCGCGCCCGCCTTCCCCGCGCCCACGTCGCGCGTGGAACTCGCCCCACCTCGCCCTCGGCCACTTGTGCCCCGAGCCCCACTCGCCCTCACCCTCTCCCCCCATTTGCGCCCCAGTAGACCCTCTCTCCCCCTCGCTGCGCGCACGCAGAGCGCCGCCGCCATAACCCCGCCATCCCGAGCTCGGTTTCTCGTCGCCGTTGGAGCTCCGCCGCGCCCTTAGCCCCGGTGAGCTCCGCCCCGACGTCCGCAACCCGGAACGCGCCCCAATTCCCTCTCCCCCTCCCTATTTCTCTCTGCCCGCGCTCACCCATCATCCGCCGTGCAGCCGCCACCGTCGACCCGGGTCCCCGTCGCGTCTCTGTCGCCGCCGAGGAGTCCCCGGAGCCCGCCTTGAGGTAAGGGACCTCTCCCGCCCCTATCGCCCCTTGTTTTGCTCTCTGTTGCGTTTGATTGCTCGCCGGAGTAGAATAACCCCGCCGCCGCCCCGCCCCGCCGTGAACCGCCCCCCTCCGGTGCCCCTGCCCCGACCCAGACCCCACCAATGGAGTCCCCGTGCCCTCCCCGACCTCCCCGACCACTCGGATTGCCCCAGAGCCCCGCCAGTCGCCCGTGCCCCTCGTCTCCGGCGAGCCCTCCGCCGCGGGGACGAGCGCCGCCGCCCCAGCTAGCCGTAGGGAAGACCCAGGCCGCCCATCCGATCTCCGCCGTTCAACCCAGATCGGGCGGCCCTGATTCAACTCGCCCGGACCTAATCCTGGCCGTCCGCCAGCGATCCAGCGGCCCAGGCCCACTGCCCCCTCACCCCGTCTCTCTGCCCGCTAGGCCCCGCTTGTCAGTCCGCCCGCGCGCGCTGCCCGCCCGGTCCCGCCTGCCAGTCGCCCGCGCCCGCGCTGTCCGCCCGGCCCCGCCTGTCAGCCGCTCCCGCCGCCGCGCGCCCGCGCGCCCGCCCGCAGGATCTAATCCTAGCCGTCGATCTGAGATCCAACGGCTGTAGGCGCCCGATACCCCTTCGCCCGCGCATTTTCTTAAAGAGCCCCCCTGTTTTCTGGAAATTGCGCCCGCCGTCCCTGGTTTCTCGCAGTTAAGTCCCTGGCCCTTTTATTTAATTAAAAATAAGTCCTTAGGGTATAATTTTAACCCCTAAACTTGTAAAATTCATAACTTTGTCATATGAACTCCAAATTAGGTGCTTCAAATTGCAAAATGTTCATAATATTATTATCTATCTGTTTATGCAATGTTTCCCTGCTGTTTCCATGTATTAATTAATAGCTAATCACTAGGATAGGATTAAGACTATTGAAACCTTATTTAAGATAATTGGAAATGAGTAGACTTTAATAAAAGTTGGATTACTTAAGTTTATGGACTTAAACACTTAAGTTTAGGAACTTAAACCAGATAATTATTTAATCCCACCACTAACTTAGACCTGATTAGTGGATAGTGAATCACTTTGTGTAGTCCTCTACCCCCCAGACCTAGGGAACTTTAGAGTGCCTATCCCTTTTCTGTTATGAACTTGTGACCCCTCTCTGCTGCATATGTTTGGTATATTGTTTTTGTTTGTTATTTTCCCAAGTGCATAGTGTGAATGATTGCTTTGCGTAGACAACGAGCAGTCTGTGTTTCCCGAGGCAGTTGCAGAGGAAGTCCCTGATCAGCAGTTTGGTGAAGGCAAGTGTCCTCTGACCCATTATGTCCTATTCACTTATAATTCACTTTCCTGCATTACTTAATTGAAACCTAAGGATTGACTAGCTTTATACTTTACCTTATCCTTGATGACCTTTTGGGTTATTATTATGGTTAGCATTTTGCTATTGCCTTAACCTAATCAATGAACATGATGCGATTATTTATGATACGATACTGTTATCCTGATGATGTTGATGATCTTGTGATACTCTAGGGGGCTCAGGCTGTTTCCTGAGTACCTCTCCGTAAGGACTGGTTCGTTGAGAGACCACCCGGGATAACAGTGCAACCATGAGGGTGAAATGGGATGCCCTTAGCTGATTAATTAGATGAACTAGAGGTGTAGTTGTTTAGCCGTCGTGCCGTCAATGGGGTCCAGGCACAGTGCTTGCTCTGCCGAGGCTGAGTGCCGAGGTTCTTTCGTTTTGCTCTTTGTTAGTCACTCTCCTGCGGGGAGGGGTACTGTGTTTATCAAACTGGAGAAACCTAACGGGCAGCTACGATCTCTGGGGAATCTTTGTAAAAGCTACGTAGTGATGCCCTGCCGGATCACCTAGGTAGTGGTCAATGGGGATTAGCTCTCCCCGGGTAGAAAGGGAATCATGACTCATGGGTAAAGTG